>NC_069681.1:24967633-25270664 GCF_023699985.2 Odocoileus virginianus | reverse complement strand
CACGCCTGGGAGAGGGAGACACCTGAGAGCGGGAACCTGGGAGACGGACACGCCTGGGGGAGGGGACACGCCTGGGGGAGGGGACACGCCTGGGGGAGGGAGACACCTGAGAGAGGGAGACACCTGAGAGAGGGAACCTGGGAGACGGACACGCCTGGGGGAGGGACACGCCTGGGGAAGGGACACGCCTGGGAGAGGGGACACGCCTGGGGAAGGGGACACCCCTGGGGGAGGGACACGCCTGGGGGAGGGGACACGCCTGGGTGGGGGGACACGCCTGGGGGAGGGGACACGCCTGGGGGAGGGACACGCCTGGGGGAGGGAGACACCTGAGAGAGGGAGACACCTGAGAGAGGGAACCTGGGAGACGGACACGCCTGGGGGAGGGACACGCCTGGGGAAGGGACACGCCTGGGAGAGGGGACACGCCTGGGGAAGGGGACACCCCTGGGGGAGGGACACGCCTGGGGGAGGGACACGCCTGGGGGAGGGGACACGCCTGGGGGAGGGGACACGCCTGGGGGAGGGACACGCCTGGGGGAGGGAGACACCTGAGAGAGGGAGACACCTGAGAGAGGGAACCTGGGAGACGGACACGCCTGGGGGAGGGACACGCCTGGGGAAGGGACACGCCTGGGAGAGGGGACACGCCTGGGGAAGGGGACACCCCTGGGGGAGGGACACGCCTGGGAGAGGGGACACGCCTGGGGGAGGGACACGCCTGGGGGAGGGGACACGCCTGGGGGAGGGAGACACCTGAGAGAGGGAACCTGGGAGACGGACACGCCTGGGGGAGGGGACACGCCTGGGGGAGGGGACACGCCTGGGGGAGGGAGACACCTGAGAGAGGGAGACACCTGAGAGAGGGAACCTGGGAGACGGACACGCCTGGGGGAGGGACACGCCTGGGGAAGGGACACGCCTGGGAGAGGGGACACGCCTGGGGAAGGGGACACCCCTGGGGGAGGGACACGCCTGGGAGAGGGGACACGCCTGGGGGAGGGACACGCCTGGGGGAGGGGACACGCCTGGGGGAGGGGACACGCCTGGGGGAGGGACACGCCTGGGGGAGGGGACACACCTGGGGGAGGGGACACGCCTGGGAGAGGGACACAACTGGGGGAGGGCACACCCCTGGGGGAGGGACACGCCTGGGAGAGGGGACACGCCTGGGGGAGGGACACGCCTGGGGGAGGGGACACGCCTGGGGGAGGGGACACGCCTGGGGGAGGGGACACGCCTGGGGGAGGGAGACACCTGAGAGAGGGAGACACCTGAGAGAGGGAACCTGGGAGACGGACACGCCTGGGAGAGGGACACGCCTGGGGAAGGGACACGCCTGGGGAAGGGGACACCCCTGGGGGAGGGACACGCCTGGGAGAGGGGACACGCCTGGGGGAGGGACACGTCTGGGGAAGGGGACACCCCTGGGGGAGGGACACGCCTGGGAGAGGGGACACGCCTGGGAGAGGGGACACGCCTGGGGGAGGGGACACCCCTGGGGAAGGGGACACCCCTGGGGGAGGGACACGCCTGGGAGAGGGGACACGCCTGGGGGAGGGACACGCCTGGGGAAGGGGACACCCCTGGGGGAGGGACACGCCTGGGAGAGGGGACACGCCTGGGAGAGGGGACACGCCTGGGGGAGGGACACGCCTGGGGGAGGGACACGCCTGGGGAAGGGACACGCCTGGGGGAGGGACACGCCTGGGGGAGGGGACACGCCTGGGGGAGGGACACGCCTGGGGGAGGGGACACACCTGGGAGAGGGGACACGCCTAGGTGAGGGACACGCCTGGGGGAGGGACACGCCTGGGGGAGGGGACACGCCTGGGGGAGGGACACGCCTGGGGGAGGGACACCCCTGGGGGAGGGACACGCCTGGGAGAGGGGACACGCCTGGGAGAGGGGACACGCCTGGGGGAGGGGACACCCCTGGGGGAGGGACACGCCTGGGAGAGGGGACACGCCTGGGGGAGGGGACACGCCTGGGAGAGGGACACGCCTGGGAGAGGGACACGCCTGGGAGAGGGGACACGCCTGGGGGAGGGGACACGCCTGGGGGAGGGACACGCCTGGGGGAGGGACACGCCTGGGAGAGGGACACGCCTGGGAGAGGGACACGCCTGGGAGAGGGGACACCCCTGGGGGAGGGGACACCCCTGGGGGAGGGACACGCCTGGGAGAGGGGACACGCCTGGGGGAGGGACACGCCTGGGAGAGGGGACACGCCTGGGAGAGGGGACACGCCTGGGAGAGGGGACACCCCTGGGGGAGGGGACACCCCTGGGGGAGGGACACGCCTGGGGGAGGGGACACGCCTGGGAGAGGGACACGCCTGGGAGAGGGACACGCCTGGGAGAGGGGACACGCCTGGGGGAGGGGACACGCCTGGGGGAGGGACACGCCTGGGAGAGGGACACGCCTGGGAGAGGGACACGCCTGGGGGAGGGACACGCCTGGGGGAGGGGACACGCCTGGGGGAGGGACACGCCTGGGAGAGGGGACACGCCTGGGGGAGGGACACGCCTGGGGGAGGGACACGCCTGGGGGAGGGGACACGCCTGGGGGAGGGGACACACCTGGGGGAGGGACACGCCTGGGGGAGGGGACACGCCTGGGAGAGGGACACGCCTGGGAGAGGGACACGCCTGGGAGAGGGACACGCCTGGGGGAGGGACACGCCTGGGGGAGGGACACCCCTGGGGGAGGGACACGCCTGGGAGAGGGGACACGCCTGGGAGAGGGGACACGCCTGGGGGAGGGACACGCCTGGGAGAGGGGACACGCCTGGGGGAGGGACACGCCTGGGAGAGGGGACACGCCTGGGAGAGGGGACACGCCTGGGAGAGGGGACACCCCTGGGGGAGGGGACACCCCTGGGGGAGGGACACGCCTGGGGGAGGGGACACGCCTGGGAGAGGGACACGCCTGGGAGAGGGACACGCCTGGGAGAGGGGACACGCCTGGGGGAGGGGACACGCCTGGGGGAGGGACACGCCTGGGAGAGGGACACGCCTGGGGGAGGGACACGCCTGGGGGAGGGACACGCCTGGGTGAGGGGACACGCCTGGGGGAGGGACACGCCTGGGAGAGGGGACACGCCTGGGGGAGGGACACGCCTGGGGGAGGGACACGCCTGGGGGAGGGGACACGCCTGGGGGAGGGACACGCCTGGGGGAGGGGACACGCCTGGGGGAGGGGCACGCCTGGGAGAGGGGACACGCCTGGGGGAGGGAGACAGCTGGGGGAGGGACACGCCTGGGGGAGGGACACGCCTGGGGGAGGGATGTGTGGTTTAGCTTTGCTAAACTTAATTATTCTAAGCCACATGCCAAAGATAAGGCTTTATGGAATGTTATTAAAAGTATATGTGATAAATAATCCATATGCCTTGTCACATATTTTCTTGGAACATAGTCAGCACTTGATGAACGCTGGTTATTATTACCATGATGATCTGTGCAGCAGAATTGAGAACAGACAGAATGAGAGACTACAGAACACTGAACCATGAAAAATAGGCGGAAGAGTGGCCTGAGAAGCACTCATGGTTCTGGTAGGCTTGTTTTGAGTCTGGGTGTTTTGTTAATTCCTTATTAGTTAAGGTAGTTTTATTATTGTAGTTGCTGTTATTCTTGATTCTCTTGAATTTACTGAGCCTATAATCATATTCATATCTGAAAATAATAGTATAATTTTCAGTTTTTAATATGGATACTTGTTATTTCAATTTCAAGCATCATTGCATTGGTTAAAAGAGTGGATTTCAAGGGCATAATCAACTTTGCTGAGAAAATCTCCTATTTTCAGAAACATTCAGTGATAATGCTACATAAGCTATACCAGAGCACAGAACAAGATGAAAAACTAATTCTTGTTTTGTTTTATGAGTTTTAAATGCTTTTTCACCATTACTTTAAAAATCCTTTTCTTTTTATCTTCTGTTGTTTAGCATGTATATATCTGCAATTATCCTTATCTTTCAGCTTTTTAAAAACTCTTCCTGTAAACAGGCATTTTTTTATGATTAAAAGAATAAACTATTGTATCTTGATTTCACCTATATCATGTGCCCCTCTTCCATGACTTTTGACCTCATATTTCTTTTAATTATATAATCTGTGGTTTGGGACTGAAATGAGTGTTGCTAATTTATAATTCTTAGAAAACATGACCCATGTGGTCTCATCTCATAGAAAACTTGATGTCAAAGGAAGGCATTCCACCAAAGAAATAATTTATTTGAAAATAACCAAAATTCCTACTCAGACTTTTCAAATCTATGTTGAGGCTATGTAGATATCAGCAATTTTTAAAAATTCATGTGTTCATTCCTAACTTTCACATCTTTTTTCCTTCTGTTTCTCCCCTGGACTTGCTTTTATAAATACTACCCACTTACTGAAACCCACGCCAGTCTAACCATGGATGAACGTTCTCGGGAGGGAGAGGGAGAAAGATAAAAATTAATGAGCATAACCAGACTTGTTCCTTGGTTTACTCCTTTGTTTTTCTGGAACATATTCTCAGCTTGTTGGCTTTTTTTTTTTTTAAAGAGTAGACATCCAAGGTAAAGTTCTTTATATTTACATTTATATTTCCATGTGATTGTAGCTCAGCTGGATATGCAAGCCTAGCCTGAAAGAAACACGCCATAGTTGACAATTTTGGCTCCGTTGTTCTCTGCTATCTGATGGTTGTAAGACGGAGGGCAGCAGAAAGGAGTGTGGGGAACCCGTGAGGTTTCTTTCCTGGACGTTTTGAGGATCTTTTCTTTATCTTCGACCTTCTGACCGTTCACTCTCATTCCGCTGGCACTTGATGGGCGAAGGCTCTTTCTGAAATGTCCTGAGATGTTTTCTTGTGTTAATATTATTTCTTGGGTGGTTTTCTTTTTTCTTTCTTAAATGCTTATTTATTTGACTGCACTGGGTCATGCGGGATCTCTGATCTTTGTTTCCGCGCATGAGATCTTTAGTTGCAGCATGTGGGATCTAACCAGGGATCAAACCTGGGCCCCCTGCATTGGGAGCGGGGAGTAGTAGCCGCCAGACCCCCAGGGAAGTCCCTGGATGGTTCTCTCTAGCCTTCCTTTCTGGATCTATTTGTCTAATATGGATTACTCCTCAACTTTTCTTTAGCTTTCGAGTTACGATTCTTTTTCTTACTGTTCTGTTTTCTAGAAGAATTCCAAAGCTTTCCCTCCTTCATGTTAAGTTTTTGCTTTTAATTTTTGCTTTTGTTTCCGCCTTTAAAGGCTCTTTCCTCCTGTTCAGTACTCTCCTTATACTATCCACTTCCCTCCCCTCACCCATGGGCTCAGTGTTATACTGAATCTTTTTGAAAATAGGAACTTTTAAAGCCCTAGCATTTTTTTCTGAGTTAGCTGTGTCCGCTAGTCGCTTGTTCTCCCTTGTCCTTGTCTGGCACTTTATCTCCGGTGTGGCTGGATCTCCTCAAATATCTGGGGGTCCACGGGTCTCCCTTTGCTGGGTGTTCCCGGGGGGCCCCAGGCGCATCTCCTGTGAGGCTCTGCTCTCCTCTGGCTCTTAGACAACTAGGTGGGGACCCAGGAGGGACTGCAGGGAGGGGCGGGGACCTGCAGGGGGCGTGGCTCTTCTGTTTCCTCCATCTCGGGGCGCGAGGGGTATTCTTGTCCTCGGCCTGGTTTTCTCTTCCTTGTCTCTTCTCACCCACCACGTGGCAGGTCTAGGACAGTGGTCCTCAGTGGGGGCAGCTCTGCCCCAGGGACACAGCAGGATCTGGGGTCACTTGGGGCGGTCACATCAGGGATGGTATTGGCACCCAGCATACAGAGGCCAGGGCCGCTGCTAGGATGCATAGGACGGGCCCAGCCGGGACCACCTGGTCCCGGATGTCAGTAGTGCAGGCACTGGGGAAGCCTGGTCCTGAGGCTGGAGGTCTTGGTTAAACCTTGCAGGGAGCAGGCCCAGAGGCTGCAGCCTGAGTCTGGTCTCCAGGCCAGAGGAGGAAAAGGGGGTCTGTGCCTCTGTGTGCCTGTCCAGTGGGTGTACAGACACACACACACACACAAACACACACACACACACACACACACACTCTCACACGTGCCAATACAGACTCCACACACAGAAACTTTCAGACACAAACACATACACACAAACACACAGATGCATATGTACACATATACAAATACACACTCAGGCACACACAAAATACATACATACATAGAAGCTTTCAGACACAAACATGCACAAACACACAGGTGCACACATACACACAAATACATGCAAACACCCCCAGCACCCACACACACCACGTCCAGCGTCAGACAGGAAGTCTCCTGGAATGGCCCATCGTCAGTCCTGCTGGAGCAGACCCTGGGAAAGCTGGGAGTGGCGCGCAGGGCGGGTGGGCAGCCGGGCCTGCAGGGTGGCCGCTTGGCAGCAGGTCAGGGGTCTGACTGGCCTGGCGGTGGTGGCCGTTCCTCGGGGGGTCCCTGCTGGCGCGAGTGGGTCTGCTCCACTCGCCTCCTTCTGGGCTAATCTGGGAACTGGATCTGAGAGAGGGGCTGGCTCTCCAGGGCCCAGAAGAACTAATTAGGTTTCTCTCTGCATCTCATCATATCTGAGTCATTTGTCTCGAAATGACAGAGGACTTCTTTTGTGCCTTCTGCTTCCATCCCAGACGCTAACTAACCCGTGTGCAAACAGAGAGGACGCTTACCATTGTTGTATCGGAAACAACAAAGGTTCTGCCAGCAGACACCCAGCAACACATCCAGAGGCCACTTGGATCCCGTATTTTCTGGCATGAAAACCCACATCCCACACTCAGGCTTTGTTCTTTCTGGGCATCGGTTCCAGAATGTTTTCTGTCTGCATTCAACAGCCCAGGAGCCGCTTGCCAATCTGTTCGTCCCTGTTTGATCTTGAAAATGTGCAGTGGTTTCTCCAAAGGCCAATACCTGACATCCCAAAGCCGAGAACAGCAGGTTCTGACCCTGAAGACCATGGGACTGGATTCCCAGGGAATGTTCTAGAATAGAGTCTGCAAGAAGCAGTGTCTCTTCTCCTGCTATGTGTTGGAACTCAGTTGTGCCAACTCTTTGCGACCTCGTGGACTTTGTGGCCACCAGGCTCCTCTGTCCATGGGATTCTCCAGGCAAGAATACTGGAGAGGGCAGCCATTCCCTTCTCCAGGGCAGCTTCCCGACCCAGGGATTGAACCTGGGTCTCCTGCATTGCAGGCAGGTTCTTTACCATCTGAGCCACCAGGGAACTGGACAAGCTGCTGGGGTGTCACCGAGCACATCTTTCTTGAGATGCCGTGAGTCAGGGAGGAGCCTGGATAGGGAGGTGGGAGCCTGCCGGAAGTGGCGAGGCCCGTGGTTTGAAGCGCACGTTGGCGCCTGTGTCCGCAGACCTGGCTTCGGCCGAGGTGGGGGGTCCTTCGAGAACTCCGTATCCCTCTGGTGGAGCGTGTTTGCAGTCGTGTAAGGCTGATGGTGGGCAGGAGCTGTCTGTGAGCAGAGGCTGCGGGGGTAGGGTCGAGATGGGCCCTGAGACTGAGGCCTGAGTGAGCATCCCTTGAAAGCATCGCATGGTCCTTCCCTCTGAGCTCTGTACATCCTGTGCTCTCAGCGGAAACACTCTCCGCCAGGGCGGTCCTCCTCCAGCAAGGAGGGGTCTGGAGGCTCTGATGGCAAGGCGCGTCCCTGTGGTCTTCAGAGCGCTTGCCTTCTCCGCCTCCACCTGCTGGCTGTTCTGTTGGTCTGATTCCTCAGGTCCAGTCTGGTCTCATTTGCAGGAGCACACAGGTGTGAAGAAGCCCCTCTTTCCAGGTGAAACATGTTTCCTTTAACTGTTGTTCATACAACACACTGGGATGGTTTCCACGGTGACCCACCTTCAGACATCTCCCTCTTGCCCATGTTTCTCCTGAAATCTGGGCCTGGCTGGGCGTCCGGCTCCGGATGTGGGAGAGCAGAGAGGGCTGCGTGAGCCGAGGTTCAGAGCCTGTGCTGCTCTCGGCTTAGCCCGTGGCTTCCTGTAGCTTCCCTGGTCTCTACTGAGTTCGGCAAGCCCGACGAGGCCTATTTGATGAGAACTACCGCTGTCAGCTACATTGACACCCAGGCTGAACTTACGGGGTGGATTTCTAAACCCAACATCTGCGTTTTATGTTTATTCCTAATGACTGTGCGCTCCTTAATTTTGGGCTAGCATCCTTGTGTAGTGAGAAGATTCTGAGTCATGGTCTTGAGCTGCAAGCTGTCGTTGTGTGAATTTCTCAGACCTGTCTGCTGTCATGACCTGAGTCACTTCAAGGCAGGAGAGGCTGGTCCAGAAGACAGACTCTGCCTGTCACTGACCCCAGTCTCCTGTGATACCTCCTCACCCCACCCCCGGGGTCCATCATTGACCAATCTCCTGTGATACCGCCTCACCCCACCCCTGGTCCATTGTTGACCCCATCTCCTGTGATCACCTCCTCACCCCACCCCTGGTCCATCGTTGACCCCATCTCCTGTGATCACCTCCTCACCCCACCCCTGGTCCATCATTGACCCCATCTCCTGTGATCACCTCCTCAACCCCACCCCCAGGGTCTGTCATTGACCACATCTCCTGTGATCACGTCCTCACCCCCATCCCTGGGGTTCACCATTGACTCCATCTCCTGTGATCAGCTCCTCACCCCACCCCCACCCGTCGTTGACCACATCACCTGTGATCACTCCTCACCCCCACCCCCAGCCCAGGTTTCCCACCAGCGCCTGCTCAGGGTTGAGCAGGACTCATGGCCCCTCCTCTCTGACCCCGTGAGAAGGCAACGCTCTGGGAGTCTCACTTCCCTCCCAACCCCTCTGTCCTCTCCCTGTAAATCCACATGTTTGGATCAGTGGAAAATTTAGTTCCAACTTATCAAAGGATTTTTTAAAAGCAACTTCTTTTGAGGCTTGACTCATACAAAATAAAGCATACATGTCTAAACTGTAGTCTTTGATACAGCTTGTCAGATGCATAAACGGGAAACCATCACCACGAAGAATAGCACGGACGCATTCACGGCTCCCCAAAGGTTCCTGGCTCCCCTTCGTCACACTCCCCCCACCCCTGCCCCAACCAGGGCTCTGTGGCTGTAGATTAGTTTCTATTTTCCAGCGTTTTGTGTAAGTGGAATAATACAGTCAGTATATGCTCCTTTCAGTCTGACTTCTCTCACTGAGATTCCAATGGGATCTATAAAAACAGCTATTAGAACCAGTCAGTGAGGGTAGCAAGGCTGATAGGATACCACATCAATATGCAAAGATATATTGAATTTCTTTGAGCTTGAAAGTAATAACATACAGAAATTGAAACAAAAAATACTATTTACAATAGCATAAAATAGTATGAAATACTTAGGGATAAATCTGACAACTGAAAATTATAAAATATAGATGAGAGGAATTAAAGAAGGCCTAAATAATATGAAAGATGTGCCATGTTTGTGAGTCAGAAGATTCAATATTCCTAAAATGTCAGTTTCCCCCAAATTGATCTGAAGATTCAATATGATATCAATCAAAATTTGAACAGGCTTTTTTTTTTTTTTTGGTAATAATTGACAAGATGATTTCCATGAATCTGCATTTATGGGAGTGTGAAGATCCTAGAAGATACCAAAAAACTGAGAAAGAGAAACAAATTGCAGGCCTAACACTCCTTGGTTTCAAGACTAATTATAAAGTTATACTATCAAAGCTGTGTGGTTTTGGTGTCCAGGTAGACAGATAAATCAATTGAACAGAATAGAGAGTGCAGAAATAGACACACACATATACAGATAATTGATTTTCAACTAAGGTACAAAAGCAATTCAGTACAGAAAGGATAGTTATTTTAAAATGGCACCAGAAAAAATCTGGGTATCCATATGCCAGAAGGGAACTCAATCCATACCTCACATCACAAAGATGAACTCAAAATAGGTACACACCTAAGTGTAAAATATAAAATGATAAAACTTCAAGAAGAAGACATAAGACAAAACCTTCATGACCCTGGATTAAGTGAAGATTTCTTTATATACATCATAAAAACACAAATGTAAATGAAAGAACTGATAATTTGGCTTCATCTTTAGAGGTTCTGTTTTTCAAAAATTTCTTTCAGGCAATGAAAGGTCAAGCCACAACCTGGTAGAAAAACACACATCTGATAAAGAACTTGACTCCAGGACACAAAAAGAATCCTTGAAGATGCACAAATGGAAAATGGGTAGTTTCTCAAAAGGTTGTACGTGTTCCCACCATGTGGTTGGGTCAGTTCTGCGTCTCGGTATCTACCCCAAATTAAAAAATCATATGACCAGACTTGGATATGAATGTTTGCCGCATTTGTAATAATCCCCAAAGTGGAAGTCACACAAATGTCCCTCAGAGGGTGGCTGGCTAAGCCTGCCCACCGTGTCATGGGCCCATGACACCACTCAGCAAAGGACAGGGACGAGCTCCTGACGCACACAACGCCTGGAGGGATGGCTAAATCGTCATGCTGTGTGAAAAATCATCATGATGCGTCATGCTTCCATGCTGGACAGAAGGTAAGTCCTTTATGATTTCATTCAGATAAAATGCTGAAAAGTGTGAGCTAGTCTACAGTGATGCAGACACAGAAAGTAGACGTCGACACTGCGGGGAGGCGGGGGAAGGCTTACAAAGGAGCATGAGGACGCTCCGGGCGATGATGCGTGCGCTGTGTTCATGGCAGTGATGGCTTCACGGTGCGTGTTTATGTGAAAGCTCGTCACATTGTCACTTTAAATATGTACATGCGGATCCATGTACGTCAGTGATAAACTTCAATAAAAAACAAGCCATGTCCAAAAAACACCCCAGCGTAGAGAAATGCCTGTAGACAACCTCAGCGAGGCTGTGTGTGCCTCTCATCCAGCCCAGCGTCCAACGGGCGTGCGCCTAGCAAATGTTACTTTGCCTTCCGTCTTCTTCTCCACCCGTGATAAAAACTCAGAGTGTGTAGAACCAGCTACATCATCAGCTGACATGTCTCCTGTGTGGCTGACGGCGGGGCAGGGTTTTGTACAAAGACACAGGGCTCACGATGCTGAAACATTCGAACGCTTCCATGTGATTTGGAACAAGGTGTGCTTGTCACAGACTGGTAGTTAAATACTGAAATTCCTGTCCGAGTGAAATGTACCCACATGAGGTTTTAACGGCGTGGGCACATTTGTGGGAGTCCACGGGGAGGCAATCTCAGCCCATGAAGTATTTATGGAGACTCACCCAAGGTCCCCGTGAGGGCTGCTGACGCAAGGATGACGGCCAGCACCCCCTGCGTGGACCGGTCTCTCTGCTCTGTTGTCCGTGGCGACTCTGCTCTGTCTGCCTGCCCGCCGCCCCCCTGCCCCCCAAGGCAGCCCTGGACTTGCCTCCATGTAGCCCCTACTCTTTTCTGTCCCCTTCTTTCTCTCCATCCCTGTCACC
The DNA here is from genome assembly GCF_023699985.2 of Odocoileus virginianus. Lineage (NCBI taxonomy): Eukaryota > Metazoa > Chordata > Mammalia > Artiodactyla > Cervidae > Odocoileus > Odocoileus virginianus. The sequence continues at coordinate 25,259,182 of NC_069681.1, read as the reverse complement.
GTGTCTGTGATCTCCAGGCCGGGTCGCCTTTGAAGGATATATTCATTTCATCATTTCCAGAGTCCCTTCCTCCACTGGTGACACTGGAGGTGCTGAGAGCCTGCCCAGTGAGCCGCATCCTGGAGGGGGCTCTGGAGGAAAAGGATCGTCCTTGGACCCACTTGCAGGAAACAGTGTCACATTTGACTCCTCTGAACAGGGTGAGACAGGACGCAAAATGTACAGGCACATGTGGGTCTGTTTGTGAGACTGGTGCTGGGAGGTCGTCCAGTCGTGACCAGACCACAATCTGGATGAGGTCACCTGCACGAATCTCCAGTGTTTGCAGATGGAGCTCCAGCAGGGTGGGGGGGTGGGTTTCCTGGGGCGGGGAGCCATCCTCTCCTGGAAACTGGCGGTGCTGTGGACAAAACCACAGGAGGGGGACCTTCAGGCGGGCCCCCACATCAGCTCCCAGGTGCTTTCATCTTCTCTCACCCCATTAGGTCAGGCGGAGGGGCGGCGGTCTGACTGTGGGTGACTTAAACCTTTGAGATGGCTTTTATAAGCTAAAGAACCAGGTGGAATGGCCCGCGAGCCCCCAAAAGAACCATCAGCAGATTGAATCTTGGTATCTGGCTCACTTGCTGTCAACCTGCAGTGAGCCTGGTTTCAGGGGGCAGAAAGACTTCTCTCCTTTCTCCTCCCAGAAAACACAGCTGAGAACTTCCCGGGAAACTGGGCACTGCTCCCATCTGCCAGGAAGCACATCTCTGAGCAGGAGGGACCAGAAATCAGAGTCAGAACCAGAAATAATCTCTGCTGACGTGTGGCGCTAACCCCGTGCTCACATGTGCTCCCAGGGAACTCGAAACTCTTCTGTGAAAGATGACAAGATGAGGTAATAATGCCACAAAAATATGTGGTAGACTTCCCCCGATGATTTTCTTTGAAGTGATGTTTACACAACCTGGATGAGCATCTTTGGGGTCATTTACACGCAGTGAAGACGGCAGCTTACCTGAGTGCCCCAGTGTTAATGGACTCTGATGTTAATTACACGGTTATCTCTTGGATTAATGGTTCCTAAATACTGCCTTAAATCACCACTCCTCCTTAACCACATAAAATTCCCCTGCAGTAAGTACTGCTCAGGTAGAAGGCTGTTCTATTATTTTTTTTTTAAGTTGAAATACATTAAGTTAATTTACAATGTTGTTTAGTTTCAAGTGAATAGCAAGGTGACTCAGTTATACATACACATATATGCTTTCTTTTCAGATTACTTTCCCTTATAGGTTATTACATGATAGTGAGTATAGTTCCCTGTGCTATACAGTAGGTCCTTGTTATTTACCTACTTTATAGAATGCTGTTCTTTATAGGGAATTTCCTGAATTCTGTAGTGACTTACCATTCTTGTGTTTAATTTTTAATTTATATTGGAGTAGAGTTGATTAACTGGAGAAGGCAATGGCGCCCCACTCCAGTGCTCTTGCCTGGAAAATCCCATGGACGGAGGAGCCTGGTGGGCTGCAGTCCATGGGGTCGCGAAGAGTCGGACATGACTGAGCGACTTCACTTTCACTTTTCACTTTCACACATTGGAGAAGGAAATGGCAGCCCACTCCAGTGTCCTTGCCTGGAGAATCCCAGGGACGGGGGAGCCTGGTGGGCTGCCGTCTACGGGGTCGCACAGAGTCGGACACGACTGAAGCGACTTAGCAGCAGCAGCAGAGTTGATTAACAATGTGAAGTTAGCTTCAGGTGTACAACAAAGTGATTCAATTATATGTAATACATGTATCTATTCTTTTTCAAATTCTTTTCCCCTTTACGTTACTACAGAGTTGAGGAGAGTTCCCTGTGCGGTACAGTAGGTCCTCGTTGGTTACCTGTTTAAAATACAGCAGTGTGTATTCACCAGCCCCAAATCTGCCATTCTTAATCTAATATTCACAGCCGTGTATTCTTGGGTTTCCCCGCACGTCGCATCGTTAGCAGTTCTCAGTAAAAGGCCTGCTGTTCCCAGGTTCCTGGACCACAACCTCCAGGAGGGCAGAAATGGGGCCTTCCCCATCAGAGCACCACAGCGGGTGCTTGGCACACACATGTTGAATCAATGATGAGACATCTCATCAGTAGGGGTCCCAGAGGATCCCCTGAGGACGGACCCTGACCGGCGGGGTGGGCAGCTGAGTCCTCTTGGGCCCGTCTCAGCTGGCTGGCTCCTCCCTGGATGGCGGGTTTCCCTGGGGTCTGGCCTCATCCTCCTGGGGAAGCTGGCCGGGAGCACGTGGTCTGGCCCAGAGTCGCGTGGGAGCTGCTGGCAGAGGACCAGCCTGGGCCCCCCCCCCTTTCAGGTCAGCAGCTGGCACCTCCTTGGTGACTTGGAAGCAGATGAGGGCGACCTTGCTGAGCGAGCTGGGATCAGGCTTTGCACGTGTAAGTGTTCAGACTTAGTGCAGAGCAGGGTGTTTGTAGTCTGGTCTGGACCTGGCTTTGCACATGTAAGTGTTCAGACTTAGTGCAGGCAGGGTGTTTGCTGAACCACAGCTACTGGGAATACTGTGGTTCCTGCATTTGACTCTTGAGCTCGCGTATCTGTGGAATCACACTCTCAGGGCTTGGAGTTAGGAAAGAAGGCATCCTGAGACCTCCCTCCTCCTGGTTCTGACTCGCTGTTGACACGGCCCTGGCAGAGCTGCCCCCAGACCCCAGCACGGGCTGCCATGACCCCCTGGGCGCAGGTTTGCCTGGGAAGGTCCCAGGGACAGGCAGATGGTGGGATCAGCAGAGGCTGTTTGCCTGCATTGCTGGCTCAGGGGCCTGAGCCGGGGGTGCAGTCTGGGCTCCCCCCAGGTGAGCGGCCAGAGGATATATGGGGGTGGTCTGCAGGGGGTGCGCTTTGGGAGGAGGGCCGATGTCAGTCAGCACCTGTCTGCGCAGGTGGTTGGCACTTTTTTTATCAGAGGATAGAGCTGAGTGACCAGCCTTGATCTAAGCTCGGGCCCCTTTCTCAGGCTCCCAAGTGAAGCCAGGAGGCGAGGCAGTTGGCAGATCACAGAGGATTCCAGGCGGGGCAGGGTGGAGTGGGGAAGGGGTGACAGGGGCAAAGAGGGGGTGGGACCACCGCAGCCTCTGAAGAACCCCCTGTAATCCACAGGCCAGATGACCACACACTCACAAGGATGTTAACAGAGGTGAATATTATTTCCTGGGGTTCATATTATTTGCAGGACATTTTAAATTACCAACTGTAAAAACCATGCAGGCTTTGTAACCCAGATTTACTTGTCATGGCCACAAACAGGCCACAGACAAGGAAGATTTCCAAACTCGGTGAATTCTACTGGGAAAAAAAACGCTTGCATTCATACAAGAAGCAGTGGGCCAAAAGGGGCAGGGAGCAGTAAAAAGTGAAGCACCGACGTTCTCTGTTTTCTGCCTGTGTTCTTTGGTGAAATAACTCACGGATGTTTAGAGAGAAAGGAGATGGTGTGAGAGAGAGAGAGAGAGAGAGAGACAGACAGACAGAGAGAGACAGCGAGACAGAGACATAGAGACAGAGATGCAGAGACAGTCAGAGAGGCACAGAGAGATGTGAGAGAGACGGAGAGACAGACAGGGACACAGAGGGACAAAGGGACACAGAGACAGACAGACTCACTGCAGAGAGGAGAGGCGCTGCTGATGGAGGGTCGGCCGCGCCGTCAGCTCTGTTGCCGGTGGAAGCTGGCTTCCTGCCCCGGCTGCTCCCGTCGCTGTAGCGTTAGCCTTGGGATCTGCGTCCTCGGCCGCGGGCGGGAGGCGCGCAGAGTGGCCGGGGGAGAGCGGCTGCTGCAGCCGCAGGCTGGGTTCTCCCGACTGGGCTCGGGTGGAGACGGCCCCAGCCGTCAGACAGAAGGCCCCGCGCGCTCAGATTTCCTGAGGAGCCGCGGGAAAGCAGCAGGCGGAGGCGGGCCCGGCGCGCGGCGGAACCGTGCGGGCGCGCCCTCTAGCGACGGGACGCGGGACAGTCCGCCGCGTCAGGCGCTCCGGCCGCCGCCCCGGCGACGAGGCCCAGCGCGTGAGGAGACTGGGACGCGGTCGCCGCCCCGCTCAGCACGCGCGCCTGAGGGCACACGGGGAGCGCGCGCGTGAGGGGCACACCGGAAGTCTAGAGAGGCCCTCTTGCTTTTTGAGACGCGGGCGTGCGGCCCTTTGACCGCGGGCGAGCTGAGGGTGGGCGCCTCTGAAGACGGCAAGGCTCCCTGTGAGAGGCTGGGCCGCCCTCTGCGCCGGGCCCCGCGCCGGCCTTGATGGCGGACGGGTCACGTCGTCGTCACCGGAACAGGCGTTGGGAGGTGGAAGGCGCTTCTGGAACCGAGGCTGAGGTGCCCCCTCCAGGGGGACCGCGTCCCCGAGAGCCCGGGGGTCAGGTCTCGAGGTCGGGGGCGGCGGCTGTGCCCCTGGGCCCGCCACCTCTCAGAGGGCAGGGCGGGACAGCCACAGGCGGGCGGGCACAGGGCGGCAGGCGGACAGGGCCGTGTGCGCTGCCGCCCTCAGCTTTCTCCTGGGCCGTTTGGAACTTCCAACAGTGGACAGCCAGCACCTAGATACGCTTCTCCTAGACTCAGCTGCGGCCTTGGGCACAGCCGTTTTCTCTCTGTCCGTTTCTCTCTCCCCTGTCATGTGTGTGTGTACGTGTCTTCCTGAGCATCTCTGTCATCTGTCTGTCGTATCTGTCCATATCTGTCATCTGTCTTTATCAATCGCCTATCATTTGTCTGTCTTTCATCTATCATCTATCCCCATCTGTATCTATCACCTGCCTATCCTTATCAGCTATCTGTATCTACTGTCTCTCATCTATCTTTACCGAACATCTGTCCTCTTTATCATCTCTCTGTCTGTCAGTACCTGACTTTCTGAACAGTAGTAACTTGTGGATGTTCTGACACCTCACCTCTGAGAGCAACAGGCTGTATCACCTAATAAGGCTGGGATTCCCCGTGACCACAGGAACGTGATTGCACTCGAGAAAGTTACTGACAACTTCCTGGTGTCATCTAAGAACATGGGCTGCAGGTTTTCATACCTTAAACCGAGACTCTCTTTATGTCTCCAAGTGGACCTGCTCAGGAGATATCAGTAACCCTCACACGCATTAGGAAGGCCTCTGGTAAATAACCAGAATATCAAATGTCGGAAGGACGTGCAGAAAGGGAACCCTTGGGCGCTGTTGGTGGGAATGTAAACAGTGCAGCCATTTCTATAGCCATTTACTATGGAAAACAGTACCGGGGGTCCTCAAATAATTGAAAATAGGATTACTGTGTGATACAGTCATCCCACTTCTGGATGTGTAATCACAAGGACTGAAATTCCAGAGGTGTCTGGGTTCCCCAGTGTCCACCGAGGACGAATGGAAAAGCAGTTCCTTCCATTGTATTTACAAACTCACAGTGGGATATTATCCAGCCATCAAAACGAAGGAGATTCTGACACCTGCTGCATGTGGATGAACCTTGGGGACACGACGCTGAGTGAAATAAGCCGGCACAGAAGGAAACGCTGCCTGGTTTCACTCATATCAAGTCCTTAGTCAGACTCAGAGACAGAAGGTAGAAGGGGGTGCGTGCCAGCGGGGGAGGGCTAAACAGGGAATTGCGTTGTTTAGTCGATCAGTCATGCCCAACTCTTTGCGAGCCCATGAACTGCAGCCCATCAGGCTCCTCTGTCTACAGGATTTCCCAGGCAAGAGCACTAGAGTGGGTTGCCGTTTTCTTCTCCAGGGGATCTTCTTGACCCACAGATGGAACCCTTGTCACCTGCTTGGCAGGCAGATTCTTTACCCCTAAGCCACCTGGGAAGCCCAAGCAGGGAAAACTGAGTGTGAAATTTCAGTTTTGCAGAATGGAAATGTTCCAGAGGTTTCTTGCACGACAATGTAAACATAGTTAACACTTCTGCACTGTATACTTATAAATGCTGAAGATGGCAGATTTTATGTGTTTTTTAACTACCTGTTTTTGAAAAGCCCACATTGGCATCCAGAAGCCCCCAGCTTTGGACCGTAAAACTGCCTCTGATAGCTGTCACGGTTCACATTCCTGATCTCAGTGTCCTCTTGCGTAAAGTAAGGTACAGAAATCTCGGCCCCAAGCTCACGAAGCTGGCGAGTTGAGAGATCTCGGAGCATACTCACTCTGGGGAAGTGTGTACATCACAGTGTGTACCCTGTGACCACGTGCTCCTCCCGACTCCTCCATCTGAGGGGCACAGGTGTTCTGGGGTGATCTTATTTAGATGAGAGGGCCATTAAGTACCACATGGCATATTTTCAGATCTCAGAGTCTAGAAAATCCTGATTTTAAAATTTTCAGTGGAGCTGCTGTGAGCATTGTCCTGTCGACTCAGACCCCGGATGGACGGGATGTCAGCATAGCTTCAAATCAAGAGCAGCCTCAGCATTCTGGAAAAAACCAAGCACTTGTTTGAATAAACGGCTTTACCGAGAGCACCCTGCCGCATCACTCACCAGGGCTGGGTGCTTCCGGGAGCCCCTGGGGCTGCATCAGACAGTCCTTCAGGATGCTGAAAGGGGTCGAGCATCCCCACGAGTCTGCTACAGCCTCGGGGCTCTGAGTGGTCAGGCTACCAGAGCATGCGGTCCTGACTCCAGGCTGCGGTCTGCCTATTCACTGTGGAGGATGTAGACAGAATCACGACAAGCCAGCTCTCGTCTTTGTTTCTAGAAGGTGCAACTAAGTTCACTGTTGTAGACTGCTGATTCTGTCTCCTTTTGCATTGTTCCTGGGTGGATCAGTGGACACCTGATAAGTGGTGCTTCCCGTCTTATATTGACCAAAAAACCAAGATGAAGTTGATACATATTTAGAGTCAGCAGAGGTGGCTATTTTTAGTTAGATGTGGGTGGATATATGCATGCATGCCTGCCAAGTTGCTTCAGCCCTGTCTGACTCTCTGTGACCCCAGAGACTATAGCCCACCAGTCTCCTCTGTCCATGGGGTTCTCCAGGCAAGAATACTGGAGTGGGTTGCCATCCCCTCCTCCAGGGGATCTTCCCAACCCAGGGATCGAACCCGTGTCTCTTATGTCTCCTGCGTTGGCAGGTGGGTTCTTTACCACTAGCTCCCATATAGGGAAAGGGAAGCCCATATAGGTATATAGACATAGATATATACATAGATAGCTCTCTCTCTCTCTATACACACACACACACACACACACACACACACACACACACACACACATATATACACCTATATACTTATATGTATATGAAATATGAAGATGTATCAGTTCAGTTCAGTCACTCAGTCTTGTCTGACTCTGCGACCCCATGGACTGCAGCATGCCAGGCCTCCCTGTCCATCACCAACTCCTGGAGTTTACTCAAACTCATATCCATTGAATTGGTGATGCCACCCAACCATCTCATCCTCTGTCGTCTCCTTCTCCTCCTGCCTTCAGCCTTTTCCAGCATCAGGGTCTTTTCAGATGAGTTAGTTCTTCACAACAGGTGGCCGAAGTATTGAAGTTTCAGCTTCAGCATCAGTCCTTCCAATGAATATTCAGGACTGATTTCCTTTAGGATGGACTGGTTGGATCTCCTTGCAGTCCAAGGGACTCTCAAGAGTCTTCTCCAACACCACAGTTCAAAAGCATCAATTCTTTGGCGCTCAGCTTTCTGTATGGTCCAACTCTCACATCCATACATGATTACTGGCAAAACCATAGCTTTGACTAGATGGAGCTTTGCTGGCAAAGTAATGTCTCTACTTTTTAATATGCTGTCTAGGTTGGTCATCACTTTTCTTCCAAGGAGCAAGTGTCTTTTAATTTCATGGCTGCAGTCAGCATCTGCAGTGATTTTTGGAGCCCAGAAAAATAAAGTCTGCCACTGTTTCCACTGTTTCCCCATCTATTTCCCATGAAGTGATGGTACCAGATGCCATGATCTTCATTTTCTGAATGTTGAGTTTTAAGCCAGCTTTTTCACTCTCCTCTTTCACTTTCATCAAGAGGCTCTTTAGTTCCTCTTTGCTTTTTGCCATAAGGGTGGTGTCATCTGCATATCCGAGGTTATTGATATTTCTCCCAGCAATCTTGATCCCAGCTTGTGCTTCCTCCATCCCAGCGTTTCTCATGATGTACTCTGCATATAGGTTAAATAAGCACGGTGACAGTATACAACCTTAACGTACTCCTTTCCCTATTTGGAACCAGTCTGTTGTTCCATGTCTAGTTCTAACTGTTGCTTTCTGACCTGCATACAGATTTCTCAAGAGGCAGGTCAGGTGGTTTGGTATTCCTGTCTCTTTCAGAATTTTCCACAGTTTATTGTGATCCACACAGTCAAAGGCTTTGGCATAGTCAATAAAGCAGATGTTTTTCTGAAACTCTCTTGCTTTTTCGATGATCCAATGGATGTTGGCAATTTGACCTCTGGTTCCTCTGCCTTTTCTAAATCCAGCTTGAACATCTGGAAGTTCATGGTTCAAATGCCATTGAAGCCTGGCTTGGAGAATTTTGAGCATTACTTTGCTAGTGTGTGAATGAGTGCAATTGTATGGTAGTTTGAGCATTCTTTGGCATTGCTGTTCTTTGGTGTTGGAATGAAAATTGACCTTTTCCAGTCCTGTGGCCACTGCTGAGTTTTCCAAATTTGCTGGCATATTGAGTACAGCACTTTTACAGCATCATCTTTTAGGATTTGAAATAGCTCAACTGAAATTCCCTCGCCTCCACTAAATTTGTTTGTAGTGATGCTTCCTATGCACATCTTGACTTCACACTCCAGGATGTCTGGCTGTGGGTTGGTGATCACACCATTATGATTATCTGGGTCGTGAAGATCTTTTTTGTATAGTTCGTCTGTGTATTCTTGCCACCTCTTCTTAATATCTTCTGCTTCTATTCGGTCCATACCATTTCTGTCCTTTATGAACCCATCTTTGCATGAAATATTTCCTTGGCATCTCTAATTTTCTGGAAGAGATCTGTAGTTTTCCCCATTCTATTGTTTTCCTCTGTTTCTTTGCATTGATCACTAAGGAAGGCTTTATCTCATCTCTCCTTGCTATTCTTTGGAACTCTGCATTCAAATGGGAATATCTTTCTTTTTCTCCTTTGCCTTTCGCTTCTCTTCTTTTCACAGCTATCTGTAAGGCCATTTTGCTTTTTTGCATTTCTTTTTCTTGGGGATGGTCTTGATCCCTGTCTCCTGTATCAAGTCACAAACCTCCATCTATAGTTCTTCAGACACTCTGTCTATCAGATCTAATCCCTCGAATCTATTTGTCTCTTCCACTGTATAATCGTAAGGAATTTGATTTAGGTCATACCTGAATGGTCTAGTGGTTTTCCTTTTTTCAATTTAATCTGAATTTGGCAATAAGGAGTTCATGATCTGAGCCACAGTCAGCTCCAGCTCTTGTTCTTGCTGACTGTATAGAGCTTCTCCATTTTTGACTGCAAAGAATATAATCAATCTGATTTTGGTGTTGACCATCTGGTGATGTCCATGTGTAGAGTCTTCTCTTGTGTTGTTGGAAGAGGGTGTTTGCTATGACCAGTGTGTCCTCTTGGCAAAACTCTATTAGCTTTTGCCCTGCTTCATTCTGTATTCCAAGGTCAAATTTGCCTGTTACTCCAGCTATTTCTTGACTTGCTACTTTTGCATTCCAATTCCCTATAATGAAACGAATATCTTTTTTGGGTGTTAGTTCTAGAAGGTCTTGTAGGTCTTCATAGAACCATTCAACTTCAACTTCTTCAGCATTACTGGTCAGGGCATACACTTAGATTACTGTGATATTAAATGGTTTGCCTTGGAAATGAACAGAGGTCATTCTGTTGTTTTTGAGATTGCATCCAAGTACTGCATTTCAGACTCCTTTGTTGACTATGATGGTGACTCCATTTCCTCTAAGGGATTCTTGCCCACAGTAGTGGATATAATGGTCATCTGAGTTAAATTCACCCAACCCAGTCCATTTTAGTTCTCTGACTCCTAAAATGTTGATGTTCACTTTTGCCATCTCCTGTTTGACCACTTCCAGTTTGCCTTGATTCACGAACCTAACATTCCAGGTTCCTAAGCAATACTGCTCTTTACAGCATTGGACTTTGCTTCTAGCACCAGGCACACCCACAGCTGGGTGTTGCTTTTGCTTTGGCTGCATCTCTTCATTCTTTCTGGAGTTATTTCTCCACTGATCTCCAGTAGCATACTGGGCACCTACCAACCTGGGGTGTTCATCTTTCAGTGTCCTATCTTTTTGCCTCTTCATACTGTTCATGGGATTCTCAAGGCAAGAATACTGAAGTGGCTTGCCATTCCCCTCTCCAGTGGACCACATTCTGTCAGAACTCTCCACCATGACCCGCCCGTCGTGGGTGGCCCTACACAGCATGGTTCATAGTTTCATTGATTTAGACAAGTCTGTGGTCCATGTGATCATTTGATTAGTTTACTGTGATTGTGGTTTTCATTCTGACTGCCCTCTGATAGATAAGGATAAGAGGCTTATGGAAGCTTCCTGATGGGAGAGACTGACTGAGGGGGAAACTGGGTCTTGTTCTGATGGGCAGGGCCATGCTGTAATCTGTAATCCAATTTTCTGTTGGAGGTTGGGTCTGTGTTCCCTCCCTGCTGTTTACCTGGGGCCAAACTATGGTGGAGGTGATGAAGATAATGGCGACCTCCCTGAGAAGGTCCGATGCACACACGGCCACACTCTGCCCCAGCCCTGCAGCGGGCCACCGCTGACCTGCGCCTCCGCCGGAGACTCCCGGACACTCACGGGCAAGTCTGGGTCAGTCTCTTGTGGGCTCACTGCTCCTCTCTCCTGGGTCCTGGTGCACAAGCTTCTGTTTGCAGATATATAGGGAGCTATGTATATGGAGAGAGATATAGGTAAGTAGGTACATATAGGTATAACCTATATCACTCTCCGTGTACACACTTATATACCTATATCTGTAGACAAATATGTATATATTTTTTTCCACTTCCACACTGGCTGCATTTTGTACATATCCTCCAAGTATAAGAACTTCATGGAAGTTTTTGCAAGTAGGATTTTTCTGTAGCCTGCTGTCATTTATTTTCTCCTGCAGGTCGCCATCCTTTCTGGGTGTCACACTGGAGAGAATTATTTTCCTCCCACTCAAGATTTCTGGAATATTTCCTCCGGGAGTTTCACTTCTGTCTGCCTATCTTTGATTTCTCCGTATCTTCTTCACCTGCATCTCCATGTGCCTGAATCATTGCTTTACGCATTTCCTATGTTAAAGTGTTATGCCTTAAACTATTTATAATATACATTTATTTATTTATGTGCTTATTAATATATTTGTTTAAAGTTTTAAATTATCCCATAAGAGTTTCCAGAGATGGAACAGGCTCACCAGGGTACTCACGCCATTTGAAAGTTGCCTGGTTTTGAGGGGCACCGGTGGACCCTGGAAGAGTGTTGTCCATGTGAGGATCACGCAAGTTTCCCTCTGGCTCCAGGCTGTGCGGGGCTCCTTAGGAGGAAAGCTGGAGATGGGCCTGAGAATTGTCCACATTCAGACATGAGTTTAATACAATGGTCTTGTTTGTATCGTGTTTGAGATCAGAGTCACAGGCATTTCAGAAGTTATAATCCCTATTTTTTGTTCTCACAGATTTTAGCTTATTATAACTTGAAATTTTATAGAGGCTTTACCAGTAAAAGCATTATTAAAGATTATATTTTAAGTAAAATTTTTCAGGATAGAGGGGACTCAAAAATAATTCTTGGTGGAGTTGACCATCTTGCTCTATGTGACTGCCCGGGAGGAGAGTTCAGATGCTCTCATGTGGACAAAATAGGAACCTGTTCAGTGGACTTGGAAAACCTGGAGATTTAGTCGTTATCTTGTCTCTGCCATCTCTGGGTTTTTCCTATTATTTAAGGCCCAATAATGATATATGTGTGTGTGTGTGTGTGTGTTTTATGAATACATAGGCTTTGTTATGAATATGTAATTTTAAATGGGATAACTTTTATTTAGCTTTCTTTGGTCTTTTAAAATCAAGTTTTAAAAACTCACAAGAGTTGCATGTGATACAGAAGTAAATGACTCCCCACGCCCTTTTCAGCCTCTCACTCGTCTCCCTGGACCTAATGACGCCTTTTGCATCCTTCCAGCTTCCCAGGGGAGGTGTGAGCAGAGACCCAGATACAGACGAGGATGCAGGTGGTGACGCATACACACACGGGCAGGGCTTTCTTTTCTGCAGAGTTGTGCTGCCGAGCATAGGTGTGCACATGCATGAAGGTGTGGGGTGTGAGTGTGTAGGCGTGTGTGCTGTGTGTGTGGTGTGTACACAGATGAGTGTGTAGGCATGTGTGCATGGACGTGTGTGTGCGTGGTGTGCATACACACTTCTATACAGAAGTGAAGAATGATTCCGGGGCACCTCCGGAGCTCGGCTGGGGCGGTGGCCATGGGCGAAGGCTCCGCGGAGGCTCGGGGGGCGCGTCCCTGGGAGGAGCGGGGAGTGTGGTGGGAAGAGTGAGACGGGGTTCGGGTCTGGGCTCTGACTCCTGTGCCCATGGCGGGCCGTGGCTGAATGTCCGGTCCCTGGGTGGGCCGCTGGGCTCCTGGCCGGTCTGCGGTTGAGCGCTGGCGCCACCTATTGGCCAGAGGCTCCTCTCCCAGAGCCAGCCGCATGGCAGGTGAGCACGTGGCCCCGAACTGCCCGACCAGGGGCCCTGGTTTGGGGGGGGGCTGCCCCACAATACGGGAGCACTTTAAAACCTGCTATCCATACAGGCTTTGTTTTCTGCTTTTGTTCCGGTAAAAGTTATATATCATCACTGCAGACAATTTGGAAAAAAAAACGAATGTAAAAAGAGGAGGGTCATCACCCACAGGGACACCTGCCAAATACGACTGGAAACATCGGTGTGTCTTCTTTAGTATCGGGTCCAAACATGCGTGAATGAGTGCGAATAGCTCTGTCCACTGTCTGCTGTTTGCTCTGCCCTGACTGTCAGTGAACGCTTCCCTGGGGGCTCAGATGGTAAAGAATCTGCCTGCAATGTGGGAGACCTGGGTTCGATTCCTGGGTTGGGAAGATCTCCTGTAGAAGGGAAAGGCTACCCACTCCAGTATTCTGGCCTGGAGGATTCCATGGACCATATAGTCCACGGGATAGCCAAGAGTCGGACAGGACTGAGCGACGTTCACTTCACTTGTTTGTCGGTTAAAAAGGAAATCTCTCACTTTGCACTGAAAATGCTGCCTTTTATCCAACTCCTCCTACTTTTAGGGGAGATTCTAGCCGATCCTGCAGAGCTGCCGAGGCAGGATCACCCTCTTCAGGCCGATCGTTGATAAGTGACTTGTAACGACACAGATGCTGACATCGTCACATCTTTCTGCAGAACAGGAGGAGAACGGCATTCGGCACCTGCCCCGCGGTGCCTGGAGCCCTGGCCCTGTGGCTCTGTCGCTCACACTTGCACTGTCTGTCCCTGTGACTTGGTGGGGTCGGTGGTGGACACATCCGAGTGGACTCCGGCCACTCCAGAGCCGGCGGAAGGGCCGGAGGAGTGAGAAAGGCCAGTGAGTCAGAAGATGGCTCTCGAGGTCCGACCTGGGCCGTGGGCTTGCAGAGGGTTTTTCTGTTGAGCTGGAGATGATCCCAGGATTAGACTGTTTGCTTGTCACAAGTCTTCAAACTTGTGCTCCTGGCCCCTAATTTATTTATCGTTTGGACCCCGGGGCCTGGGCCCTGGGAGGAAGGACGGGGTTTGCCTCCCCCGCACCTCGCATCCTTAGCTCCCTCTGGGAGCAAGGGTCTGGCTGCCGCTGGGATCCGGCATCTGGGTGGGAACTGCAGGTTCCGCACATGGTCCCTTCATTCTGGACTCACGGGCCCTAATGCAGGCCGGTTAAATCTCTGCATTCAGTTTTTCTAAAAGTGAGATCTCTCCAATTGCCACCAGATGTCAGTAAAATCCCTCCTAAAATAAATGTGTGGCGGGCAGGTTGATGAGACGCCACAGCGATGCACCTGCTGGTAACACGTTTCGCTCTATCCACCTCCACACTCCCGCCACCTCTCCTCCCATCCTGGGGGTGCAGTTCATGGTGTTTTTCCTTGGCTCCCCACTCCCTGCCCTGACCTTTCACAGCACTATTTTGGGGAGTCAACCGTGAAAGATCAGAGTAGTGCTGACGCAGAGACAAGCCAGCAGAACTGTGACCGTGGCTAGGGCTCCCGAGGCCACTCCTGGGGGACCTGTGGCCCCAGGCTGGGGCCTCCATGTATCACACCCAGGAGCAGCCGGTGGGCCTGGGTGTGGGCTCCAAGAACAGGGCTGGCCGGGGTCAGTGTAACAGGTCTGGCCGCCCTTCGCCACTGAGCAAACACCCTGGGGATGTCGCCAGCAGCAAAAGCCCCGGAAGCACCAGCTTAATGGACGGCCAGCTGCGCAGGGTCACCCGCTGTGCCGGGCCGGCTCTTCTGCGCACCTGTCACACCTGGGGACAGTGGAGGTGACTGTGGCTGGCATGCTCTTGGGTCGCCCTCAGACCTTGGCTCGGGTTTCAGGCACTGAGTTGGAAGCTGGCAGAGGCGGGGAGTGGGGAGTGGGAGGTGATGCTTCCACGTGACCTGCATTGACGTCCGGGGCTGATCCACGTCAGCCTGAGCTGATGCGGATGAAGGAGCATCTTGGGTCCTAAGTCCAGGGGGCCGCTTCCTCTGCTTATTCCAGACCTTGGCTTCCTGTGCCCAGATCCTCGAGGCACCTCGATGGAACAATAAATACTAGCAACTAACTAGTAATGGATCAGCTTTAGGAAATTGCAAGGCCTAAGATCTGACTCAGGGATGTCGCAGGCAGTCCGGTGGCTAGGATTCTGAGCTCCCAATGCAGGGGGTGTGTTCCATCCCTGGTCAGGGAACCAGATCGCACATGCTGTAGCTAAAGATCCTGTGTGCTGTAGCTAAGACCTGCTGCAGCCAGATAGGTTTTTTTCAGTTCAGTCACTCAGTCGTGTCCGACTCTTTGCAACCCATGGACTGCACCATGCCAGGCGTCCCTGTCCATCACCAACTTCCGGAGCTTGCTTAAACTCATGTCCATTAGGCCGGTGATACCATCCAACTGTCTCATCCTGTCATCCCCTTCTCCTCCTGCCTCCAATCTTTCCCAGCATCAAGGTCTTTTACAGTGAGTCAGTTCTACCATCAGGTGGCCAAAGTATTGGAGCTTCAGCTTCAGCATCAGTCCTTCCAGAGAGTATTCAGGGTCGTTTTCCTTTAGGATTGAGTGGTTTGATCTCCTTGCAGTCCAAGAAACTCTCAAGAGTCTTCTCCAACACCACAGTTCAAAAGCATCAATTCTTTGGTGCTCAATCTTTATGGTCCAACTCACACATCCGTACATGACTAATGGAAAGATCATAGCTTTGACTAGACGGATCTTTGTTGGCAAAGTGATATCTCTGCTTTTTAATATGCTCTCTAGGTTGGTCATAGCTTTTCCTCCAAGGAGCAAGCATCTTTTAATTTCATGGCTGCAGTCACCATCTGCAGTGATTTTGGAGCCCAAGAAAATAAAGTCTGTCACTATTTCCATTGTTTCCCCATCTATTTATATATTTCCATTTATATATTTTTAAAAATCTGATTCTGACTCTTGCGTTCTCTCCAGTATTCTTGCCTGGAGAATTCCATGGACAGGGGAGCCTGGGGGAGGGGGTGGTTACAATCCGTGGGGTCACCAAGAGTCGGATTTGGCTGAGCAGGTGGTGATGTGGGAGGGTTTAGAGGAGGCAGGATGACTTCTGTCCCCTTCTGGAGGCAGGGAGGCTCTGGGGGGTGCAGAAGCCTGCGTGGGGACTGAGGGCCACCGAGGACCTGCTAGCCCCTGGCGTCCCCGGCTGTCCATTTAGCATCCAGGGTCAGGCGGCTCCTGAGGCCAGGGCCTTGCTCATCGCTGCCCCGGTCCAGGAGAGTGAACTTGGGGAGATGCCCTGTTCTGTCCAGATAGGATACGGGAGGGGAGCGTGGAGCTGCCCACCCTGATGCCCAAAGCTGGTGCCTGGAGCGCCCAGCACCCACTGTGGGGACACAGCGCAGGCCCTCCCCGCAGCCTCGGCTTCCCCTCCTGCAGCAGCTGCGGGCCAGCTCTCTGTGCCTGGGGCTGAGGTCTGACCCTGATGGCTTCCGGGGCCAGGCTGTCCTTTCCCGGGTGCCAGCCCAGCACTCAGCATCTCTTCCCTGTTTTTTGGATCCAGTGTGGAGAGGGATTCGTGTGTCCGCAGGGCCCCAGGATACAAAGGCCACCGTCAGGGCGAGGGCAGAAGCTCCTGGTTGCAGGGTGAGTGTCGGCTGAGGGGTGCACGGGCCGAGGGGGCCCCAATGGGACCGCCTTCTTGTCCTGTTTCCAAATCTCATGCCGAGTTTTTGAGGACCCGCTCCGGGCTTGGGGAGACTTACCTGAGAGCGGGTTGTGTCACCCCTTCCTTCCTTTTGTAAATCACATTGTGATTTAAATTAAGAATGTGTCATTTACAGAAGGAAGCATAGTATTAATAATTCCTTTTTGTGTAAAGAATGCTCATCTCCTAATAGTCTGGTTTCTGAGTTTAGGTTTTTGGCAGCCTGGGTATTCACTTCAATAACAGGTCCTCCCCACGCCGCGCAGACATCCTCACAAAATGCGGTATTTTCCGGCTCTAAACGTAAACACACAGTGCGGAGACTGGAGCCCGGTGAACAATGGAGTTAGGAGGTGAGGCAGGCACTGGTTCTCAGCTCGGGAGTTTCTCGTTGCAAGTTAAACTGTTGAAAATGATGGCTTAATAGGCACTACCTGGGATGTGGATGAGATAATGAGGATGAAAGGCTGCGCTTCTGCATTTCCTGGCTTCTTTGTGTTGAAATTAGTAAATGCACGATCATGGCAAAATGGTTTTCTGAATTTAATTTTCACTCCTATGCCCTCTGCCCGAGAGATAAGCGGAGAAGAGGTGCCTTCTTAAGAGCCTTGTTTTAAAGTTGCCTCGGCAGCTCTTGGGGGCCCTGCTGCCCTGGGGAGGGACGGGGTCTGAGGACAGATGGATGCGAGGTCCGGCTCAGGCTGGGGGGATGAAGGCTCAGGGCGGTCGGTGCTCAGCTGGGGGCTGAGGACGTGGAGCAGGTGCTGAGTCCGCCGTGAGGTGGAGCTTTGGGGGAAGGAGACTCGGGAGAGTTAAAGGCAGGTGGGTGGCCAGCAGAACTCAGGGAAAGGGATGCCCGCTCCCAGACCCTCCCCCGAGGCCGCCTCTCCGTTGGGCCAGGCCCTCCCGGGCACTTGGCTGACTCGGGTTTAAAGGACAGCGGGGTTCAGCAGCAGCGGAGGGCACAGCCACTAATATGCCCACTGATTTGATTGGATCAGCCAGGTTCAGGGCCTGGGTTCGGTCCCTGGTCGGGGGACTGAGATCCCACAAGCAGCACTCCCTAAAAAAACACAACAAAACCCAGAGCAGTCGTCCGGGGCCTGACTCAGCCTGTGCTCACCTTCAGGGCCTTCAGGGGAGCTGCTTGGGCGGCTTTTCCGGGGCGGGTCAGTGTCTGGAAGTTGCCCGTCTGCCCTCGGGCGGCAAGGTCACGGGCCGTGGGGCCTGGCCTCCTCCCGGGCCCACCGGGGCCTGGCTTCTGCGTCTCCGGCCACGAGCTGTCAGGGCCCAGCTCTGCTCAGGAGCCTCCGTTTCTAGGTCAGCCCCCACCAGCGGCTCCAGGGCTGGGGCTGGGGCGGGGACCGGCCGTGCCTGGCTCCTCGTGGCAAGCCCTGGACCCGCCACCTCTGTTCCGTGGGGCTCGGCCTCCCCAGCAGGGGGCTGGGGCAGTGTGGCCGTCAGGGACTCCGCAGGAATTCAGTGACACGGCCCACGCGGCCGTTGGAGCCCGCGGGGCCCCTCTGCGGGCCGGCCGCACTCTCAGGGCTGGGCACCCTGGCTGGAGGTGTGTCTGGCTCAGCCACTAAATGTGCTAAGTGGCTCAGTCGTGTCCGACCCTCGCGATCCCATGGACTGTAACCTGCCAGGCTCCTCTGTCCCTGGGATTCTGCAGGCAAGAATCCTGGAGTGGGTTGCCAGGCCCTCCTCCAGGGGCTCTTCCCGACCCAGGGATTGACCCCTCATCCTTCTGTCTCCTGCACTGACAGGGGGTTCTTTACCACTAGTTGCCACCACAACAATTAAATAGGAAATTCTCACCGCATGATGGCCTATTCAAGTCCTGTAGCATAGCCTGTGTATAAGTTTTTGTAGAACAACGAATTTAAAAGAAAGGTCATATACATGTAATATCCCCCCTCCCTCCCTTCTTTCTTGCTTCCTGCTGTAGGGAAAAAGACAACTTTGGGGAACTTCTTGGATTCTATGCACCTAACTCTTCTAACTTTGCATTAATATACATTTTTCTTTATATTTAATTTCTGTGACAGACAAATTGCATGCCCTTAATTGAATTAACACAAATTAGACCTGAAAGGAATTGAGGAATGAACATCTGGGATGTTTCTTGAAAGCCTTCTTATTTCTTGAAGCGCCTGGAAAAAAAATCCCTCTTCCTTAACAACACTAATTAAAGACATAGCAGAGTTAATACCGGCAGCATCTTTCCAAAGCGGGGGTGATCATGATGGCTTCTGATCCTATTATTTCAGAACTCAGGAGGCAAGTATTTAAAAGCAGGACTGGTTTCAGGGAGGCACCTGGAACTGCAGGGGCAGATGGAGTCTGGTGAGCGGGGAGCTGACAGATCCTGGAGGGTGACCTAGAACGCGTCTGCCTGCCAGGGAAGGCGCGGGACTCTCGGGGCTGGGGGACCTTCCAGGACGACCGGCACACGCCGGGCTCCCCTCCCAGCCCCTTGCTTCAATCCTTCGTCTTGTTTGCAGATGACGCTTGCCCGTCTCCAGCGGCTTGTGTCCGCCCCCGAGAGCCCGGGTGCGAGTCAGCGGCTGGGCCTCTAAGCCAATGATTCCCTCAGAAGGGCAGGGCCTGGGTCCCCAGGCCATGCCTGCCGGTCTGGGCTGCGCCCGAGGAAGCTTCCTTCTGTGCCCACACTTGCGGGTCTCCAAGTGTTCGAGGGCAGGGCGCCCTCTGTCTCTTTGGCTGCCTGTCCATCTTCCTTACGTGTTTCTGCTCTTTCACGCCCATCCCTTCATCCTGCTGTGAGACACGGTGGCTTCTTGAAGGCGCTGGTCCTCAAGTGAGGTCTGCAGGCCAGCAGGGTTAGCAGGACTGGGGACCTTAGAAATGCGGATTCACTCCACTCAGATCCGCTGAACCTGAAGAGCGTGCGGGCAGACCTCAGGCTCTGCGGTCACAAGCTCTCCAGGTGGGGTGGAAGCTCCGGAACCGCTGGTCTGGTTTCCTGACTGGTCCGATGCGAGTGAGTCAGGAGGGACCAGAAATGCCACCGTCTCAGGGTGCAGGGTGGGGCTCGGGAGGGCGCCGGGGAGGGTCTGTGCATGCTCACTTGGGACCAGCCCTCCCCCATGGGAGCCTGCACATCCTCTGTGCAGGAAGGCATCTTTAGTATTAATCTCAGAAAAAATGCTCTGGGAGACCTGCTTCCCGCTACCCGGACCTCTGGCGGGCAGCCGTGGGGCCTTCCTTCACGAGGCTGGAATTACCCTTCGTCCTCATTGGAAAATCGCACCGTCCATTCTCCTGGAGGTGGCAACGCTGAATGGAGGCAGTGACTGTGACGCGTGCGCCTCTGCGTTCGTGAGTGAGGGGGAGAGGGGGGACGTCTCACCCCGAGCAGAGTGGGCCAAATATTCCATGCAGGTTGTACGTGGCCCCCGAGCGGGTCACGGCTGTGCCCTCTCCTCGCAGGGGTGACAGGGTGTCTCCTCACCCCCGAGTGGCAGTTTCACCAGCGATTCCTGTGCAGGGACCCACGAAGTTCTCTTACAAAGGAGAGCCTCCGTCTGCTTCCCTCCTCTGGTTCTCCAGGACGCTTGTTGGATAAGTGGGCGCTGGGGGCTCTGCGTGGGGCTTCCCTGGTGGCGCAGTTGGTAAAGAATCCTTCTGCAATGCAGGGGACCCTGGTTCAATTCCTGGGTCGGGAAGATCCGCTGGAGAAGGGATAGGATACTCACTCCAGGATTCCTGGGCTTCCCTTGTGGCTCAGCTGGTAAGGAATCTCCCTGCATGTGCTAGACAGATCCACTGCCAGTGCGAGAACAATTCCAGGGCAAGATGGGACCCATCCCAGAGTTCTGAAGACAAGAATAAACAAACAAACAAAAAAGAATCTGCCTGCAGTGCCGGAGACGTGGGTTCAATCCCTGGGTTGGGAAGATCCCCTGGAGAAGGGAAAGGCTACCCACTCCAGTGTTCCGGCCTAGAGAATTCATGGACCGTATAGTCCATGGGGTCACAAAGAATGGTCTCTGTGAATGAAGGGCACTTCAGCAGGCAGATGGGTTGCTCTCTTACCTGCCTCCTTGGCACGCACCTCCCCCCCTCGCCCCCGCAATGCCCCACCATCTGCTGGATCGTCTTCCCCACAAGCACAGTGAGAAAGCAAAGCTGTATGTAACCTCTGAGCTTCCTGACGACAGAGGCTGCTCTGTATAACAGGGACTTGGGAGCCCTCTGCCAGAATGTCATCTTAAAGATGTTCATTGTGTTCTAATCCGTAGAAGTACGTAGATCCCAATCTCCTAACCTTGGGATTGGCATGTACACACAGCTCTATTTAGAGCAGATGACCAAAAAGGACCTACTGTAGGGCACAGGGAATCCTGCTCAAACCTCTGTGTAACAACCCAAATGGGGGAAGAGTTTGAAAAAGAAAAGATGTGTGTATCATATATATAACTGGATCACTGCTGTACCCCTGAAACTACCCTCCAGTGTAAATACAACGGCTCACAGCACCTCGACTGCAGTGTGGCGCTTGTCTTGGCGGTGCTCGGAGGAGGTCTGATCCTTCATCCTAGCACCGCTTCTCAAGAGGGTCCCTGGCCCCATGGGGAGCCCCCCACTTTCCTCACCCGTCCCTCACCACGGGGCAGCATTAGTCTCTGCCTTCTTTCCCGTCCCTTGGGGATTTGCTAGAATGTGGTTCACATGAGGCTCTGTGACCTGCTCCGCTTCCCCGGACGCCGTCAGGCAATGGGAAGGAGAGAGAGACTGAAGACCTGGGCTTGGCGCCACGCCAGGCTGCCGGCCGTAGGAGAGCGAGAACGAGGGTCCCCATGGGTCACGTCCCCCGGCAGGCCAGCCAGGCCCGGGCAGCGGAGTCGCTGCCTCCTCTTCTCCTTTTCCACATTCCACAGGAGAGACACCCTGGGTGGGGTGGAGTGGCCACAGATCCCTTCCCTGTGGTCCCCCACTCCGGGAGGGCTGGGACCCAGGACAGTAGGCCGCCATCCGGCGCCTGGCTTATAGGAATGCGGCTCTGCACCCCAAGAAGAGGCGGGAGCCTCAGCCCAGCAGCTGGACCAGGTGATTTTTCATCCATCGGAGGGACTGTCAGCACTCACGGTCCTGGGAGAGAGTCTTTCTCCCTGTCACGGGTGAGATAAACTCCCCCCAATGCTACGGCAGCGGCCAAGCTGCCAACTCCACATTTGCATTTCATAGTTTAGTTACAAATCAAAGATGTTGCCAGAAGGCTCTGGTTCGGTTTGGGAAGGTAAACTGTAGTCATTTTACTGGGGCACAGAAGGCATGCTCAATTTGAGGAGCACACACTGCTAAGACGGGGCTCAGTTCTTCAGGGGTGACCGAAGGTGGCGTGTTTGCAAACGGGTCCATCTTCCTCCAGAGGAAGGTGCCCGATTTAACCAGCCCGCTGTTAATAGGGAGCTATTGTTGGTAGGAGCATCTCACGGATGGGGGGAACTGCAACAGCATCTCTAAACATCGAAGACCACAGAAGGTCCTCCGTGTCTTGCTGGGGATGCTATCGAGGGTCGCCAAGTCTTGGCCAGAGGAAGTGCAGTCTTCATGAGGGCCCCGCGGTCAGGCCGGCGGTCGATACCGGGACAAAGGAGCCCCAAGCGGGGCTTTGTCTGCTTACTGTTCAATAAAAGTGCTTTGCTGGGGGAAGACAGTGCCGCTCTCAGTTTTGAGGGCTTGATATATATGGATATTAAACTCGTCATCAGAACTGAGTGCCCACTGCTTCTGCTTCCTTTGAGAGCCGGGCAGGGTAATTGGAAAGCTGCGGCGGCCCTTGTGCTGAAGCAGCATAAATCTCCGGGGGGTGACGGGCTGACAATGGGCACCCTCCTTCGCTATCAGGGTGGCCCTTGTCTGAACTATTTATTAACCGAGATGTGAATGGGCCAACGAAGGGCCAATTTATATGTAACCACAGGAGATGTATTGTGACTGCCTTAAACATTGATTTCCTTCCTGCGTTTGTTCTTAGTGGGGTATAGACGTGCAGAAGTGCAATAATGCGGGTCTGTCCTTATCAGATCTTGGATATTTCCCCAGACTGTCTGCAGCCATTAACCTTGCATATTATCTGACTTTGGTGATTAGTACTGGGCACATAAACCCGTATTGATGGCCGGTCTTGGTGGAGAATAGTCTGCTGAGTTATTGGGGGCTGGATTTTGCTGACTCTGTGATACAGACGATAGTATTATGCTGGTGCTGCGAGATTGCTCATTTGTCATCTCTAGGTGTGTGGTGTGGCCATGCAGGGCTGGGCTACCAGGAGAGGCTTGTTGAGAAGCGTTAGTCCCAACTCACTGCGCTTCCCAAGGCCGCGCTGGGGCAGCCGCACCCGCTGACTCTGGTGAAGACCAAGCCTCCGTGCTCTCGTTTTCTCCTCCTTGCTCTGCTTCTGCTGCTGTTGTTGCTCAGTCGCTCAGGCGTGTCCGACTCTTGGCGACCCCACGGACCGCCGCACGCCAGGCCTCCCTGTCCATCACCAGCTCCCGGAGCTTGCTCAAGCCCATGTCCATTGAGTCGGTGATGCCATCCAACCATCTCATCCTCTGTCGCCCCCTTCTCCCCCTCCCTTCAATCTTTCCCAGCATCAGGGTCTTTTCCAATGAGTCAGTTCTTCACATCAGGTGGCCAAAGTATTGGAGTTTCAGCTTCAGCATCAGTCCTTCCAATGAATATTCAGTTGATACCCTTCAGGATTGACTTATTTGACTTCCTTGCAGTCCAAGGGACTCTCAAGAGTCTTCTCCAACACCACAGTTCAAAAGCATCAATCCTTTGGCACTCAGCCTTCTTTACGGTTCAGCTTTCATATCCATACATGTCTCCCGAAAAACCATAGCTCTAACTATAGGGACTATACAGTAACAGAGTGTAGCCCTTTAAATAATTGGACCATAAGTCCATGTGGATAAGAGTTCAAATGCGTCAATTCTTTGGTGCTCAGCCATCTTTATGGTCTAACTCTCACATCCATACGTGACTACTGGAAAAACCATAGCTTTGGCTGTACAAATCTTTGTTGGCAAAGTAATGTCTCTGCTTTTTCATATGCTGTTTATATTGGTCATAGCTTTTCTTCCAAAGAGCAAGTGTCTTTTAATTTCATGGCTGTAGTCACCATCCACAGTGATTATGGAGCCCTAGAAAATAAACTCTGTCATTGTTTCCATTGTTTCCCCATCTACTGGCCATGAAGTGATGGGACCAGATGCCATGATCTTAGTTTTTCACCTCTGTTCATCCTGCTCTATCTGCCGTCTCTGCCGGGCAGACTAGTGGGGTTACACCTGGACCATGTGCACTCAGACTCAGAGGCCTCCTGCCCTGGTGATGATAGTCTGAGCGGCTGATTCCTGTCTGGTCCTTAGCCCCCAGCAACTTGGGTCTCCATACCCCATAGAATGTGGGCTCCCGAAGGTTGCTCATAGAAGGGAGCCCCAAACGATGGCATCACCCCTAAAAGACACAGGATCCCATGTCCTCATGGTGTGGGGTGATGCTGAGCCCGTTTATTATGTATGTGTGTGCCCAGCCATGTCTGACTCTTTGCCACTGGAGGGACTATAGCTCGCCAGGCTCCTCTGTTGGTGGGATTTTCCAGACAAGAATACTAGAACGGGTTGCCATTTCCTTCTCTAGGGGATCTTCCCAACCCAGGAGTCAATCCCCTGTGTCATGCATCTCCCGCCTTGGCAGGCAGTTTCTTTACCACTAGCCCCACCTGGGAAGCCCCTGGTCATTATGATGAGGACCAAATTCCCAACCTGCAAGTGGCATGAGCAAAGCCAACTTGGAGTTATGGCACTTTAGAAGTTGGGAAGGGCTGGAATGACTGTCTTGCCCAGAAAACCATGATGTCAGCAGGTGGTTAGTGGACCCACTAGAATGACATTGGGTCTTCACATTTTTAGCCCATCCCTTCCCATCACTGGTCATCTGAAGATGCTAAAGGCAGCAAGTTGAGCATCTACAAGCCTTGTTCAAGGGCTGGGTTTGCCCAGATGGTGTTAGACATGGCCGGCTCCTCCCTGCACCATGCCTGTGAGGCCACATGTGAACAGCTGTGCTCGGACCTGGGGCACGTGGCCAGGCTCGTCCCCACAGGCAGTGAGGGAGAAAGCACCTCCATCAAGGGATATTCCGTTCTAAGATATTTTCAATTGAAACAGGCATTAGCTGTGCTGTATACGGTAAGAATAAACGCCTAAGTATGAAAGATAGCAACATATAAATGAAATAAAATTATCTGGGCATGGTGTGATGCTTCTGAAGAAGCCAACAATGGTCATAGCTTGATTTTTTATTCTACTAAGGTGGATTCTTAACCAGGGAAGTGCCGCACGGATTGAGATTTTAAACTTTGGCTTGGACAGCCATGCTGGGTCTCTTTTTGAAGTCAGAAGCCTTCAGTGGATTGGAATCTTGTCTCTCTGATGTCCTGGATGTGGGGCCTCAGCTGAGTCCCCTTGGTTAGCTTCTCTGGTCCCTAGTTCCCTACCGACCCCCGCGGACTGAGCCCCCAGGGTTCTGACGGCTCCAGGTCATGTTGTGCTGTCTGTGAAATGAGAGCAGTGAGTGGCGTGCCTTCTACTCTCCCTTCTCATTCTAGAATCCTGAGATCCAGGCTAGAGATGAGAGCTAGACCAGACTGGATTCCAGGATGGTGACCAGAGACAGCTTGAGGGGAGGGGAGGAATCTGAGCTGGGTCCTCCGGGTCGGGGGGCTCCTGTGGCGTGAGGAAGGCCCCCGCGTCTGGGGGGTGTCACCCACCATGGTGGTCCTTGGATGGAAGGAGCCGGGTGGCAGAGGAGGAATGCCTCAGAGACGCTGCCCCGTGGTTTCTGGGAAGTGGAGGTGGCTCGGGCAGAGTCCAGGGCCTGGGATGCTCTGCTTGGGCTCTGAGGAGCCATCTTTGTCCTCAAGCCTGCCCAGGTCTCCTTCCAGCCCCGGAGGAACGCTTGGGTGGTGACTTTTGGCCTTCTGGATGGTGGAGGGAATGGTCAGGCTGACCGCCTCTCCCAAGACCCTCCGGGGCATAGGCAGGAGCCAGCCCTGCTGGCGAAGCAGCAACAGGCGGGATGCACCTTCCACCCCAGGCTTGCACATCATCAGGGCCCAGCAGGCACAGAGGTCCTGTGGCGTCAGAGACCTGGCCCAGGGAAACGCTTTCCTGACCTCCCCCGTGCGTGAGCCAGCCTCACTCCATCGAGGAAGAAAGAGCAGCCCGAACCTCAGCCTCTGCTGAGAAGCCGGCTGCGTCCGAGCCTCCGCTTCATCTTCCGACTCTGACACGTGACGTCAGCGTCAGCCCAGAAAACTGGACTTTCCCAGCTCGCGTCTCCTCCAGCCGCCCTGCTGCCCGGGAAGTACCTGTGTCCCTCGGCTTGGGGAGGCTCCTCGCCTTTGCAGACGCGGGGCTTTCTGTCTGCCTCTTTCGCGGTGGCACCAGGCGAGGCACTTGGTGACACACGCCTGTTTTCGGCCGAGTCGGCGCCGAGGCATCACTCCCAGCCTCCCGTCTTCCCTGCGTCAGTGGCATCTCGTACTCACTTAGGGTGAGATGGTCTTTCTTTTGTTTCTACTTCAATCAGTCCCCAAGAGTTGAAAATTTCTGGAAGTGCAGGAGGTGGATAGTGTTTTCCAGAAAATGCTGAAATTTTTAAGTGTTCACCATTCATTAATTTGCTGTTTAATAGTATCTGTATTTGCACCAAACTGCTCAAGGCCACAGGTAATGCAGGGAGGGCCAGTCGCGAACGTGTGTTTCTCTGAGGGAGCCTGGTCCCTGGCGATGTGTGGGCTGGAGTTGCTCTCACATCCTCTCCTGAACTGCAAGCTGGCTGAAGACCGGGTTTGCCCGGGGAGCCTTGGATGCCCCGTGAGACCTGCGGGGAACTCGTGTGGCTGTGTCTCCTTCCCTGAGACTCTGAGCCTGGGTCCTGTGCCGCGGTGCTGCTGCATTTCTGGGGTTTAATTCTGGAAGTGTCTTCAGTTTAGGCTTACAAGCACCAAGAACTTAATTTCCTTTTGATTTGTTGTTGTTCTTCAGTTGCTAAGTCATGTCCGACTCTCTGCGACACCATGGACTGCAGCACACCAGGCCTCCCCGTCCTTCACCATCTCCCAGAGTTTGCCCAAGTTCGCATCTATTGAGTCGGTGATGCCATCTGACCATCTCATCCTCTGTCGACCCCTTCTCCTCCTGCCCCAAATCCCTCCCAGCATCAGGGTCTTTTCCAATGAGTTTGCTCTTCATATCAGGTGGTCAAAATTTTGGAGCTTCAGCTTCAGCCTCAGTCCTTCCAATGAATATTCAGGGTTGATTTCCTGAAGGATCAGTTGCTTTCGTCTCCTTGATGCCAAAGGGCTCTCAAGACGTTTAGCACAATCCTTTGGTGCTCTGCCTTCTTCTTGGTCCAGCTCTTACATCCGTACATGACTACTAGAAAAACCGTAGCTTTGACTAAATACACTGAACATAAGAGCTTCCATCTAACCGTTTTTCAGCGTACATTTCGGTGGCGTTTAGCGCATTTACAGAGCAGTGTTCTCATCACCGGATCGTCTCCATCCCCCCAAATGGAAACTCGCCCCCGTGAAACGCCGACTGCCCATCCCCACCCTGTCCCTGTGACCACATCCCCTCTCTGCCTCTGTGGGCCGGGCGACTCCGGGTCCCTCACAGGAGTGGAATCAGATGCATCCATTCTGTTGCAACTGGGTTATTTCACTCAACACTGTCCTCAAGATTCGTCCACGTTGTTGTGATGGAGCCACAGTTCCTTTCCTTCTCTGTTTTGTGGTTGTGCCAGATGGCTTTCAGCATCTTAATTCCCTGCATGCTAAGTCGCTTCAGTTGTGTCCAGTTCTTTGCGACCCCATGGACTATAGCCCGCCAGGCTCCTCTGTCCTTGGGGTGTCTCCAGGCAAGAATACTGGAGTTGGTTGCCATTTCCTACTCCAAGGGATCTTCCCAACCAAGGGATCAAACCTTGGTCTCTTACATCTCCCACATTGGCAGGCTGTTCTTCATCACTAGTGCCACCTGGGAAGCCTGGCCAGGGATTAAGCCCAGGCCTTCAGCAGTGAGAGTGCCGAGTCCTAACCACTGGCCACCAGGGAATCCCTCCCTCCCTTCTCAAGGCTGAGCAGTGATCACAGTACGGATGGACCACACTGGTTATCCATCACCTGCTGGCAGACGCTGGGTTGTCTCCGGTTTTGGCTGCTGTGGATGCTGCTGCCACGAGGACCTGTTTGAGTCCCCACTGTGGGTCCTCAGCGGCCACACCCCTCCTAGGCTTTCTCAGAGGCTGTCCCGCATGGGGGCCAACTCTGCCACCTCCCTTGCCAGGCTCAGCACAGGTGTCTCCATCCTCCTGGGCCACCTGGCGGGCAGCTGTGTGCCTCCGTGTGTTGCCACCACGAGCTAGCCCACCGCCGTACCCTTTTCCCTCAGTCCCACATCTCAAGTCTCTGAAAGACAGGATTAGGTGTGAACCTCATGTGGCCCAACAGATAGATATGTATTCATCACATTAATAGAGACCCAGTTGCTTGGACAACTTAGTGATGACTTATCTTTAAATTCATTTTAACCTCTACCCTCACTCTGACCTTCCTCAATGCCTATCCCTCTTTTCTCTTCAGAGTCCCGACATCCACAACACCCTTATTCACAAGGAGTTGTTGGGGTCCTCCATCTCCTGACCACAACATCTCTGTGTAGATGCTGAAAACATTACCTGATGTCCAGTGGTTGGTGGGTGAGCCAAGGGCGTGGGGCTCCATGGACGGGGGAACTAGCCCTGGAATGATGGCGATACCTTTGGAGAAATGCCAGGCTTTTATTTTCTTGCAATAGAATGTGAACCCGCCTACAAAGGGGGAAACTATGGCGAAATAAATAACGAAAACCACTTTTCATTGACTTCTCAGGTCGTTTGACCTGACCCCACGTCTCAGTGGTCAGCCCTTCGGCTAACTACTGATGGTACAGAGAGATTATTTTCGCAGTTTCGTGCTGATTTCCTTATTTGTCAATTTCTTGGTTTTATGTTCTCGGGTCAGCCCTGGGCCCACAACAAAGGCTTGGCCCATCAGGACAAAGGCCCCCATTGGTCGCTCGCCAAACCACATACCCAGGAGAGGAGCAGCCAGCAGTGAGCTTCTCTGGGGACCACACTGATCAACCCAGCCCGACGGAGATGCTCATTCGATCCCCATTCTACCCATCTGCCCGCATCCACCTGCAAATCCTGCCGTCCCACGGAAAGCAAGACGTGCAGCCCCAAAGCCAGAGGGATGCTGCGAAGGGTTATGAGAAGCCCACCCCTGACGGTTAACAACGGTCACTCCGGTTACCACCTCCCACCTCCCGCCCCGTCTCTCTATCCTTAATTTTAAACCCTTGAAAGCAAATGGAGAGAGCTGTGCCTTTTCTTCAGCTCATCTGTGGGTGGTCGCTAAGGTGACACATTAAATGACCTCCCCGGGAGCCAGTTTTGTAATAAACCATTTAGCGCCTCGCAAGCCTGTGTGTTTCTGCTGGGTGGTTATTTGTTTCACTGAGATTAAAGAACTCTGAACTTTCAGCATGTGCTATTTATTGTGTTGAGCTGTGTTTAAAGGAAATCTACTGCTTTCCCATTGATGGGAGGCTCTAGCTAACAGCACTCTAAAGAAGTGGAAAATGCTCAGTTATCACCCAGTGTGAGTGGGATCAATGGTAGTTCAGTAGTGCCTGATAATTGGAGGAGCTGTTACACACAAGAGCTGGTGTCTCCTTGAGTGAGTCTTATCAATCTGTTGTCCACCATCCTCTGATAATCAGACCGAAAATATGGTGGGGAATTTTCCTTTCTTAAAATCAAGCTTGTGAAGAACATTAGAAATATGATGGGAAAAAGAAAAGGCAAACCCTCATTGTTCAACTCAGCAGGGAGGAAAATCCAGGAGGTGGGCAGCTCTCTGCCGGACAGACGGAAACCAGAGAGGCGGAAGGCGTGGCATTGGGAGGGCAGCTGAGAGACGCGGTGTCAGAGGCTGGAGCGGCCGCTGCTCTCCCGCCTTCCCCCAGTCCTCCTTCCCACCCTCGATCTGGGTGGGGGTCACGGCTCCAGAGCAGCTGTGGTCAGAGCCCCCGCAGTGGTCGCTCCAGCTTTCTGACCACGTCACAGGGCTTCCACGAGCCCGCTGCCTGGGGCTAGGAAGGCCTTGGAAGAAAGCGTTCAGACGCAGTCAGGAGGCATGCCTGTTGATCTTGTGCTCCGCTGCTCAGCCGTGACCGACTCTGGGAGCTCATGGACCGTAGCCCAAGGATCCTCTCTCCATGGGATTCTCCAGCAAGAATCCTGGAGTGGGTTGCCACTTCCTTCTCCAGGGCATCTCCCCGCGTGGGCAGCCTGGTTTTTGACCCCTGAGCCACCTGGGGTCAAACCCCAGGAGGCATCAGAGACCATGTCCCAGCCTTGTCTGTGCTGACGACTCTCAAACCTCTGAGCTCTTCTCTTGGTTCATCCTTCACCGAGTCAAGGGATCCTCAAGTCCTGGCTGGGGGAGGGGGGCGACCCTGTCCGGGGGTAGATCTCAGCTGAGATCCCCGTCTTCTGGGGCCCCGTGTCTGGTCATGCATCTCTTGTTCCTGAGAGGCAGGCAGTGAGCAGCGTATGCTACTGACTTGCTCTCCAGGCCCACGGGCAGAAGCGTGTCTGGGCTCTCGTGACCTGGGGGCCCGTGGGGCTCTGGGGGCAGGTCAGCCCTGGTGGATGGACTTTGTCTGGTTTCCTCTGCTCACTCCGGGCTGGCGTGCGAGACCCAGGCCAGCTCTTTTTCGCCAAGACTCTGTGAGGTCTCAGTATTTCAGAGTCCCACCTCCTTGGGGCCAAACGCCCAGTGTCCCCCTGGGGTTGGAGGGCCTGGTCGGCAGTCGCGTCCACACCACCCCCCGCTGGACTCTGAGCTGGTGGAGAAGCAGGACTGCAGTCTGCCTGCTGTGCCCGGGACGCCTGGCACTGTGGGCGCGGGTGTCTGGGGACGTGGTGACCTCTGGGTGACAGACCTGCTCTCTAGAATCACTGTTTCCTAGAGCGGGAGTGTTCGAATCATGAAATAACCTCGTGACTGAGTACCTGTCGGTTTGCACTCATTTCTGGTGATTCCTCAAGAGGCATGTCAGAGCTTTGCTGGACACCCAGGAGCTGCCTCTAAGGATGGACCGGCCGGTCCGCATCCCAGATCAAATCCGTCATGCGGGGTTTGCTGAGAATTTTACCCGAAGGAGCGCTGCCTAGAGCCCTTCAAGAGGAGCAAGTTGCTGAAGTTCTAATAAGACTTTGCCCTCTGAAAATCGAGCTGCGTATTTTGGGTACTAGTGTGAGGGGCTTCTCTGGGGGCTCAGCAGTAGAGATCCCGCCTGCCAATGCAGGAGACGCAGGGTCGATCCCTGGGTCTGGAAGATCCCCTGGAGATGGGCATGGCCACCCACTCCAGGATTCTCGCCTGGGTAACCCCATGGACAAGGAGCCTGGCGGGCTGCAGTCCCTGGGGTCGCAGAGAGTCGGACACGACTGAGCGACTCGCACTTTACTTCAGTGTGAGGTGTACCAGGGTGAGGGTACTTGTGGGGGGCACTGTTCTGGGGGTGCCAGGCGCCTGTGCCGGCTGCTTGGTGTGGTCTGTGGGCTGGTCTAATGGTCTCAGGGACGACAGTTCATTCTGTGGTGTAAATGGTCTAGCCTGAGTCACAAAGGCGGCTCATGGCTGTTTTCTGACATGTGTTACTAAAAGGAAGGCTCTTCTCCAGTCTCTGCCTTAGTTTCCCCTGATCAACAGAAAATCTCGATTTTTTTCATGCACATATGAACAGGTAAATGCAATTTCTTTTACAGATGACTTTAAAATTTATTTATTTGTTATTTGTTGGGCTGCACCAGATCTTAGTTGTGGCATGTGGGATCTACCCACTTAATGTCTTCAAAACACTTTGAGAACCAATCTGTAGCCAGACCCCGAGATATCTGTCAGTATCCTTCAGTGGCATTTTTCCAGAAGAGCACAGAAATTTACGAGCATGTCTGTGTAAAATGGAACTTCCAGACGCTGTGACCCAAAGGAGGCTGCCAGCATCCACACGCCGCCTCGGCGGAGGGCAGAGTCAGGACGGAACTGGAGCCGGTGTAGCTGCGGGTTCACGGGCAGCGCTCCTGTCCACCCACCGGCCTGGCCTGGCAGCGTGGCCCAGGGGAAGGCCTGCGTCCCGGCCTCTGGGACAGTAACATACCTCCTGTTCGTCTGAAACACACTGGGCGCGAGGAGCGAGATGAACGAGACGTGCATCCTGGTGCAGTCGCTGACATTGGCCGAAGCAAGTTGCCTAATGGAAGTAAATGGGGTAAGCCCTTTGGCCGGTGCCCTTGAGCTGAACGGAATGGTCTGGGCTGCTCATGAACCAAGACGGTTAAACGTGGGGGCCGGGGGTGTCCGCAGATCGCTGTCCAGCACTTACGGATGGTGCTTGGGGGTGACTGTAAGCTCCCCCGCCCTCCTCTTTCTCGTCTTCCGTCCTCTTCCTCTGCTGCCTCACGGGCGTTCCATGGAGAGGGAACAGCATCAGGAGACTTGATGCAACTCCCGCTAGAAAATAAGAATGGCCACGCGCCCCGCAGAACACACAGAAGGGGAGGTGGCCTCCCTCCCCATCTCTGCCGCGGCCGCAGACGCCTGGCGCAGGGACGGGGTGATCCGCCCGCCTGGCAGGCTCGGCCTTTCCTCATCTGGGCTCGCTGTCCCTGTCAGTTGCATTCAAATTAACAAAATCACTTCCTTGTTGTGTGTGCTAAGTCGCTCAGTTGGGTCTGACTCTCTGTGACCCCATGGACTGTAGCCCGCCAGCCTCCTCTGTCCATGGGGTTCCCCAGGCAGGAATACTGGAGTGGGTTGCCATGTCCTCCTCCAGGGGATCTTACCAATCCAGGTATCGAACCTAAGAATACTGGAGTGGGTAGCCTATCCCTTCTCCAGGGGAACTTCCTGACCCAGGAATCAAACCGGGTCTCCTGCATTGCGGGTGGATTCTTTACCAGCTGAGCTACCTGGGAAGCCCTCTTTGTTGATGTTGACAGCAGCCAAACAGGTCAGCCAGAGAAGGACAGAGTGCCCCCTTACATTATGTTTGTTGCATTACAAATGCAAATTTGCAGGAATTTAACAACAAAAATAGCAAACCAACTCCTAGCCAAGAACACGATTTTCCTGCATCATTTACTAATGAGTCTCCTGACTCATTGTCCTCTTGATGAACACAGCTCCGAGTCTGTCTGCAGAGGAGACCACCGTCTTTCCAAAGCAGTGTCCATGCCGCACTCAGCAGGGCAGGGGCTCTTCCGGATGATCATGGAAACCCTCCAGCTTCCAGCTCCCCCTCTCCCTTGTCACTGGGGAGGGAACTTTGCTGGCCTCCCTGTCTTCCCTGCGGTCCCTCCACATGGGACGGGACATGGTTGGGGCAGGGAGAGGTAGGGGCCCAGCACAGACCACCCTTGACCGGCTGGGGCTGCTGTCTTCCTGGCCCGTCACAGCTGTGGACCCCCAAGCCCTGCTTCAGTGGAGCCTGTGTGGTCCAAAGGGCAATCTCAGAATGAACTTTGAAATTGGCTCTACAGAATGGGAGGGCTTTTTTCCAAATTAAGCTTTATTTTATGTAATTGCTTTCTAA
The DNA here is from genome assembly GCF_023699985.2 of Odocoileus virginianus. Lineage (NCBI taxonomy): Eukaryota > Metazoa > Chordata > Mammalia > Artiodactyla > Cervidae > Odocoileus > Odocoileus virginianus. The sequence continues at coordinate 25,226,011 of NC_069681.1, read as the reverse complement.
TTGTGGTTCTGGGGAAGACTCTTGAGAGACACTTGGGCAGCAAGGAGATCCAACCAGTCCATCCTAAAGAAAATCAGTCCTGAATATTCATTGGAAGGACTGATGCTGAAGCTGAAACTCCAATACTTTGGCCACCTGATGTGAAGAACTGACTCATTGGAAAAGACCCTGATGCTGGGAAACATTGAAGGCAGGAGGAGAAGGGGACGACAGAGGATGAGGTGGTTGGATGGCATCACCAACTCAATGGACATGAGTTTGAGCAAACTCTGGGAGATGGTGAAGGACAGGGAAGCCTGGCCTGCTGCAGTCTCGGGGATCTCAAAGATTCAGACATGGCTTAGCAACTGAACACACCCACAATCACCTTCCAAACCTATGGAAGGTGATTGATAGACTCTCACAGATCTTTGCATTTTTCTTTGAACTCTCCCCAATCTTAGTAACATGTCAGAAGCAGGGCAGGGCCATCTCCCTTACACTTCATTTATCCCAAAACAGACATTTCCCACATTCGACGCTTTACATCAGGTGCGTCGCACCGCCCACAGTGCCTCGTCGTGACACCTGGCTGCACTTTCCTTCCTGGCGGTGCACGTGGTGTGTCTAATGACTGCCGGGGTTCTGCCTTTAGTCTGAAACTAGGATGTGCCGTCTGTTGTCCCTGGAGACAACGTTGATTCCTGTCCCTCCAGCCTCGCCCTGGGCTCCTGGGACAGGGCTGGGACAGCCTGACCTGTAATCTCCGAGGCTCACGTCAGGATCCTGATCTTGGAGGAGCCAGTGTTATTCTGCAGTGTGTGTGTGTGTGATTTTTAGATGGATTGTGCGTTGATCACCAAATCCTTTCCTGGAAGACCCTTCCGTCCTTCATCTCCTTTCTCTCCCCCCTCCCCCCTTCCCTCTCCCCCCTCTCCCGGCCCCTGCTCTTTCCCTCCATCACTTGCTCTGATGCTCCTAGCTAAGCTCACCGCCCGTAACAGCTCTCGTCTGCCCCTGCTTGGTCAGAATAAAACATGTGTCTTCCGGGTGTTAAATTTGGAAACCTGACTCAAGCTCTCAGCTGCTTCCCCTTGAAGCCTGAGCTGCCTCGGCTGCTGGGCTGTTGCAGGAGATCCTCTTGCAGGCAGCCCAGCCCCAGCTCCCCGTCTCCTCCAGGTCAGGGCACTGGCCACACAGGGTCCTAGCTCCGTGGGCACGCCCCGGTTGTTTTAGGGGCTCGCTGGGCTAGTATTTCTCTTGGGGGGTGAGCACGACCTGACCCCTGGAAGGCCCCATGCTCCATCCACCCCTAAACTTCGTTCCTTGGCTGAGGTGCAAGGTGAAGGCAGGATAGAGCTAGGTCCTTCCTACTGATGCAGTGGAGAGGAAGCCAGGGCGGGAGGTGCATCCTGGGGAGTCCGGGGGTCTTGCCTTCGCTGAGCCGGGAGTGGACCAAGGCCTCCTGAGGGCTGTTGGCCCCGCGGACGTCTGGGTGGCACACACTGGCCCGGGGACTGGCCCGGGGACTGGCCCGGTCAGGGTCCGTCTGTCCTCAGCTCCCCGGCTCCTCTCCCTAGAGAAGAGGCCCTCCCGACGTCTCTCAGAAAGACGGCCTCACCCGGGGGTGGCAGAGGATGGGAGGAGGGCTCCAGGCCTGCGGCGTGGATGGGGGGGACAGGCGGGCTGGCTCTCTGCCCCCCACCATGGGCAGCTCAGCGCCCACCAAGCAGAAGCCCCTCGGGGCCTTCTTCCCACTGACTGAATGCCCAGGTGAATTCTCCCAGGGTCGATTTTCTGACAGATGAGTGGTGGGCGGCTTTCCTCCGACCCTCTCTTCACCAGCGGAGGAGGCTGGAAACCCGCTTTCACGCTCCCTTTCAAAGCCGTTACCGGAGACCATGAGCTGACCCCAAACCCAAGCCCGTGTTTACACGCCTGGCTGCAGGCAGCCGAGCCGGCTTCCGGGCACCCCCGTCCTGCTGGGCAGCCTCGGGCGGGTCTGCCGGCCTTCCCTCCCGACACACCGCCGCCGCGTGTGGGGATTGCTCTGGGTTAATCCCACTTACAGAAAACCTTTTTTCAGGGATGTCGGTGCCATCCTGCTTCTGGGGCTTAATCTTGTGTAGGTGGAATATTAGAGTTTGGGATTCATCAGGGGAAAGCTTGTGTTTTGTGACAGAAGGAAAAAACGTTAAGTTAAATAACAATAAGGGATTTGGAAGAATTTCAGCTCCATAAACGGGCTTTCTGCCTTCCTTTCCCGGGAGAAAGAGGTTTCCTTTCTCTTCAGAAAATTCAAAATCAGAAAGCATTAGAGACAGTTCTAATTTTGAATACCACTTTTCTTATTGGCATTTTCCTTCAGCAAGCACTTAAGGGTTTCCACTGTTAGTGTTTTGTTATAGAATTAATTTCTCCTGTGTTACTTTAAAAGTATTAAATAATTTTTAAAATATCTAAAGGTAAAATGCATTCATTCTTAGGTGATGTTTTATATTACACATTTTCTTGGAACTGGGTACTGCGCCTACTTTTACTAAAAAACATGTATAGAAACAGTTTTAAATAGAGCCTCAGCCCTAGTTTTGTAAAATATTTTACACGGTGCACGTGCCAGGAATGTATTTTCATTTATGTATTTTTGTGCCGTGGTTCTTCCTCCCCTGTTGGGCCGACCCACTTCTGGGTCTGTTGTTAGCAGTGCCGGAGGCTCCAGGGCTGGGGCTGGCGGTGGAGGGGTCTCTCCCTTCTGAGCTCAGCTGCATTTCCAGCTTTTGCAAATAGATGGCACTTGGCCCTCACCCGAGAACAGCCCGAGCAGGGCTTGGCACATGGAACGCACACAATGGTCCCTGTGTGGGTCAGACGCATATCTGCTCCTATTCACGTGGAGGCTGAGAGATTAAAGTTAAACCTCTCCGAGGACAGCAGTATTGCATCTCTCTTAACTGCTAACACCTTAAACACACAGCTACCCCAGGTATGAAAATTAGCACATTTTCTTATCTGTTTCTCTGGTTTTTATTCTGCGTTGGTGCATGGCGATCTTTGATCCGGAAGAGCAAAAGAAGATAGTGTCCTGAAAGTTAGACTGGAACTAGCATTGTGTGTGGCTGTGAATGTTTTTGGTGATTAATTTGTTGCAAAAGGCCCTTGTGAATATCTTAGCTTCCTCCTGCTTTCTACCATCTGCACACACGTGTGTGCAGGTGCACGCACACACGCACACACACACGCACACACACGCACACACACACGCGCGCACACACGCACACACACGTACATACATGTACACACACGCACACACACGTGTACACACACGTACGTACACACACACACACACACACAGAGGCTTACAGCCCCTCGCGCACACAGAGGGGAAAAAAATCCGGCTGTTGTCTTGCAAGTGTTACTTATCATATTAATTAAAATCTGGTGACACGATAACACCACCAGCTGTGTGGGAAAGCGAGGGAAATTAACAAACGTTTGATTTGTTGTCTTGCTAATGTGACACTTATTATACAGGTCAGAGTAAAACAATACCTCAGCCAAAATATGCTAATGTGCGCGGAACTGTTGCGGTTGTAAAAACATTGGTGTTTATTATAATGAGGCAAAATAGCACGTTACCTTTAAGAGAATGAAGTGATCTTTGAATCTAATGGCAGAACTAAATTTTTAAACACTGAGTCGTTGGGAGTAAAAGAAAAAATGCATTTAAAAACTTGTCCTATGTAAGTTTCTAGAAAGCAATATAAAAACTTGTTTTAAATAATTTGAGTTCAAAGAAAACACATTGGCTGTTTCCTGTTCAGCTTTATCAGGACGAGAGGGAAATCTGCGGAAACGAGCAGACTGCAAACGCTGTGGGTGCTTTGTCATCCATCAATCAAATGTGTGAAGATGGGGGTGGTTTTCAGTTGGGTATTGCTTAAGGAGAAATAGTAAATTCATTTACTCATATAAATGCCCCTAGTAAGAATGACAGTTGAAATTGGTTTTAAAAATTGTATAAAAGAGCAGAGGACCAGAGAGTACAGTTTAAAGGAATTTGTTACGGCCCCATGCCCCCTTCCTCCTCACTGGGCTCTACGCCCACCCTCAGTCCTGCAACTAAAACAGAGCACACTTTTTCAAAATACCAGGCAGACTCCTTCCCTTTCTCCATCACTCTCTGAGTCAGCAGTTAGAGCCTGTGTCTCTTAAGTCCAGGCTGGGGCGGGGGTGCTGTGCAAATGCAGATAAGTCACCTCAGACATTCCTTGGAGGTCACAGTCAGCGTTTTGCATCTACGAGCTCACACGAATATCTGATTTTTACCTTCCTCAGCGCTTTCTCATCCCAGCACAGTGTATTTTCCTTCCTTCCCTTCTGGGGTTTGATCGTGGGGCGTACGAAGTCGAACATTTGTTTGACGGTCCTTGACAGCAGGTGATGTAGATTTTGCCCAAGAGAACACCAGTCATTGGGAGCAGAATCTTGAGCAAGCCTTCTACATCCAAGGTCAGATGGTGGGATCGGACGGAACGGGGACCCCTTTCCCATGTAGGGGCAGGGCGGTGGGAGCCAGGAAGGCTCAGGTGCCCGGACGGGCCAAGCTCGTGTGCAGGCTCAGAGCCTCTTGCTTCTCTCGGGGGCCCTGTCCTTTAAGTGTGAATACTTCCCACAACGCGGGCCTAGAAGCTACGGGAGGTGGTGTGTGGGTCCCTGTGGGTGACCTTGGGTCTCAACACTCACCCCCTTTGGGGCCCCACCGTAATGAATGCAGTTTCTGACTGTGTCACTGTAGGTTCCTTTGGCAGAGGGAAAACTGCTTTGTATCTGTTTATCACAATATCCTGAATAATTTCATTCAAAAAGCAAATGCCTGATAATTAAGTCAAAATGGCAATTTCCGAATGCTGGGGGTTCTGGGACAGTTTGGGCTTCTAAGTTGTGAGTTTAGAAATGCTGCAATAACACTTTGCTTTCAAGCCACCTAACCAAGCTCCACGGAGTGGGACCCTTGTCGCTGATTAAATCTATATAAATAAACACGTCTGCGTCTGTGGGGAGCACAGCGCGATTAGGTACAAAATATGACACTGCACACACATATTCTCAGCCATTAGGAGGTAATTTTCAGCTCTGTTCAAACTGACAGAGTAGGCAGAGGTTAGCGCACCAACTAAACTTCTTTTTCTCCAAATCCAGTAGCTTTAATTAAGTCTGTTCAACAGAACTGGCATTTCAACACACAAAGACGTTTAACTTTGACCCCCCCCAAAAAAAAGTTTATTTAGCTTTGAATGGACTTTTGTGCTTTGAAGGGCTTGTTTTTTCCCCAAACATTAAATTATTAATGAAAGAGTGCAGACAATAAATCACAAACAATAGTACACGTTAGAATTGTGGCTGCCAGATACACATGGAAGCAGAAGAAAATTTCCAGTATTCTTTAGGTCTTTGTTTTTTCCTCCTCCCACCCTGGGAGATATGTATAGAATCAGGGAGCAAGCTTTTGTATAAACTCTCCACCTCGGGGTAACCGGGGGGCAGGCCCACAGTATGTTCAGTCACGTTGAGGAGAGCCAAATCAATAGCAGAGACATGCCGGGACAATTTGAATCTATTAAATAAATGTTATCCAAACACCATTACATATATTAAAAAACACACTTAACGTTGATGAAAAATCAAGGTTCGTTATTCTATCAGGGGAAGACGATTGAACGGGGAAATGGACCCTTCGGGCAGCATCACTAAATAGTTTCCGAGCCTGAGCTCCTCAGCAGGCCCCTTACCTACCCCACAAGGAGGCCAAAAACATCCACACCAAGAAAAACCTGTTTTCAGGGGCCATCGGAGTGAGGTGAGTCCTCGGCGTCGTGAAGGCAGGCTGGTTGGCCGCGGCTGTGTTAGAAGGCTGGGATGTTGTGGAAGCCAGGCTGGTTAGTATTGTCTACTTAAAACAACAGTCACAAGTCACCCGGAGAAAGGCTGTTGGGACTTTGGGTGTTTCTCTGTTCACCGCACGTGTATGCTTTTCTCAAAGCGTCCAGCCATAGACCCCAGGACTATCCCAGGGCAGGAAGCGGGCAGATTCACCCTGGAAGGAAGGACCGTATTTGCCCAAGTCCTGTGACAGATTTACACGTCGCTGGCTGAGTGTGCGGAGTGACCGGCACGGCTGTAGCCGGCACCTCTGCGTGGCGTGTTTACACTTTTCCTCCGTTTCAGGAGGGAAAGCAGCCAGCCCCAGGCAGATAGATGTACGCCCTGATTTGAAAGGGTTTTCTCAGCTGGAGAGAGCTCTGGCTTTTGTGTGTCTGTCTCCCTTTTTACAAACCTCCTCCCCGGTTTGTTATTCGCCCAAGCCCTCCTAGACTCGGTTCACCGCTGCGAAGGCCGCCGGCTCTCCGAGCGCGTTGTCTGCCCTGCACCTTGCTCTGGGAGGGTGCTCGGAGCACGTCTCTGATACCTGGCTACTGCGCCTCCTCTCCTCGTTACATTAATCTGGGCGATTGTGCTCACGTTCATGTTCATTGTTCCTTGCATGAGACCTGAAACAGTCCATTCTCATGACGCAGCGGACTTTGCTAAGGGGTTTGGAAAGCCAGTATGTGAAAACAACACTGTCCCAGGCTCACGTCCCTGCCGCAGTCACTGATCAGCCAGAGTGGCTACGGGCCGCAGTTCCTGGAGGGACAGGGCGCAGCCTTCATCCCTTTTAAAACCGTGCATGACCTAAGACCAGACGAGAGCAAACAGCTTTAGTATGTAGGAAATATACCCTCATATAATTAACTGTTCAATGTGTGACTCTCGTTCCCTTACTCAGAAGGGAGACAAGGACACATTTCTGACATTCTAACGTTAACTTTCGCTCTTCCATCTGCCTCGGAAAACACCTGAGCCCTGGACTCTCCTCCTTCTGTCTCAATAATGGTTAAAATGAGCATTATTCTGGTTGCCCCTGCTCCCGTGCCGTGGCAATGTCGCATTAATATATTATTTATTTCCTCTAATTCTCTACAAATACCGGGGAGGGTGTGGTGTAGAGAAAAGAAATTCAAAATATACCATTTGGGTTTTAAAGACAGTTTTTGAAAAAGAGCAATTTCCATATATCAACACTTTTTGGTGAGATCCATGAAACATTTTGATATGATTTAGCAAAAACAGTTTTTGCATCAGGAACGTTCTAGCTACCTCATCTGCATATGTAAAGAATGCAAAATGGAATCACATTAGGTGTAAATTCAATGCAAAAAAAAGACGCCCTTCGTTAATGCAGTATTACTGTCGGAAATTCAAATTTCCGAAGTCATAAAAGCCAGCTTTCCGTTCTCAGCAGTTACAGCTGGTGGCTTTGCGCACTTGGCATTGTGTGTGCTCTGAGGGTCCCACCTTGAGAGGGGAGCTTTGGGTCCGCTCACTCCAGGGATCTCGGGAGGAAGACCTGGGGGCCGCAAATCAACGGTGAAGGGTGGTTTTTCTCAGCTGAATCATAGCTTCCATTTCTAAACTGAAACTGAGGGTAGATGGATCTTTTCTCATTAGAAAAAAAAACAGTTATGACCCTGGGGAGAATATAAGTCACAGGGTAAAACGGACAAGTCCCTCTCTGTCCATGAGGAGCCTTGGACTCTGGTTGGGGTATGACGATGACAGACTTGGTTCTCTGTCCAAACCAAACCGAGTAGATGTCGTGATTCTCTGGTAGGATCCTTGGGGAAGGCTATTGTGTGTTAACAGATGGTTTGGAAACAGATTCCCTAGGCCCAATGAGGTTGCCTACAGCACGGCCCATCCAGGAGCTGGCTGTGCCCTAGAACTGAAATCTGTAGCACGCTCAGATGGAGTGAGCGGTGGATCTGTTTTATGTGACCTTCAGCCTTCGGGCATGTTTCCATCTCAAACCTGGGGAAACTGAGACTTGGGGGCTGTGAAACATTTCAGAGACATTATCCAGCGGGCCAGCCTCTGAACTCAGAGTGATCACATCTCCTTTGGGCTGCAGGATTCTTCTTCTCTTTCCTCCTCCTCCTTCCCATCTCCTCCTTCTCCTCCTCTCTATTCTTCCTCTCATATTACCATTACCAACATCATCACCATCATCCTCACCACCGTGATCCTCACCACCATTATCACCATGACCACCACCACCACTACCATCATCACCACCACCATCACTACCATCACCATCACCACCACCATCTTCATCATCACTACCACCATCATCACCATCACCACCACCATCTTCATCATCACTACCACCATCATCACCATCACCACCACCATCATCACCCTCATCATCACCATCACCACCACCATCTTCATCATCACCACCACCATCACCACCACCATCATCACCATCACCATCTTCATCATCATCATCACCACCACCATCATCACCACCACCATCACCACCACCACCATCACCATCACCATCTTCATCATCATCATCACCACCACCATCACCACCACCACCATCACCATCTTCATCATCATCATCACCACCACCATCACCACCACCCTCATCATCACTACCACCATCACCATCACCACCACCATCACTACCATTATCATCACCATCACCATCACAACCACCATCGCTACCATCACCATCACTATCATCACCACCACATTACTACCATCATCACCGTCACTGTCATCACCACCCTCATCATCACCATCACCACCACCATCATCATCATCACCACCACCATCACCACAATCATCATCACCACCACCATCACTACCATCACCATCACCACCATCACCACCATCATCATCACCACAATCATCATCACCACCACCATCGCTACCATCACCATCACTATCATCACCACCACATTACTACCATCATCACCGTCACCATCATCACCACCCTCATCATCACCATCACCACCACCATCATCATCATCACCACCACCATCACCACAATCATCATCACCACCACCATCACCACCATCACCATCACCACCATCACCACCATCATCACCACCACTATCATCATCATCAGTCACTGTCACCTTCATCCATGCACAGGGTGCTTTCTGGAAGAGTAACAAAAGGCTTTCTCTCCATGGATCTCCACTCAAATCCTTGGGAACTAGAAGGTGTTGCTCCTTTCATTTTTGACTTTTTCAAGGTCAGGGTGAAGCAGCCTTGAATCTCTGAGTTCTGACTCTAAACTCCTCTTGCTTTCAGCCTCCTGCTTGCAGGTGATGGTAACACACGATACCTTTGTCTTGCAGAGGCAGAATCAGGAAAGCTCACAGAGGATTTGGATAGAGACAGGAGTAAGGGAGCTGCAAGGTTCCAACACCTGTCACAGTTGGACTTGAGCCCAGCTGCTCAGAAGCAACCACATAACCATCTTCTTGTACAGCTTCTCTGGGGTGTGGGGAGGGAGAGTCTCCAAGGCCTACACCCCACATCAGGGAGAAGCCAGGGGGGGCCCAGGAGCTTGTGGGGGATTGGAATGCCTCCAGAGAGCCCTGCATCCTCAGGACCGGGTGCTCAGGATGGCTCTTACCTGGAAGGAAACCAATCAAGCTCCCCACTAGTAGATTAGGGGCAGTTCAGGTCAGAGGCTGATGCTGCAGGTCTTCAGGCTGCCTCAGCCCTCGCCGAGCCGAACTGCAGCTGTAAGAACCCTGGCTCCTCGCCTGCTTCCCCTGCACCCAGCGGTTCTCACCCATCATCACCCATGATGGTGGTGGTGGTGATGGTGATGGTGGTGATGGTGGTGGCGGTGATGGTGGTGGTGGTGATGGTGGTGATGATGGTGGTGGTGATGGTGATGGTGGTGGCGATGGTGATGGTGATGTGGTGGTGATGGTGGTGGCGATGGTGATGGTGGTGGCGATGGTGATGGTGATGGTGGTGGTGATGGTGATCATGGTGATGATAATGGTGGTGATGGAGATAATGGTGGCAGTGATGGTGGTGATGATGATGGTGGTGATGGTGGTGATGATGGTGGTGATGGAGATAATGGTGGCAGTGATGGTAGTGATAATGATGGTGGTGATGGTGGTGATGATGGTGGTGATGGTGATAATGATGGCAGTGATGGTGGTGGTGATGATATGGTGATTGTCACACCCTCCACACCACATCCTGGTTCGTGCTCAGGTCCAAGAGGCCTGGGGCTGCCTGCTGCAGGCTCACTCTTTCAGCCTCTTCACAGCACCGGATTCCATGAGCAGACTTTCCTTTGCTGTCTGTGACCGTGCACAGCATCTCAGCTGCAGTTCTACGCAGGCAGAGGCTCACTTCTGGCAGGAGAGGACAGGGCCAGGGGTCAGAAAGCCCTCACCTTCTCGCAAACCAGCCTCTGAGAGGCCAGCCTGGGTTTCTGAACACGGAGCCCAAGGGGCGCCTCCTGTTCACCTCTCGGCCCACGTGACCTCTGCTACCTCTACAGTTGCCAAAAAAATGAGTCACAAAGCACGCGCCACTCAGGTGAGTAAGGAGGGTCAAGCCTCCCTGTGCGATGCTGAGAGAGCAGGCCCCCGCCCCCTGCAGTGGTCTCCCATGGAAGAGAACATGAGGAGACAGGTCAGGGACCTCCGTGCGCACCCACGCACCGGGGTGCTGTCTGTGGAGTGGTTCTAGCCTCCGACTGATGGAAGCTCTGGGGATTTGGGGTGTGAATGATGGATGTGTAAGGTCTGCTGGTCTGGGGGGCACCCGAGGAGCACGGGGGCGCAGGGGCAGGCTGGGGTCACGCAGCGAGCCCTTGATTGCTTCTCTTCTTCCACCCACCCTCCCGGGAAGCCACGAAGATCCGGAGACCCAACCCACCCTGGAAGAGATGCTCTCCAAGACTTTTTGTGTCCTTTTGTTTTAAAAATCCTCCTGAGTTCTAACAAAGGCATGGATTAAGGTGACCACCACCAGCATAGCCAGGGGGGAGGACCGCTCCGTCTCCCCTGGGATCCCCCAGGCTGGCCTCGGCAGTCACACCCACGGCAACCAACCGCCCCGGTGTTTCCGGCATGTGAAATGTTTGGCGCTGAAACTGGGAAGGTGCCAGGGAAACCGAGACCTGTGGTCACCCTCCCACATCGCCCTTGCCCCTGGGCCCCTCCGGGCTCTTTTCCATCATTGGTGGTTTTTGGAGAATCTGAAATAATTTGGCTCGCCCAGTAACCTCTGGGGCTGCGTCTCTCAGTGGGGCGCTCTGAGCTTTGTCCAGGTTGCCCTGTCCCTTGGCGGGGGGCTCTCTGGCCACAGACAGTGCTATTCCCCAATGTGGACGCACTGAGGTCTGCTTGTCCCCTCCCCTACTGAAGTACACCTGGATCAATTCCAGCATTCGGGTCTCAGGTGGGCAGGTGGTCGTGGGCGTTTGTTCTTGGGCATCACGCGGGAAGTGCGCTCAGCTTCCTGAGATGGGCCAGAATTCCCGGGAGAGGCCCCACAGCCGCCCGTGTTCCCGCCAGCCCTGCAGGAGCGCCCGGGGGCTCTGAGCCTGTGCTTTAAGCCCAGGGGGCCTCGCGGGGCACTCCTTTGGGGGCGCTCAGCTCCAGGCCACTGCCCCGGGACACGGCCAACTGGGACTGTGCCCCTGGGGCCTCGTGGGTGGAGGTCGGGGTACTGCTGCTGAGCACCCTGCCGTGCATGAGACGAACCCGCATCTCCTGTGTCTCCTGCATTGTAGGCAGATTCTTTACCCACCAAACCCTCTGTTTTTACGTCCCAGGAATTGTTAGTGGGCTTTGCTGGGGACTCTGGGCAACTCTTTATATAGGATTTACACTGTATTTACAACTATTTACACAGCGCTTGAATTGTATTGGGTTTCCCAGGTAGCTCAGTGGTAAAGAATCCACCTGCCAATGCAGGAGGCATGGGCTTGATCTTCCCGGGTCAGGAAGATCCCCTGGAGAAGAAAATGGCAACCCTCTCCAGTATTCTTGCCTGGGAAATCCCATGGATCCTAACCTAGACAGAACAGGGCTGGGAGGAGCCTACAGGCTTAACTTCAAAAAAAATTAATTCTCATTTTTAAATAAATACTGCAAGATAAACAATTTGAGGACACGCAGTAAACTTTGACAGATCAGTCCTTGTGGAGGCCCAGGATGGGAGGCGCGGTGGAGCTTGTGTTAATATGTGGGCTACTCTGGGTTCTCAGATCCTCCTCATTCTCAAGCCAGGGATCCCACGGATGTGGGAAGTGGCCCAGTGGCTTCTTAACTGTTGTGTAAAATGTAGCCAAAAATGAACAAAAGTAGCCAAAAACAAAAAAAGATGGGCCATCTCAGTAGTCTTCCCCCAGATGGAACTGGTTCCCTGAGGTTTCAGTCAGTGCGAACTGGGCAGTGGGAAGCAAAGCAAGTCTATTTACCTCTCGGAGCCTGAATTCACTGAAGGATTATTGGAGAGGCGGGCACAGAAACCACGGGCATTTAATGAACACACAGGTGAGGGCTGGCCAAATCAGAACGAGGAGAAGAATATTTGGAGGAGATACACACAGGTATACACACACAAGTATACACACACATGTATACCCAGGTATACACACAGGTACACACAGATACCCACACACAGATATACACACAGATACACACAGGTACACACAGGTACACACAGGTATGCACAGGTATACACAGGTACACACAGATACACACAGGTATACACAGGTACACACAGATACCCACACACAGGTATACACACAGGTATACACACAGATACAGGTATACACAGGTACACACAGATACCCATACACAGGTATACACACAGATACAGGTATACACAGGTACACACAGGTACACACAGGTATACACAGGTATACACAGGTACACACAGGTATACACAGGTATACACAGATACACACAGGTATACCCAGGTATACACACAGGTACACACAGATACCCATACACAGGTATACACACAGATACAGGTATACACACAGATACACACAGGTATACACAGGTACACACAGGTATACACACAGATACAGGTATACACACAGATACACACAGGTACACACAGGTACACACAGGTATGCACAGGTATACACAGGTACACACAGGTATACACAGATACACACAGGTACACACAGCCCCTCGAGCCCGCTTGCTTCGGCTGAAACGGACCCGCACGAATGTCCAGCAGCATTGGTCGGGCAGTTTCTGAAACAGCGACACCCACAGGGCTGGAGGACTGGGGTTGTCACGTGTGGTTACCTGAGAGAGCACACGTCACCGTTTGGTGCCTGAGGGTTTAGGTACTGAATCCAATCATTCCTTTTTTTTTCTCCCTGAAAAATGTAACTTTTAAATAACAACATATTTATTCATTTGATTCTAATTTCCAATAACTGAAACGACATCCAATTTAGAAGACCACGTCAAGTGAGCCAAATACCTGAGTGCCCTTGTAATTAAATGTTCTTTATCAAGTGCTGCCTGACTGACCGTTGACCCTCTCGGCTGCCCGGGGAGCCTGCAGGTTCCGGCTGGTCGCGTGGGCCCAGGTCCGCGCTGGGCGCCGGGTCTCCATCTCCACCCGCTGCGCCCGTCCGCCCGGGGGTCCCCAGGCTCAGGCGGTGGGTCACTGCGGGTGGATGCTGTGTGTCCATGCGGGGAGCAGGCACGGGCCCCTCCTCACGGAAGCTGACATGTCTGGTCGTGGGGAATCAGGTGCCGGGCCGTCCAGCAGGACAGGAGGCGCTGGGGCGGGGTGGGGGGCGGGCCAGACGGCCCTGAGCTGTGGCACAGATTTTTATTTTTTCCCTAAACAACAGCAGCTGCTCTACATCCTGGGGCGGGGAGGGCAGAGGCCAGGTATGCATTCCTTCTTTTTTTCTTTTTTTGAGAAGTGGCTTTGGCCAGTTTGCGGACATTCATCGGAGGATCCCAGAAGGGGATTCACGTTTCTGGCTCCTTCCTGGACTCTTCAGTCCAGTGTCCCATGGACAGGCTGAGGACTCCGCCTGGTTCTGGCCTCGATCTTTGACTTACGACTCAAAGAAACCTCAGAACCCCCAAAGGAGCCAGGGAGCCCCTAGCACCGCGTCTATGGCATAGATTCGCTGCGTGTCGGGCACCCAGGAGCAGGGGGACCCAGGACCAGCCCCGGGGTCTGCTGTCAGCGGCCCTCGCTGTGGAGGCCTGCTCTCCGCGTGGCGTCTGGAGCCTCTCTGCAGACCGGGCAGGGAGCTTGGGAAGATGGCCAATGGAAACAAGGCCGCCTGCACCCCAGGGCTGCAGCCTCAGAACCACTGCCCCGTCTGGGCGGACGCAGGAGACCACGGCCCCCCCATGGCCCCCTGGCCTTAGGAAGAGCCAGATCAGGCAGTGCAGTGCCGCTGTGAGACCCTCGGAGCTCAGGCCCTCTGCGGGCTAAGTGTCCCTAGAGCAGCTGAAACCGTTGGCTCTGAACCACACTCAGGGTTCGGTGAAAGGTCTGGTGTGATCTCGAGAGCAAGCGCTCAGTGTTCAAGACAGGTTAATCACATCGTGTCCATGAGAACCTGGTGACTTCTTGAGAGAACAATTCCAGAGGGGAATGTATGTGTCTGCACATGTGTGTATATGCATGTGTATGAAAATGTGCTGTGTGCAGCATGTGTGTACACACACAAGCTAGCATGTGCACATGCTTGGTGTATGTGAGCTGTGCCCAGCATGTGTGCACACACATGATTATAGATGAAGAAATGGAGGAAGCACCCGGCTGGAGCCCTGAGGGTGAGTGTGCCTTGCAAGGAGCCCAGTGCTTTGGTGATGATGCTTTGGCCTGAGCACAGCCGCTGACGGATGGTTTGCTGTCGAGTGTCCTGTATCATTCTGGCAGGTGGGCCCGGGGGCGGGCAGGTTAAGTGGTCTGGCTGGGGCGAGGCCCGAGGCTGGTCAGCAGGGTGGTGCCCTCCTGCCCTGCCCGTCTCTGCGGAGCCTGGGCTGCCAGCGCGTGACTGCTGCCCCGAGACCTGGTAGTCTGAAGGGCAGTGTGCACACTCACTCATCAAAACGCCTGGGGATGACTGTCTCTGATGCGTCAGTGAGCCTCGCAGCTCTCCGGAGCACAAGCTACCCGGTTCCTGCGGGGCCCACACGCTCCGTTCAGGGGACAGACCTGCCCAGAGCAGGCGGTGGTGGCAGACCACGGCGGTGGGTAACTTCTGGACCTGCGGGAGGGCTTCCCCAGATGACGTTGTCGGGAAGGGAAGTGTGTGAAGCAAAAAGGGGCAGATTCATGGAAAATAATTGATCCTTAATTTCTGGAATGTGAATTAGAATTAGGTCCTCTCTTGCAAGTGACTCTCAGTGTTTTATGGTGAAGTATCTGGGGCAGATGTATACAAAGGGCATTGCGCTACAAATGCGTGTGCCCATCACCAGCCGTAACAAGTAAACCATGGCAAGCGGTTCCCCCGCCTCTCTGCTCTCGTTCCCTAGAGGTAACCACTATCCTGAATTGGGTGTTTCTAAGACCAGAGGCAGTACTGATATGCATGTGGAAAGATTGTGCAAGCAGAGCTCAGACACCTTTGTGCTTCTTGGTGATGCCCAGCATCCTGTTTCAGAGACTCCCGAATGGCGACAGCAGGGAGCTTTGGCTCCTTCGTCTCACTGGTCTTGTTTTACTTCCAACAAACGGGCCACAGCGTGTTTGTTAATCGGCTAATGGGTGGGCAGAGAGGTAGTGCCACCTTTTGCCAGTGTCCAGTACAGCAATGAGTAGCTCTCTATGTTCACGTTGCAGGGTAGCTCTCTACAAGCAAGTTTCTCTGGGTCTAAAGCTACACCAGTTGCTGGGTCTTGGGGACGTAGCTCTTCACCTTTTCTAAGTGCCGCCTTTGTTTTCTAAATCCCTGGAAGAGCGTCAGTGCCGGAGTCAAGGGGCTGTGCCAAGGAACAGACACACTTCAGAGCAGCCTCAGGAAGGGAGCAACTTCATCCCTGACACTTTGTAAATGACGAACCGGGCGAAGCTGTGGTGTGTCACGGGCTGATGCTTGCCAGAGCTGGGGTCCCCCACCTGTCTGATTCCGAGCATGAGCTCCAGTGGCTCCCGCTCCCTGAGACCCCAGGTCCAACCCCCAGCTGAGTGATCTGCAGAGGTGGTCACCGACAGGGCCCTCCTTTTCCAGGGCTGGTGTTGACTTTCTGCCAGCCTGGCCCTGCCCATCTCCTGGGGCTTGGCCCTCTGCAGAGGAGAGCAGCTGGCCGAGGAGCCGAACCCCATACCTGCGCTCCAGGGTGTGGGAGCCTGGGCGGCCCTGGAGCTGGCCTTCTGTTTGCGGCTCCTGTCTGTCTGCTCCGACAGGCTGGGCCCTGTTCTGGGGGCGGGTCAGCCCTGGGCGGCCTTGAGTCTGGATGGAGTCCTGGCTTGGTCACTTACTCTGTGAACACAAGCGAGTCACTCACTTTTTCTTGGCATGTCCTCATCTGTGGAACGGGGCCAACAACACATCTTTCTCGGACATTTTTGTAAAGAGGAGTTGAGATAATCCACCAAGGCACTTAGCGCCAGGGATGCCACCAAGGATGCCGTCAACGCAGTTCACCTGTTCCTTTGATCGTATCAAATGGGAGGAGACGGCAGAAGCCAGCCTCTCCCTCCAGTTTATGGAGGAGGAGAACGAGAAGGTAAAGAGACTCGCCCACAATTGCCGATTTAATGGCAGAGCCTCAACCAGGCTTTAGATCCATCCCTCCATCGTCATCCATCATCCATCCATCTACCCACCCACCCCGCCCGTCCCTTCATCTGTCCATCACCAGCCACCCTGCCATCCTGCCACTCAACAGTTGTTTACTGAACATCTGGGTGTCAAGTGTTGTCACTGGTGATTCCTAGATGAAGCTCATGGTCCCCATGCTGGAGACTGTCTTGGCTTAATGGGAGGGAGCTCACAGAAGGCTAACTGTCCTGCTGTGGCAGAACTACACCAACGCAGGCACAAGCCGGGTTCCGAGGAGAGAGGGGGCCGCTTCCCAGCCTGGGTGGGGAAAGGACTTCTGGTTCTCAGATGATAGGGGCTGGTGCTAACTCGGTCCAGGAGGGTGTGTGTGTTTGTCTGGCAGCGGTATCACCCGATGTCTGGGGGGAGGTGTACCTTGGTCCAGGAGAATGTGATTTTTCCAGCAGCGGCAGCATCCCTGGGAGCCTGTTAGAAACGCAGTATCTCAGGCTCTATCCCAGGCTGCCTGCATCAGGATCTCCCTTTTCACAAGACGCCGGGACGGTTCATGCGCACATTCAAGTTCAAGTGTGTCTGCTCCACACTGGGTGCCATGTTCCCTGATGCTCCCGGAAAGTGAAAAAAAAGTGAAGTCGCTCGGTCGTGTCTGACTCTTTGCGACACCGTGGGCTGTAGCCCACCAGGCTCCTCCTCCCATGGGATTCTCCAGGCAAGAGTACTGGAGTGGGTTGCCATTTCCTTCTCCAGGGAATCTTCCCGACCCAGGGATCAAACCCAGGTCTCCCGCATTGCAGGCAGATGCTTTAACCTCTGAGCCAAGGCACCTGTTAAATATGAGGGCAGGGCAGGATTCTGACACAAACTCCTGCGTCCCCCATGGTTACTGGGGTGCATGCACAGTCTCCCCGCTAGTCTAACCTCCTGCCTACAGCATCATAGCCCCGGGAACAGCTAAGATGCTTCCTCTGTGTCCTGCAGGTTCATTAGAAGGCACACCGCGAGCAGAACAAGGGCTTAATTTTCATGAAAAGCGGTGTGAGTAATACACAAATGAAACGTCCTCTACTTCCTTCATCTGAGCAGGACTCTCACCAAGGGAGGCGATGGGCACCCTCGTGCCTGGGAGGTCTTCTCAGCGTGGCTTCGCCTGTGGGCTGTGTCGGTCGCGTTCGGAGAAACCTGGCCAGAGGGAGACAACGGAACGAAGCCTCAGGGAATAAGACATTACTGACTTCTGAGAACACGCATCAGATGTATTGATCTGAAAACCAAATGTTGACCAGTGAAAGCCTATGGTCAATATTTCACCTTGAAGGACAACACACTTGGACGGCTCGCAGAAATACGTGTTCTTCTGTGCATTTGTAAGGTATTTATTAGCAATCCCTGAGAAATAGCTGTGGGTTTTCACAGGAGGCGGCGGCCTGTGCCGAAGTTCTGAGTCTCGGCTGTGAGCTACGGGGACAGGTGACCCCTGCGTCGCAAGGGGACCCAGAAACCAGGGAGCCGGGGGCCCGGGGAGGGGCCTCATGCGTCTCCGCTCACCTTCCTGTCCTGAGTCCACGCCCTGCTCTGCCTTTTCTGACACCAGTTTCCCGAAGAAGCAGACCCAGGTCAGCGGACACCCCGCCTTCAGCGGAGCTGTCACCTCAGAGGAGCCTCTCGGTGGTTCGTGGAAGCGGAGGTGGCCGTGGGCGGCCACTAGAATCCCACAGGGCCTGGCCCGTCCCACCCGGACTCAGCTGGGTCCCCCCACACACGGCTTTCCTAAGGGTGAAGACCCTGCTTCTGAGTGTCTGAGCTCTGGGCCTGCTTCTTTCTCTAACGCGTTGTCACAGAGCTCTCGCGTGAGTGCTCAGCTGCGTCCAACTCCGTGACTTCATGGGCTGTAGCCCGCCAGGCTCCTCTGTCCGTGGATTTCCCAGGCAAGAACGCTGGAGTGGGCTGCCGTTTCCTTCTCCAGGGGAGCTTCCTGACCCAGGGATCAAACCTGTGTCTTCTGTGGCTCCTGCACTGGCAGGAAGATTCTTTACCACTGAGCCACCTGGGAAGCCCATCACATAGTTCCAGTTCATGCCAAAATTTCCAGAAATGCACATGTGCTTCAAATGAGGGAAGGTTACTCTTGATGCTGTTTGAGCTTTACCGAGACTGGGGTCACCGTGTTGGAAGTTCACCTCCGAGCATTCTGTGGCCCCCTGTCTCCAGCTGTCACATCCTCAGCAGTGGGAGTGTCAGTGCAGACGTGGGGTGACCTCACTGTGCCTTTGGGGAGGTCACACCCAGGAGTTTACGTGTCAAAGTGCATAGTGTTTACATTATCAGTATCTTCCTTTCACGCTATTAGGGCATTGTGTTGATTTTTGAAGCTAACTGGGGTAGATTTTACTATGTATTATTTCTTTCCAAGATGGCACAGGAGCTTGTAAAACATTTTCATAAAATAGGGTCTGGGGACTGAGTGGGCTGAGGCCCTCTGCATCAGGCACCCTCTAGAGCAGGCGGGCAGTTCTCACCTGCTTCCTGTCATCCTGACCTGGTCCACCTCCTTCTGGAACTCAGAATGTGTCCAGGGTGTGTGATGGTGTGGGACGCTCCCTCCCTCTGGGAATAGGTTCCTTTTTGGTCCTTCTCCTAACTGCGCTCTGCTCCCTCCTGAGCCTCTTTCTTCCCTTTCACATTCCCACCGTCATTCTCATTCAAATACCTGATGAAACGGTTTTTCATATTACTTCCTATGTTGTCGTTCAGTCACTCAGTCACATCTGACTCTTTGAGACCCCATGGACTGCAGCACACTAGGCTTCCCTGTCCTTCTCCATCTCCTGAAGCTTGCTCAAACCCATGTCCATTGAGTCAGTGATGCCATCCAACCATCTCATCCTCTGTCATCCCCTTCTCCTCCTGCCTTCAATCTTTCCCAGCATCAGGGTCTTTTCATATGAGTCAGTTCTTCGCATCAGGTGGCCAAAGTATTGGAGTTTCAGCTTCAGCATCAGTGCTTCCAGTGAATATTCAGGATTGATTTCCTTTAGGATTGATATTTATTATGTCATACATGTCAGCTATCACGACATCATGGGGCAGTCATATTCCCTTCCTTTTTGGTCTGTGTGGTCTCGTCGTTATTATAGAATGTGTATGTTTGGTTCTGTTATTTATAGTTTCAGATATTTATTATCTATTCTCATTGACCTTATCATTCAAATTATGTCCATTCTAAGAAACACATAAGCCAGCATTTAGTTGATGACCTACATTAGGATTTAAATCGTACTTCACAATAAAGGAGCAAAAATGTAAGCTGGCTGATTCATTATAAAATTGCCTTTGATTTTACTCTCATATGTAGCATTGGATATTTTTAACTTAAAAGGCTTCCTTTGATTCACTTTTTCTTTCAAAGCGTGTAAGGTCTTTATCATGGCTCTCCTATAATGATCGACAGTAGGCTGTTTTGGTTCGTGAATTCCTGTTGTCAGTAAACGGTACCGTCTTCAACCTCCAGCCTGCGTTTCCGTGCATGTGGTGACGGGAGGATGCAGCGCCGTAAATAAACGGAAGCCGGGGCGGAGGAGGCCCATAGGAGGTGTTTTCTGAAAGAGACTCTGCCTACAGGTCTGAAACCTCAGTTCCGGGGCTCGTCCTCCGTGGGAAGGAGGACCCCCCCCCCCCGCCCCCTCCTGGCTTCGCTGTCTTGGGCAGGGTCGTCTCAGATGAGGGCGGGCGGCTGGGTGGGGCGGCCTCCAGCAGGGTGGAAGCCCCGGGGGTCTGCCGCTGGGGCCTGTGATCTCACCTCCGCATCTGTGCAGGGTGGGTGGAACCAGACCCCGCGGTGCGGTGCATTCGGCAGCCTCGGGCTCAGGTCCCAGGCGGGAGGAGCAGAACCGGGCAGTCAGGGGAGGCACCACGCGCGCCCCGGGTGGCTCCTGAGTCTCTGAGCTGATTTTTAAAAACAAACAAGACTTTTCAGGCAGAGAAGCAGGAGCCAGGCGGTGGGGGCAGCATGTGCAAAGGCCGGGGGTCCCGAATGGGGTGGGCGCCTGGTGAGAGCAGGGCGGTGAGCCTGGGCACGCACCTGGGCAGGCAGGGTCGAGGTGAAGGCAGTCTTCATGTCAGGAGGAGAGTCTAGGCGGCTTGGGGACTTGGAGCAGGGAACCGAGAGCAGAGGACGGATGCCTGAGACGCCTGGGAAGCAGATGTGGCCCTTCATGCTGGCGCGTCTGGGGAGGGAACGTGTAGGGGGCAGGGCAGGTTGGCACCCAGGATTTTGCCAGGGGGTCAGATGAGCTCCCAAGTTCAAGTCCTGTCCTCAGTTTGCCATCCTGACATGCAGGAATTATCCTTAACAACTTCATCCCACATGTCTGGTTACCTTGAGGAATTTGCAGACACGCTCTGTCCTTCTTTCCACCCTCGGTGTGGGTGGGGGTGCTTAAAGGTGTCACCGTCCTCCAGAGTCTTACTGAGTCTCAGCAGTGGCTTCTGACTTGCCTTAAAGAAGTAGCATAAATAGCAAATTTGGCAGAAAAGCTGGGCAAGGTCCCATGACTGCATAAAAAACTAGGGTTCGTTTTACATAAAATATCAAGTTGGTCTTTCAATAGCAGTCTCAGAAGCACAAGCCATTTTATTATCCATTAAGTCATTTAGCATCCACTATCCAGTTTTTCAAAGTTATTTTCCCCAGAGGGGCTGCTGGGACACAGTATTCTTGCAAGGAGGGTGGTGGGAGGAGAGGGGAGAAGTTGCTGAAAGAATCAGTGAGCAATCTCTTGTTGCATTTGCTTTTGAATTTAGGGAAAATGCAGACATCAAATCTGAGACAAGAAGTCAAAAAGAAAATCCTTAGGTGCTGTTGTAAGCCTGTGTTGGGTGCAGTTCAATGAGTTTTCTGCTTTGCTGTCCTAGTGGTTTCTGCCTGTGGCACCTGCTGACATAAACCCATTACCCGTCCCCATTCTGAGTGGGACCCTGATGCAAGTGAGAGAGAAGCTGTGATCCTCAGGCCAGCCAGAGCCCTGTCCATCTGGGGAGACTGTGCCCGCCACGGCTTACTTATCGTAGCTCACAGACCCTCCAAAGAGCTTGCTGGAGGCCCTTGGACCTGGAGACCTTGTTTTTTATAATTTTAAAAGGCCAAAAAGGCAGGGGTCAGTTTTCCAGTGGTTTTCACATACTAAAAATGTGCATGAAAGACTGAGTATATATCTTCATAGGCTTTCTATGTCTTGGGGCAAGAATCCAGTATTTATCAGATTCTTAAAAAGGCTAGTTCTTTGCGCCAGAAACAGCACCAGAGTGTTAGTCTTGTAAGAGGATAAACGGACTCTGCGTGCAAAGCTGTAGGTCATCCCAGCAGCCCCTGGTCAACATGCTGCCCTCGATGGGGTGGTCACGTGCGGGCCCTGCTGAGCGGAGCTGGGCTCACCACAGCTCCGGGTCGGGGTGGCTCCCTCCCAGCTTGCTCTCTGAGGTTGAGCCTCAGCAGTTGGAAACGTGCACGTGTCTCAGACTGCGGAGCGTCTGTGGATGGCGCATCCTGGGGGGCCCAGGGTCCCTTGACACAGAGGGAGGCCCATGTGCGCTCCCGGCCGCCCCGGGGTCACAGACATTCAGGTTTTCCTGGGTCTGTGGGAAGCCTCCTTCCGCCTGTCAACCTGCTTCGGGACCCTCTCTTCTGGGGTGTGGATCACTGGGGGTGAGTTGGAAAGAGCTTTAGAGGAGTTAAGGGTCCTTTGCATTCCTTTAGTCAGGGATCAAACACCAAGGTCAATCCTCAAGGTCAAGCAGGACCCGTGTGAATTGGGGCATGGGGAGCCCCTTCCCACCCAGTGGGCCTGACGGCCAGAGCATCAGTCTGTTCATCTGGTTTAATGCTTTGGTCTGGTTTAATGGTCCTTATCTTTTATAGGGGCTTCCCAGGTGGTGTTAGTGGTAAAGAACCTGCCTGCCAAAGCGAGAGACATGAGACACGGGTTTGATCCCTGGGTCAGGAAGATCCGTTGCAGAAGGGAATGACTATCGCTCCAGTATTCTTGCCTCGAGAATCCCATGGACAGAGGAGCCTGGCGGGCTATAGTCCAGGGGGTCACACAGAGTCGGTCAGGACTGAGCGACTAACATACTCCTTTTCACTTTTTCTTGTGGACTCAGAGATGACAGCTGTCGAGTCCTTGGGTGGCCTCCAGACCTGGGAGTCTGGATGGTGACAGTGGACTTGGTCCCAGGGTGGGAGTGGGCGCTTCCCAGAAGTGGGACCCCAAAGGCGTGGGCAGGAGGGCGTGGCCTCCAGGCCAGTGCCGCCCACCAGAGGCCCAGCTGGCCTCCGGGCCTGTCCTTCTGCGCCTCCGCCTGGCCGCTTTCCTGCGTGGACATCGCCCGGGTGTGCACTGACCTGGACACCACCGGGGTGTGCACTGACCGCCCACCGGGAAAGGCCTGGGGGAGACGCCCCTCTCCCGCCCGAGGCCCGGGGGAGACGCCCCTCTCCCGCCCCCGCTCCCTTTGATCTCTCTCTCAGCCCCTCTTGTGGGCGCATCACTTCCCACCTGACTCTGGATCCTCCCTTGCACCTTCCGGCCCTGATGTGCTGTGATGCTCTAAGATGCTTGCCTGGATCTTAGCATTTCTTGAGCACCTCTGGGAAGGCAGATGTTTCGTGTGGTGGGGAATCAGGGGAAGGACAGACTGATGGGGTTCTTGCCGTTTGCAGGTGACTGACATTTTCTGTGCATGTGTTCACCTGAGTTTTACTGCCTGTGAGCCAGGTTTTAATGGTTTTTTTTTGTATTGGATAAACTTTGTAATCTAAGCAATTTGTAGGATTAAATTTCAGAATCCAGTGGAAGCCGCCATTATCAATGGCTGAATGAGTTTGATAAACCTGAAGACTCATACCAGTGGTGATCCTGGCTTTAACTTGATAGACTGTAAAATGAACTTTTTCTGTTTTTTGTTTTTTTTAGCATTTCTCCGAGTGAATATTTTGGAGTATAATTTCAGGTTAAGAGTTTTATAAAGTATAAATATGTGTTACCTTTCAACCTAGCAATTATTATAGGAAGAGAATTATTGTAGGAAGAGAATCAAGAATATGCACAAAATTTATACGATAATGTATTCATAGTGCTATTTATAATTGTTAAAAATTAGACAGCCTAAATGTTTATTTAAAAGATAAATAAAGATTTATGACAAATTCATGAAGACCTATGTTGTCGTTGTTCAGTCGCTAAGTCGTGTTCGACTCTTTGGGACCCCATGGACTGCAGCCCGCCAGGCCTCCCTGTCCATCACCATCTCTCAGAGCTTGCTCAGACTCATGTCCGTGCAGTCGGTGATGCCATGCAACCATCTCATCCTCCGTCATCCCCTTCTCCTCCTGCCCTCAGTCTTTCCCAGCATCAGGGCCTTTTCCAATGAGTCAGCTCTTTGCATCAGGTGGCCAAAGTATTGGCACTTCAACTTCAGTATCAGTCCTTCAGTGAATATTCAGGGTTGATTTCCTTCAGGATGGACTGGGTGGATCTCCTTGCAGTCCAAGGAAGTCTCAGGAGTCTTCTCCAACACCACAGTCCGGAAGCATCAACTCTCCAGCATCCAGCTCTGACCTCCGTACAGGACCACTGGAAACGACGTGAATTTGTGGGGGTGCAAACGAACTGCAGGATTCATTGAGGATAATGCCGTGGAGCATTTTGGAGGAGGGCTTGAGGAAGGTTCAGACTCCTGACGGCGTGCTGGCTGGGTGTATCAGCACAGCCGTCTCTC
Source organism: Odocoileus virginianus (assembly GCF_023699985.2). Taxonomy (NCBI): domain Eukaryota; kingdom Metazoa; phylum Chordata; class Mammalia; order Artiodactyla; family Cervidae; genus Odocoileus; species Odocoileus virginianus. The sequence goes on along the minus strand of NC_069681.1, from coordinate 25,201,599 downwards.
CGGGCGTGTCTGCCGAGCAGCCTGGCGCGCTGTGCTTTTTGCTGCCTGCCAGCGCCCGCGGCTTGCTCCAGGCGGCTCTGCTGGAAAGCCCACCTGAGCGGGGGCTTCTCCCGAAGGCCAGCTCTGAGATCCTTCCCATTGTTGGTGCAAAACCACCCTGGGGGAGGAACCCCAAGCTCTCCATCTAAATAACAATTTCTGCTTCTTTATCTAGAGCCGCTGGTGGTGCTATCTAGCGAGGCCAATGTGGTCTTTCTCCCCCCAGGTTCCCTTCTTCGTGCTGCCTGGGGAGTGGGGGGCCGGGGCGGCGTGGATCTCAGGGCTGCGGCCCCAGGCAGGAGGTGCAGAATGGTGCATCTGCCGTCATCGTTCTGCGCTCAACAGCCGCTGATTACACACTGTTCACCAGCCGCCAAACACAGAGGAGGTGGCTCAGCGCGCGATAGATTAATTTGGAATCTTTATTTGTTAACAGACAAATCTTCGAAAAGTACCAAATAAAGCAAAAGGAGGAAAGAAGGAAGGCCCCCACAACGCGAGCTGTCTCTGCGACGTCTTCGCAGCGGAGGAGCTGCCCGCCTCCTGCTCGAGAATTCACATGCATTTTGAGAATCCCCTTACGAGTGACAGCCCGAAGTGTGGGAATGATAAACGGCTCTGGCCTTGATAATTTTTATTAAGCACTAAATGTCACATTTAACCTGCATTACTGGAAGCAATTACCCGTGTATCAACAGTCAGGCAGCGCTGAGCGGGGCCTGGAGCGGTGCACGGGCCTCCATCTGGGAATAAGGATTTTCAATTAGGAAGCACGGAGCTGTGAGGGGCCGGGGTCCTCCCCGGCTCCCAGAGGGGGCCCGCCAGGCGGGGGCCTCGAATGCGTCATCCAGGCAGGGTGAACGGATCAGCGCCAGCCATCTGCTGCCGGAGCGGCGCTCACTTTATCAAATCTCAATATTTACAGACGCTGATCAGCTCTTGGGGCCAGGATGGCTCCCTGCCAGGGAGTTCTGGGAAATTCATTTTAAGGTGTGTTTCAGGAGGCTAATTAATTTACAAGCACCTGTTTCATTGCTGGAGCTGTTAGCACAGCAGATGAGCCTCAGCCCGGGGGGAGAGACTTTATCCGGCTAAATTGATTTCAATTGATTTTAATTTGCTGATGGCACAGTTGTAGGTTTAACGTGAACATAGCCTGGAGCCCCCCGCCCCTTTTCCTCCCTTTCTGCAGTCAGCCCATGGCTGGCTTATTCCTCGGCCCCATCACAGTGGGGAAGTGGCCTCTGAAGGAGGTTTGCATGGCAGACACATGCTGGCGCTCTTGAAAGTGATATTCACTGGGTCTAATCAGATGTTAGGGTCGAGTCACCAGTTAATGTCAGGTTTGGATTTCTGATAAACCATGAGTAGTTTTTTAGTGCATATGTGTCTAGGAGACATAGTTATTGGTTTATCTGCAAGCGTTAGTCGCTCAGTCGTCTCCAACTCTTTGAGACCCCATGGACTGTAGCCCACCAGGTCCTCTGTCCATGGGATTTCCCAAGCAAGAATACTGGAACGGGTTGCCATTTCCTTCTCTAGGGATCGAACCCAGGTCTCCTGCATTTCAGGCAGATTCTTCACTGTCTGAGCTGCCAGGGAAGGCAGGTGCCCTGGATTTTACCTCCTGACCCCTGCCGCCCCATGGGGGGGCCACCGAGTTGTCCAGGAGCAGGCTGCCCACCTCCCACATCCAATCTGGGTGGTCTCCTTTGCTGCAGAGACGTTCTTGTCACAGAAACGTGGTTTTCATGTACACATCAGAGTCTGGATCAGAACTTCTACCCCGGGCCGTATGTTATGCTGACGATCGGTATAAACACACCCTGAGGGAGAACCACCCTTCTCAGAAAGCAGCTGTGAGTCTGCACTGCACACTGTACCCCCCGACCTCCGCTTCCTGTGGGGAAGCCCCGGCTCCCAGGGTTAGGAGGTGAGGCTTTGGGAGGCGATCGAGCACAGGGTGCAGCCTCATAGTGGGGTTGGCGTCCTTATAAGAAATGCGGGAGGAAGCTTCCTCTCGCTCCCATCCACCTGCCCCCATCTGCTCCCACATGAAGACACAGAGGAGAAGGCGGCCGTCTGCAAACCAGCAAGAAGGCCCTCACCAGAACCCAACCATGCCAGCACCCAGATCCCTGACTTCCAGACTGGAACCGGGAGAAGTGAGTGTCTGCTGTTTACAAGCTCCCAGCTTGGGGTGCTTTGCCGGGGCAGCCCTCGCAGACTCAGAACCTGACGGATTAGGTCTTGCTCAGCGCTGTCAGGGTGAAGAGCAGGTCCCTGGCCGGCATGACCCTCGGGTAACAAGCAAGGCTTCTCTTCCTGGAATTGTCACACCCCGTGGGCATCACGGGCACTGCCTTCTCCCCGGGCCTCGTCCCTCGTGGAAACAGAAGTCAGCGTCCCCTGGCCTCCCCCTATGCTAGGTCTTCATTGTATTGCAGGACAGTCCTAGTTGTTACAGTCTCTATCAGCGCCATCCAACTCTTAATGAAAAGTGCTCTGCTTCGTTTTTAAATATTTAAGCTTATTTTTAATGTATTTTTGTCATTTATTCAAGACGTTTTTTGGCCTCTCTACTTGTACAAAATGTTGCGCTACACTCTGAGGGATTCAAGCCAGATGCAGGACCTGGATTCATGTAACAAACACGCATCCACATGTGTGCTCGGTGGGGCTTCACCTGGTGTTAAGGCCTCAGAGAAAATTCCCTCGTGTGGCTTCCTGGAGAGCTGAATGCCATCCTGGTAGTGGCCACAAGGACAGCTTTCAAGAGTTGTTTCTCATGATGCCCTTTCAGACGGGCTGCTGGTAAACCTGAATCCAGCGCGGTAACAGTCCTATGAACAGGGTCCTGAAACAGTCCTAGACATGCTCTTGGTCTGGTGCTGAGCAGAGCAGCAGATGACCGCATCCTTCACCAGCCGTCCTGGTGGTGATGTGTCTGGATGAAGTGTTGACAAACGCCCAGTAGTAGTGGGCCAGGAGGGTTTTGCTGCCTGAACAGAGCCTGCTGTGCAGACACCTCATTTGGCTTAAAATGGAGAGCCAGAATCAGCCGTTTCCCCAAACATCTTCACTTCTGCACTGCCTTCCTGGAGTTTTTGCTATCCAACTGCCACCACCATATAATTAGCACTTACTGATTTCTGTTAAAAATTTAAATTCCTATTTTAGCTTTTAAATAAGCAGCACCCTGCATGGAGTCATGGGTTTCACCCTTGCTCACTTTTCTTGCCTTGTTACTTGGTCATCCACGGGTCACTAAAATCACTCCGTGTGTCCTGAAGACAGTATAATCGCAGAGCAGAAGGGTCCTCAGAGCCCTTCAGGAAAACGAGGGGCCTGGGTATCCCGGGGAGCCGTCTCTGAGGGGGGACCGCGTGCAGGACGTTTGTTCCGGGAGAACTCTGGGGACCTACAGCTGAGGACAGGAAGAAGGTGGGCTTGGGCCTGCAGGTGATGGGGCTGGACACGGAGTCAGTGAAGCTTCAGCCGGCCCCACTGGGGGCCCTGAACGTGGATGGCCTCTTAGCTTCCTGGGACGCGGGCTGCTCGGTGAGGGGTGCCCTGCGGCAGGGCGGCTCACTCCAGCTTGGCGGTCCCTGAGCCGGCTTCAGGCTGCAGGCTGTCCGCCTGTGGAACCCCGTGTCTGCAGGTGGGCCCCTTGACACCCGCCACACGGATGGGAGACAGGCGGGTCTGAGGGCTGATGCTTCTTCACCACTCACTACATGCATCCCTCTAGACACTTCAGGATAAATCTTCACAAGACTTCTGAGGAAGGCATCTTTGTTACTCTGGTTTAATATCTGATGAAACTTCCCTCCAGAAATGGCAAAGAGCTTAGTGCAAGGCCCCACACCTTGGGGTGTGGATGAGCCAAAAAGGGAAGCCGGGTGGGATTTCACTCCCAGTTAAGTTCCACGTCTACATATGTGTTCATGCACATGTATATATTGTACACATACATGTGCACAATTGCACACATATGTACATATTACATGATACGGGCTTGGGTATGCAGATGTATCTGTGAATATATCTACCTTCCCCTTATAAGCTAGGCCAGATGCTATCAGAGGTGGTGTTGCTTGAAAGTGTGCCTTGGTTGGTGGATGAGAGAAAAAGAAAAAAAATCACTCCCTGTTGTGAGCTAAGAACCATCCATAAAGGAGGGGCCCTGAGTGTAGAGAGTGTGGGTGGGTCACCCCAGAGGATGAGACGGCAGGGGTCCAACAGCCAACGCCCAGCACCTGGAGTCCAGGACTGTGGCTGCCACATTCCCGTCACCGCCTCCTCCCTGGAGACGGTGAAGGAGCACTTTGAACATCCCCGAGAAGCATGCACGTGGTACAGGCGACCGCCAGCTCACCAAGAGGAAGCTCACAGCCCACCTGGTGAAAGAGGCACGACTCATGGGAGGCGCGGCCTCCAAGGCCCCTCTTCCCCTCTGTCCCCACCTCCCCATCACTGGAAGCAGCAGAGCGGGAGCTGCCCGCAGACCCTATAAGGCACGTCCCTGTTTGCACGGGTTTCGTGGCAGACTCACCATGGGTTAAGGCTTTGAAATTCAAATGCAGTTTGGCATGGCTGCAGTATTTTAGCCTGGAAAAAGCCCCAAACCACTTTTATAACAGTGCTCATCTCAGTCATTTGAAAAAAAAATACAGTAAAATATCTGTACACATTAAAAAATGCCATATTATGAAACTTCCAAGCTAACCAAGTGGCCAAATGCTCTCAGTGGTAACAGAAGGAGTTAACTTGCTGCAGGAGATCATTAATTATAACCCAGCTGAATAATGGTGACTGGCATCAAACATGTGAAACTTAACTGTGGAATCTATCAAGTCCTCTTGGTAACGTTAAAGCTGTGCTGTCTGCAGTGGGAAATCCTTGTGTGTTAATTTTCTAGGGGATGGGCTGGGAGCAAGCACATGGGGAGCTCGTCCCAAAATACATGAGGTTAAAAATATTCTTGTTTGCCATACTAGGAATTATCACGTGAGGCATCAGAAGAATTTTGCTACCCATGTTGACACCGAGGTAGTGTTAAGGGACAGATTTTGAATAAGTGTTCATCAGCAGCATTTCTAAATGGAGCACAGATAGTTTAGCCTGGATTGGGTCACTCTTACGTATGCAAAGGTTGAGGATAAATCCATAAAAGCCGTAAATATGTTTGCTTTATTCCAGTCTGAGTTCTATGCAAAGATGAGCAAAACAACAGTCACCCACAAGTCGGATCTGGCAGGCTCTTCTTCATGGACGTTATTGTCCCGAGAAGCAGGGCTCTCCTAGAAGAGCAAATGGGTGACGACAGAGGTAACACCACTTGCATCGGGGAAGGGTACGTGGGTGACTGCAGAGAAAACAGGACTCGCATCGGGAAAGGGCCGCAGTTCAAGATGGATGGTGTGATTTCCATTTTAAGAAAGACCCGGATCCCACCAGACAGGGCTCATTAATTTAAGACAGTTGAACTCACAAGCATCGGCGTTCACAATTCAATTATGGGGGAAGATGATCTTCCTGGGGTGCTTTATTTAGCTTGTGATTCTTAATTAACTCTGCTCCACGAGGGAACCCTGCCGACAGCAGCCTGCACCCGTAATCTCAGGGCTGTCGATCTCATCTTAGGACGCTGCAGCCGGCACACGCATAGCGTCAAGGGCTGGGTCCCGGCTCCGCTGCACGCGGCTGCCTCGCGGGAGCCCATGAGAGCGTCAGCACGCTGATGCTTGAGCAGGAAGCACTTTCTAGAGACGGTTCCCAACCCTATGGAACCAGCTATCGGCACCTGACCCCACTCCCCACACCATGGTGGATGCTGAAGCCAAAGAACAAAGCTTCACAGTTTCATTTCGGGTGCATCAGGAGGATTAGGCGGTTCAGTAGGGCTCGGCTTTTTTTTAGTTTAATTTGGTTTTTTCATTTCAGATAATTATTCTACTTATAATTTAGCTGTGGAAAAGCAGTACTCAGGCATAATAATTAATTCACCACGTAAGCCTGGTTTGTTGCATTTTCCCATGTGGGTTGTGGGTTCATAGTTTCAGTTTGAGTTAATTTCTTTGGGAAGGCGTATACTTAACTTACAAGTCTTTAATTCAAAATGTAAGGTTCTTGAAAAACAAGTAGGTGTATACTCTGTTTCTCCTTTAGACACTGGCTCCCTTTTTTTCTCACCTTCTGTTCATAGTCCCATCTTCTGTCTTCAGTTCGGTTCAGTCGCTCAGTCGTGTCCGACTCTTTGTGATCCCATGGACTGCAGCACGCCAGGCCTCCCTGTCCATCACCAGCTCCCGGAGCTTACTCAGACTCATGTCTTTCGCATCGGTGATGCCATCCAATTCACTGTTTTCTTAGTTATGAATATGAGTGGTTTTACAGAATTGACTTTGTTTCCTGGGGTACATCATATTCTGAAGTTTTCTCTCATTTCTCTTTTATGTGTATGATCTCCATTTTTTTTGTTGCAGTAAAAAGTTTTTGCAGAAATTTCACAGCATTTTTTTTTTCTGTTTCTTACTTTTGACATCGAGGGGAGACCGTTCTGCCTGAGGCTGTAGTTTGCTGCCCAGAGCAGCTGATTCTCTGGGGCTCCCATCTCATCCTCTCATTCCTGCATCTGCGGGACCCCCACGCCAGGTCCAGGGTGCGGAGGAGGAGTGCCTGCTGTCTGGGGCTGCACCCCGACCATCTGTACTGGGCTGAGTCCTCCAGGTTGGGGGTGTATCCAGTCTTCTAGTAAGATACCCCCAGATTTCAGGGCTCCTCAATCTGCTGCTATTAGTCCTGCTTCACCGTGGGAATAACCACCTCTCCCACATCTTGCCTTCTGGTCCCCAGCCTGCTGCCAGGGCTCAGACAGGGTGCATCCCCCTGGGGGAGGAGGGGGCCTGGGTGGTCCTGCCCATCCTTCCTCTGCCCCTCCCCCGACACCTGCACTGTAGCTCCTGCAGATGGGCCTGGGGCTGCGGCCCAAGGGTCCCACCTCCAGCTGCAAACTGCTCTCCTCTGGAGGGAAACTGGAGACCCAGTCCTGAATTGTATTCAGTCTGACCGGTTGTGTTGTTCAGACCACATTCCTCGAAATTTGCAGCAGTCACTGGAGCCGTCATGCTGGAGATCAGGCCTTCACTACTTTTGCTTCTTCCCCAATTTTGATCACTTTTAAGGGTGGGAAGTCCTGCACCGTTTGCAGGCATCATCATCCCTCCTGGAGGCGTTCGGACACTGGAGACAGTTCATGTGAAGGAGACCCAGGTCTCAGTACAGTTTTGTGCAAGCTGAGATTTTTGTGGCTTTCACACATATATGAGAGGTGAATTATTAATCAGTGAGAGAGTAACTATGATGACTTTTCAGTAATAGCCTGTACAGATGGAGTGTTTTTATTGCTGGAAGAGGGGGAACTGGGACTCATGGAAATACTGAGTAACTACATGGACAAGAGGCATCAAAAGTGACCCAGAACTCTTCAACTGTCCTTTCACCTCCTGCCCCATGGAGGTGGGAAAAATAGGAATTTTACCAGGAAAAGCACCTAACATTTTGGAGAAATTACCGTAGTAGCAGAACAGGAAAGAAAGCAGACAAAGAAGACAATGATTGATACAAAGTGCCTTAGCCAACATAGATGGATAAAGTAGCATTTGTCCTTCATGAAGTTAGAGTTGGGTTAGAGATGCAAGGAGGCAGCTTGATGCCCAGATTTGGGGGTACATGTAGACCTGATCCGAGAGAAGAACCCGCAGTGAGTCCATCGTCATGAACCCAGGGGATTAAATGGGGGCAAGAGCAAGTTTGTGTCTAAATAATATAATGAATGAATGAAAATTGATTAATCTTCAAGTTGTACCTAAGATACGCCATTTAAAAATCTTACTCTGTGTGTGTGTTAAGTTTAAGATAGTGTGTGTGCGTGTTAGTCTCCAGCTGTGTCTCTTTGTGACCCCAGGGGCTGTAGCCCACCAGGCTCCTCTGTCCATGGGGTTCTCCAGGCAAGAATCCTGGAGTGGTGCATACCCTCCTCCAGGGGATCTTCCCAGCCCAGGGATGGAACCTGTTGTGTCTCCTGAATTGCAGGTGGATTTTTGACCTGTGGAGCCATCGGGGAAGCCCCATTTGAAGGCAGACCTACTAGTAAAGCGTAAGGCATGCACTTAAAGCAGAATTCTGCTCTTATTAGAATAAAAAACGAACCTCCAAAATACAGGGTAAGGGACAAAGGCACAGAGAGGCTTGCCAGGCCTGCAGCCGGGTGGCTCAGGTGAAGAGTCATTTTCGAGATCCTGCTCTGCGTCCCCGACTCAGCGGAAGGTCTCGGAGACCTCTTGAAGACTGAGCTCTGCAGTCCTAAACTGAAGTGACGGTAAAATCACGCCATGAGCAGGATGGACGTTTGTGTGTCCGTAATCCCGTTTGGAGCCCCTGGGCACGTCCTGCCGAGAGTCACAAGCTGATGGACCACACTGCAGGCTTCCTCCGGATGCCTCCTGACCCGAGGGCCCAGCATCCTCATCCGTGGCTGATGGGGGGAGGCAGTTACGGGAGCGTAGCCTCTGACCCCACACTCCCCATTTCCTCCTGGATGGCACGGTGGGGCAGGCCGAGCTCTCTTTCCTCCCGAGCACCTGGAACTGTGCCTACGTGGGGTTTGCTTTCCCGAGCGGGCTCAGTGACTGGAGTGTGACATGCTGTCATAGAAAGATGTCCTTATGACAGTGTTGGACTCTGAGCCAATTGCAGGGCCTGGAGGCCTGCGAGCAGGCATCGGATGCGACTTTGGGAGCTAATGATGTAGTTCCATATGCAAAACTAGGGAAGTTATCTGAATATGTAGCATTTGAAGAAATAGAATAATCAGGACATCTTTGGGGAGGGGATGAGGATGACTGACTGTTTAAACTGGACAGGCAGCTTTGCCAGCAAAGCACGTGCCTCAGGCATCTGTGGGCTTCCCCATTCAGCTGGTTTATTTATGTCACCAGGATGGATTTCCAGCATTTGTGTTTTATGGATTAAACAAGGTCTCTAGGTAACACTGTTGGAGAAACATGCTCCCAATTTTATCTGGAAACCATAAGCCTTCTGATTCTCAAGTATTAACTTGAGAAATAATATTCCTTTAATTTCAGGGAGAGAAAAATAACCCTGAGAGAGTCTAAGGCAGGGATGAGGAGCCCGTCAGGAGTGACTTCAGTGCTACCGCTCTTTGGGGACTTGGGTCTAGCTGCAGTTTTTACTTTCTGGTTTATTCCAAGTTCTGGCTCTTCGTGTGTGGGGCCCACGGCTGGAAGTGGGGACTCGGCCGGTGTCGCCTCCGCCCTCAGCATGCAGGCTGTGCAGACGTCTTGCACTTTTATTTGTGAGGCCCTTGAACGTGGCCAAGAGGCATGTGACGGGTGATCACCTACACCTGGTCGCGCTGACGCCCAGCGGCGCGGCTGCCATCCCGCGTGTCGGGCGCCCCCTTCAGAAGCCGCAGGCCCCGGGGGCCCCGCGGGCGCTGGGGCAGCCGGGTCTTTGCCGCCCTTGCTTGGCCCCTGGGTGCTGCGCTGCCTCTTCAGGGCATCGGTTTGGGCTCGCTTCCAGCCCAGGTCGCCTTTGCCATCAGGGTGCTTGGGCAGTGATTATGCGACCTGAGACAGACTTGTATGTACACGGTTTCCATGTAATCTCAGGCTGTGCGCACACACACATGTGTGCTCTTGATGGTGTGGGATGAGAGTGGACTCAAGGTTAGAAACAGCAGATGGAGGCAGAGACCGGTTCCTGGGAGGTCAGCGGTGTGCCCCCGGAGCCTCTGTGGGGCTCCTCACAGTGGGGCTTGGTTTCCGAGCTCGTCAAAGGCAGTCCAGTCTAGAATCCTGACCACGGAGTCCCTTCTTGGTCCATGACGGTCTGTGGGTCTGCAGAGTCCCTGACTCCTCTTCCCACAGCCCACAGCCGCCTCCATCCCCGGCTCAGAGGTCCTTCCTTTTTCTCCATTACTCATCCCCCCAGTAAACACCTGGTCTGCCTCTGTCCTATTTGGGCTTCCCTGGGGGCTCAGCCGTAAAGAATCCGCCTGCCAATGCAGGAGACGCTGGTTTGATCCCTGGGTCGGGAAGATCCCCTAGAGAAGGGAATGGCAACCCACTCCAGTAATCTTTCCTGGGGAATCCCATGGACAGAGGAGCCTGGCAGACTACAATCCATGGGGTTGCAAAGAGTTGGACGCAACTGAGCAACTAAGCATGCACGCCTGTTACACTCTGGCTGCAGCGTGTCCGTGAGTTTCTGAGCTGCTCCTCACCCTGCTGTCAACACATTGCAGCCAGACGTTCTCGAAGTCAGTCTGCACACAGAGGCTGTCCAAATACATGTGATATTGACTCCGTGAGTAAAATCGCCCACCTTCGGTCACCACTGGAGCATGCACCCTCTCTTCTCTCCTAGGTTTGGGCCTAGGCTGACACCACGAGTCACCAGAGGCTGGAACAAGCGGTGATCTGACCCATACCTGGCCTCTCAGCACCTGGGCTGTGCCAGGCCCCGAGGTTTGCTGTTCTGAGCATGGCACCTCAATCCAGCTCTGTTCGAGTTTTCTGACAGAGTATGGGTTTCTCACCAATGCCTCCAGCATGAATCACAGTCCCAGACTTCCCGGGCACAGGACTGAGCCATGGTTCTCCTCCCCGACATGAGAAGCGTGTTTGTGAGCGCACGTCTTTGTTTAGGCTGGGAGGAAGAATGAGATATACTGCACGGGCTCACAGACGCCTGCCGCTCCAGAAACACGTGTATTACCGCGTATCATGTAACGGTTCACAGTGGGGAATAGGAATGAATAGTTGGGACCACAATAATGTGCATTGTTGATGTTTGTTAAAATAAAGATATTCAATTTATAATAAAGGGGATTAAAAGCTTAATTCATGACTATGTTAATATTTGCCTGCAAGTACACAGATAAATGGCAACGCACCTTATCACGCTGAACACCTGCGCACACAAGTTCCTCCACGGAGATCTCCGTGGGATTGTACGTTTCGCCGAGCTTAAACTTCCATTTCCCAAAATAATGATATCATCCATTTACAGATATAGATAGGCTCTCCTCACTCCAGCTCCGTCCTGAAATGAGCATTGTGACTTCAGCTACAAAAATATGGGATTAATTGCCGGCGCGATACACACGATCCGCGCGCCGCGAGAGCAGATGGCACGCCCGGCCGCGCGCAGCGTCTGCACGTCCGGGCCTCGGGGCTGCGGCGGACCGCAGCGCTCTTCCTCCGCGGAGGGAAGCAGGTGTGCCTGGCTCCGTGGAAAGTGGCCGCTGCAGATGCCGGCAAATCAGATCCTATTTTTAAATGTTCTGCTGGAGTTTGCCCTTTGAAAGAGGTTTATGATGAATACTTAGGATGACGTATCCTGATGGAAAATTAACAAGTGTTTACGAGCAGCTCTGACTTGATCATCCCTGGGATAATTACCTGGGAGATGCAAAGATACGATCAGGCTGTGCTTTCATCTGGCTTCAGGAAAAACAAACAAACAGGAATAAATAACCCGAGGTGCTAAGTTACAGGCTTTATTTCTCGGGAATATGCTGTGTAGGTGATCTACCAAGTGTGTGTTCAGACTTGTCCAACTCTTTCTCGACCTCATGAACTCAGCCCACCAGGCCCCTCTGTCCAGGGGATTCTCCAGGCAACAATACTGGAGCGGGTTCCCATTCCCTTCTCCGGGGGGATCTTCCGGACCCAGGGATTGAACCCATGCCTCCTGTGTCTCCTGTGTTGGCAGCTGGGTTCTTTACCGCCTGGAAATCCTGATCTGTTTAAGGCTCTTGCTGAACCAGCTTCGCAGGGCCACTGTACCAAGTGCCACAGACTGCGCGCCTTCATTCTTTCACACCCTCCGGGCAGAAATCAGGGCGGCGGTGTGGGCAGGCCCGATCCCTCACAGGCTGGGGTGTCTGTCCCCGCCTCTCCGAGGTCTCTGCTGACCCCTGGCTTGTGGCAGCACAGGTCGGCCTGCCCACGGCCTCTCCTGGGGTGTCCTCTGTGTCCAGACTCCCCTTTTATAAGGACGCCAGTCAGAGTGTGAAGGCCTCATGCCAGCGGGAGGACCTCCACTGATTCCACCAGCACTTGCTCTGTTTCCAAATAAGGCCCCTTCGGAGGTTCAGGGCAGAACGATGAGCTTTGAAGGATGGACGAAGGGGAAGAAACACTTTCAACAGAAGACACTCAATTAGGGACAGATGTTCTGTGAAGAACAAGCAACTGTACACCCCTGATTATCCACAGCTCTCGTCATTTCTCATCATTTACTATTTCCTGCGAAGAACCTACTGCATGTGCACTTGAAGGTGACAGCAGAAAATAAACCTTGTGCGACTTTGCACGTGAATAGATTCACACATCTGGGGAAAGTTGTGGGATCGTGTGTCCTGTTGTATATTTCAGTCTGCAGCTGAGACAACACACGCACAGGAGGAGACAGATGGGGAGATGTGAGCCAGAGTCTTGTCGTGGGTGGGGAGCCTGGGGACGGACAGACTCAGGAAGGCTGGCCGGCTCTGGGGGCGCAGCCTCAGGCAAACACTGGGCACAGCCCACGTGATGACGCCCCACACAATGGCCTGGGACTGATCTTGAACTCCAGGGAACACGGGCGGCACAGCCTGGGCGGGTACGGAGCCCGGAGCCCGAGTGGGTAGAGAGCCCAGAAGCAGCAGGTGAGGGGCAGGTGAGCCCAGCCCAGGTCAGGAGCCGTGTGCGTTTCCTCTTGTTCGGCTGGACGTGGATGGGCCGGAGGCCCCAGTGCAGACATGCAGGCGGGCCGCCCTGCCTGCTGATAGATAATGCGGTAGCGGGGCGGGGACCCGTCCCAAGGGGCTGCGGAGGCTGTGTCCGAGCGTGGACGAGACTTAGAGCAGCTCCCCGTCCGTAGGTCTGAGCGTGTAACAGGACACAGGATCTGCCCACACTGCTCAGAGGTGAGAACCTATCACATAATGAGTTGCACGGTGTTTATTTTAAAGTCCCCTTTAAATGCATCTGAAATGGATACTTTGCAGAAAATACTAAACAGTGTGCATTCAGGATATCTGAACAAGTCAGGCAGCTCAGCAGCTGTTCTCCGCGATACGTCTCCTCGAAGGAAGGCCGGCGGGCAGTGGAGGGGGCAGCTTTTGGAGGCTGGGTGGCCTTTGAAGGGACAGTGGGGATGATGGCCGGTGCGACACGCCCTCCAGGCCCTGGAAGGTGGTGTGTGTGCGGCTTGGGAGCGTCCATCCAGAGGCTGGCGTGTGCGTCCCCCGCCGCCACTGCCCCGGGGCCCTCCCTGCTCTGCTCCTGGACGCCCGCTTTACCCGCCCCCTCCCTCCCCACGCTGAGCAGCCTGCTGTCCCCAGACGGGACTGCACAGTGCCACGGATCCGGGGTGCCGCCTGACCACCCGGGGGTCTTTGTGACCCTGCTCCCAAAAGGCTCTCTCTTTTCCTTTGTTCTTTCATTTCTCACTTGTTTTCCTGCGTTTCCTTCTTTTAAATTTCTTCTCTCAATTCTCGATTTTCCCTCCCTTCTCAGTCTCCCGTGGCCTCGATCCCAGCGCCTCTCGGTGGACTGGGGTCTCCCTGGACATGAACGAGGGTCCGCGTTTAAGAAGGACAGAGGGTGTTCACAGGCATCGGGTATCCTATTTATTATTTAAGATGGTGTTTTTAGGATGTTCACAAAGTAGCCGTGTGGTTGGGCAGGTCGGCCCTGAATGAGATGATTTTGTATCTTGCAGAGCTGCATCGTCCAGTGAGATAGTACCTGGCTACTTGCGGCTGTTCAGTTCAAATCCATTCAAATTAAATTAATTAAACTTTAGTTCTTTAGTCACACCCACCATCTTCCAAGTGTCCAGCAAGCTACAGGTGGCTCCTGGCCACTGTTATGGATGAAGCAGGCATGAAGCCTTTTCAGCATCACAGGAGCGATGCTAAGTATGGCTCTAGGGGACTACGTTTATCTGCCAAAGACCCAGAAATCCTGTTTTAGGTAAATGTTATGATTTGCTGATTGTGTCATGAAATAAAAGCAACCTCCCTTCACTGATCTTTCTTTTCGCTTCATGCTTCTCTATTTTTACCACTCAGTTAGAAAGGGTCATTTAAAATAAATCTATTTTAGATACAAAAGTAACAACTTAGATTTTAGAAGAGTCTATTTCAGCTCTTTGGATAGAATAAGGCCAAAGTGGAATTTGGTGCTGGTGGGGCAGGACACTTAGTGATTTCAACAGGACTAAAATGACCACAGACAAACTACAGTGTAGATACGGCAACGCGGGTGGCTTCCTCCTTTCGTGTGAGAAGAAGCCAGGGTGGGGTTCAGTGACCTTGAAGTTCAGCCCGGGAGTGTGAAGACGCGCCGTGGCTCTCACGCCACAGGAGGGCTCGCTGGCCAGACGGCTGGCAGCCTCTTCTTCGTCCTTAGTTGTGTCCTTAGACTCATGAATCCTGAAGGAGCCAGTGCAGATGGAGACAGCGCCCTGCCTTCTCTGCAGCCCGCCTTGTTACATCTCTGAGTCCTCGCTAATAACACCCAACACACGTGTGTGTGATGTGCAGCCCGAACTTGGGTCTGCTGGCCCCGTGTGCATTAAAGCCACTGCTACTGACACCAGCGTGTGGTGGAGGCAAATAAGGCGCTTATTACAGGGCCGAGCAGGACTGCGGCAGCTGATGCTTAGATGACCCAGTTCCTCCAGGACTTTCAGGGCAGAGTTTTCAAGGACAGTGTGAGCGAGGCGGTGGCAGATCAGCTCATGGACATTCCCGTTGGTCAATAGTGAGGTCTTGTCTTTTTGACAAGAGTTTGGTCCAGTTTACCTGTTAAACAATTGCTTAATTTCGATGAACATTGGTGTCCTTGTCTGTGGAATAGGAGTGACAATACCGCTTTGAGAGCTGGTCATGAGAAGAGCCTGGCAAGGCGCCTGGCCCGCGGAACAGACTCAGTGCAGTGCTTATGTCACTGCAGCGTCATCACCACACTTCACGTGTGTGCACGCTCCGTCGCTCCAGTCCTGTCCGACTCTTTATGGATTGCAGCCCACCAGGCTCCTCCGTCCATGGGATTCTCCAGGCAAGAATGCTGGAGTGGGTTGCCATTTCCTTCTCCAGGTGATCGTCCCCACTCAGGGATTGAACTCACGTCTCCTGCATCTCCTGATCTGCAAGTGAGTTCTTTACCACTGAACCACCAGGGAAGCCCAACTTCAAGTATACGTTAGAATTAGCACGGGATGAGGATCGGGATATTTTGCTTTCCTGACGAAGATCTAACTCCTATTTTCCTTTCTTCTTTTTTCATGGCTGCTCATTCTAATAGCTTTTAATAGATTAAATAATAACAAAAATAATCAATTTTTTTTGATAAATGGGGCTAATCTCTAAATCCCTGGTATAAAGTAAATCCCCAAATGTGGTCAGTATTGTCTTTATCTGAATCACTGGACTTTTGAATTTTGGTTAGTAAAGCATGCTAAGCTTGCCTTTCAGTTCAGTTCAGTCATCCAGTCGTGTCTGACCCCATGGACTGCAGCATGCCAGGCCTCCCTGTCCATCACCAACTCCCGGAGGTTACTCAAACTCAAGTCCTTTGAGTCGGTGATGCCATCCAACCACCTCATCCTCTGTTGTCCCCTTCTCCTCCTGTCCTCAATCTTTCCCAGCATCAGGGTCTTTTCCAATGAATCAGTTCTTTGCATCAAGTGGCCAAAGTATTGGAGCTTGAGCTTCACCTTCAGCATCAGTCCTTCCAATGAACACTCAGGACTGATCTCCTTTACGATGGACTGGTTGGATCTCCTTGCAGTCCAAGGGACTCTCAAGAGTCTTCTCCAACACCACAGTTCAAAAGCATAAACTCTTCACCTCTCAGCTTTCTTTCTAGTCCAACTCTCGTATCCATACATGACCACTGGAAGCTTGCCTTTGGTCTCCTATAAAGTAGGGAAAATACATGTGTGTGTGTGTGTGTGTGTGTGTGCCCATTATGCAGTTTTCAATAGCTGGTCAGTCCCCATCCTAATAGAAGAGGAGTGGAGGCGTGTGCCGGGCTGCTGGGAGCCTGTGTCTACAGGAGGGTTCACCCCTCCGTCCAGATCAGTCCAGGCTGGACAGAAGCTGGGCCTCTCCCCCTCACCACCCCCTTCATTTACACAGGATGAAACTTTTGTTATGCTAATCAGCAGGGCCAGTTTCCAATTCAATTTCACCTGGGCCTGGCCGGCCAGTCCCGTCTGTGGCCGCCTCTGGGGACGCCCCTCGTCTTTTAGGCTGTAGTTTAGTCGGAGCTGCTGCCTGCGTCCTGTGCTCACTCCTTCTGGGGCAGCATCACAGATACTTCGCCCTGTGATGAGGCCAGGCTCAGAGGCAGCGTGCCTGCAGCCTGGCCAGTCTCTGGCCTCAGTCCTCCGGGCCGCGTGGTCTGGCCTCTGCCCGACACCCTGCTCTCTGCTGGTTCTCCTCAAGACTGGGGCTGAAGCTCGGGGTGGCGGAGACCCGTCCAGAGGCAGTGCTGCTCACGAGTTAATTAGTGATTTCACCGAGGCGACCGGGCCGGGGTCACCCCCGCCACGATGCTCGCTCTGACCATCTCAGAGAAATGAGATTGTAAACCCACTACTTTCAAACTCGGCACAAGAGACCCCACTGCTGAGAGTGTTTCGTGATTAGTTTTTATCGCAGTCAGCAGCTGCCGTGAAATCAACAGGGACCTTCCTGCCCTGGGTCCTCTGTCTGGTGCCTGGTCGAGGGAGAGGGGAGAATACCAGCATGTCTGGCGCCTGGCGCCTGACCTGCTGAGCCCCTGAACAAGCCGGGGAGCCGGATGGCAGACTGCCAGCAGCTGGGCGTTGGGGAGGCTTCTGTCCAGTTGGAGGGAAAATCCAGGATCTTTGGATCAGGCCTAAGGGGATCATGTCGGTCTCATAAATAAGATATGGAGAAGGTCCTGCCATGTCAGTGAACAGGGATGCCACAGTCATCAGGGATCCCAGCCACCACGGATGGTGAGCTGGCAAGCTCTGGGGGAACTCAGGAAGGAAAGGACACCTACCTGCCGCTTGGCAGCTGTCAGATTTCAGCCATGCCCCAGAGCGGGCCCTGAGGAGACTCGGGAGCCCCAGTTAAGTGAGGTGCATGTCAAAGGACTGATTTCAGCGAGCCCAGACCCTTGCCTCTTCCCACACAAAGAAAAGCACTAAATTCCTTAACTTGGGATATCTGGTTTCCCTTAATTAAAAATAATCTTTTGACGTTCAGACTACCTGCCCTTTGTTGCAAAACTCCTACATCTCCTACCCCCCCTTCCATGAAGGGTCACGTCTCCCATGACCTCGAGGCTGCCGCTGCCCACTCCAGTTGGTCCCCGGGTATTTGCTGTGTAGTTCTCAACTCAGTGCGGCTCTTGGTCTGTCCATTCTGTTCTTGTTTAGTCACTAAGTGATGTCTGACTCTTTGCGGCCCCAAAGACTAGCCCACCAGGCTCCTCTGTCCATGGGATTTTCCCAGAAAGAATACTGGAGTGGGTTGCCGTTTCCTCCTCCACGGGATCTTCCCGACCCTGGGATCGAACCCGAGTCTCCTGCTTGGCAGGTGGATTCTTTGCCACTGAGCCACCTGGGAAGCCGGTCTTACACCTGACGTGTGTGTAGCTGGTTCACTTTGCTGCAAAGCTAATAAAGCAACTATACTCCTACAAGGGGCTTCCCAGGTGGCACCAGTGGAAAGAGCCTGCCTGCCAAGCAGGAGACGCGGGTTCAGTCCCTGAGTCAGGAAGATGCCCTGGAGGAGGGCACGGTGACGCACTCCAGGATTCTTGCCTGGAGAATCCCATGGTCAGAGGAGCTTGGTGGGATACAGTCCATGGGGTCACAAAGAGTTGAACACAACTAAGGCCACTTAGCACACGTGCATGCATACTCCAGTGAACATCAACCGAAAGGAAAAGATGGCTCAGGAGAATTAACGGTTAGCTTTCAAGAATTCTGTGAACCCACTGGTACACACAGCCACAATTAAAAATTATATAAACTCACAATTATAAATTATGCAAACCAGGAGTAATAACTACTCCACACAGGGCTCCAGCTCCCTCCAGTGTTTTCCCGGGGCGGGGGGGGGGGTCTGTGCCCTCGAGGTCACTTACGCCTGTGGACGCAGCACGCGGGAGAGTGCACGGCACTGCCCGGCCGGCTCTGCGTTCGGCGACCCCATGGTGGCAGCTTGAAGCCGGCTGCCCCAGGGGCGTCTACCCCGTGGAGGCTGGCCGACACCTCGGCGCGGGGCTCTCCTGACCGCCCTCCCCGGAGAGCCTGGCCTTCCCCACCCGCCAGCAGGCCGGCCAGGAGCCCCGGTCCGTGTGCAGAGCTGGTGCTCACCCGCCCAGAGACGCAGCTTCCCGGCGTGCGCGGGGCTTCACACCGAGAACCGGTGTGAGCTGCCCCGGGGCCCCAGGACTCTCAGGCTCCCCTCCCCAGCAGGCAGAGACTCTTTTCTCCTCAGTCAAAACTCAGTTTCCTCCAGTGTCACTCTAAACAATAACCGACATTTTGGCTAACAGTCTTTCTGAATTTCACAAAACCGTTTTGTAAAAATGTTCGCACCGCAGTTTTGAAATGACTGTGCTTGAGAGAACAAGGCTGTTCCAATGTAGCTTTTACTTCTCAGTAGGACTGTGGGTTTCCGTTCATTTGCATGTTTAAGAAACTGTCGTTTTTGTGGGGTATGCACATTTTATTCTTTTGTTTGAAAATATTTATAATAGTAATTAACACTATATTCTTCAAAAAAAGTGTTTAATATTTTCTATAAAAGAGGTATAGTTGGGAAAGCACCTGGCACTGTGATATTTTAAAACCTGCCGAGTGGAGAGTCCTGTAGTTGACACCACACATCTTTGGATTGCAGTCTGATTTTCTTAAAAAGTTAAAATAAAAATTAAATCGTATACATATATCATTTATAACAAAACTAATATTCTCTAAGCTCAATATTTTAGTCTGAAAATCATGACACTGTGAATAGGAAAATATATAAACAGCTAGAATAAGACAATCACGAAGAAATGAGATAATAGTCTTCAGATGAAACAATTAAATATGAATTATGACATAATTACAGACCCCCCGATGGGTAAAGAAGAAAGCTACTGATGATATAATAGTGTTTTCTGTAATGTCTACTGCTGTTTAGTCTAAAAAGATATTTATTTCACTGCAGATTCTTCCGTTTTGTTGCCTTAAACTTTCTCACATGTTCCTTCAGATGGGGGGTTTCATGTGCCTCAGTTGAGTCAAAAATAATAATATTGAAAAAGTTTAATCAAAGTCCCAGTGGATTTCTACATCAGAATGCTGTTCCCTTAACTGTTCAACCGACAGACATGGAAACACATAATTTCCCCACAGTAATTACTTTGGCCATCGTTTCAAAATATCAGCTTCAAGGATGCCAGGAACTCATTTTCTAAGCTCTTCGGCAAAAATTTGTTTAAAAGTTGGAAACAATTTAAATACATTGTATCAGTTTTTACAGGACTAATATAATTATCCTGGTCTTAGGGTTTAAAATTCTTTTTTGTCTTACTTAAATTATATACATACATTTCATTCAGATGATCATCAGAATCCGATCAAAGTTATCACTTCAAAAGGAAGGCTTGATTTCTGAACTTATGTGGCTGGAAGCAGAGGAGCAAGTTTGTTATGGGTACATATAAAACATACACATTCAAATACACATCCACATTCATGTACATCAACTCACAAATATAAACATACACACATTCATCCACACATGCGTAATTGCACACCTACTCAGGAAACATTCATGTAGATACATAGTCAAAAGCAAAAGCACAAATTAGTCTATTCATATATGTATTCATGTGCATGCACACATGTGTAAACATAATAATTCACACACACATATACATACCACATACACACACATATATGTACCACACAGGCAAATACGTGTTTAAATATTCACATAAACACAGGAAGTCAAGTGGGCCTTGCTGCTGCTGCTAAGTCGCTTCAGTCGTGTCCGACTCTGTGCGACCCCGTAGGCGTCAGCCCACCAGGCTCCCCCGTCTCTGGGATTCTCCAGGCAAGAACACTGGAGTGGGTTGCCATTTCCTTCTCCAGTGAGTTAAAGTGAAAAGTGAAAGAAGTCTCCACAGGATTTTCCAGGCAAGAGCAATGGAGTGGGGTACCATTGCCTTCTCCAAGGGGGCCTTAGGAAGCATCATTATGAACAAAGCTAGTGGAGGTGATGGAATTCCAGTTGAGCTATTTCAAATCCTGAAAGATGATGCTGTGAAAGTACTGCACTCAACATGCCAGCAAATTTGGAAAACTCAGCAGTGGCCACAGGACTGGAAAAGGTCAGTTTTCATTCCAATCCCAAAGAAAGGCAATGCCAAACAATGCTCAAACTACTGCACAATTGCACTTATCTCACACACTAGCAAAGAAATGCTCAAAATTCTACAAACCAGTCTTCAACAGTAGGTGAACCGTGAATTGCCAGATGTTCAAGCTGGTTTTAGAAAAGGCAGAGGAACCAGAGATCAAATTGCCAACATCTGCTGGATCATCAAAAAAGCAAGAGAGTTCCAGAAAAACATCTGTTTCTGTTTTATTGACTATGCCAAAGCCTTTGACTGTGTGGATCACAATAAACTGTGGAAAATTCTGAAAGAGATGGGAATACCAGACCACCTGACCTGCCTCTTGAGAAATCTGTATGCAGGTCAGGAAGCAACAGTTAGAACTGGACATGGAACAACAGACTTGTTCCAAATAGGAAAAAGAGTATGTCAAGGCTATATATTGCCACTCTGCTTATTTAATTTATATGCAGAGTACACCATGAGAAACGCTGGGCTGGAAGAAGCACAAGCTGGAATCAAGATTGCCAGGAGAAATATCAATAACCTCAGATATGCAGATGACACCACCCTTATAGGAGAAAGTGAAAATGAACTAAAGAGCCTCTTGACGAAAGTGAAAGAGGAGAGTGAAAAAGTTGGTTTAAAGCTCAACATTCAGAAAACTAAGATCATGGCATCTGGTCCCATGGCTTCATGGCAAATAGATGGGGAAACAGTGGCTGACTATTTTTTTGGGCTCCAAAATCGTGGCAGATGATGCCTGCAGCCATGAAATTAAAAGACACTTACTCCTGGGAAGGAAAGTTATGACCAACCTAGATAGCATATTAAAAACTAGAGACATTACTTTGCCAACAAAGGTCCGTCTAGTCAAGGCTATGGTTTTTCCAGTGGTCATGTATGGATGTGAGTTGGACTATAAAGAAAGCTGACAGCCAAAGAATTGATGCTTTTGAACTGTGATGCTGGAGAAGACTCTTGAGAGTCCTTTGGACAGCATGGAGATCCAACCAGTCCATCCCAAAGGAAATCAGTCCTGAGTGTTCATTGGAAGGACTGATGCTGAAGCTGAAGCTCCAATACTTTGGCCACCTGATGCAAAGATCTGACTCATTGGAAAAGACCCTGATGCTGGGAAAGATTGAAGGCAGGAGGAGAAGGGGACCACAGAGGATGAGATGGTTGGATGGCATCACCAACTCGATGGACATGAGTTTGAGTAACCTCCGGGAGTTGGTGATGGACAGGGAGGCCTGGTGTGCTGCAGTCCATGGGGGCCTCAAAGAGTCAGACATGACTGAGCAACTGAAGTGAACTGAACTGAACTGATAAACAGAGGCATATCCAAACAGACCTATACATCAACGCATATCTATTCATAAGCATATGCACATTCATGGTCATACCCATGTGCATATATGATGGTTGGATGGACAAGTTGGTGTGTTTTATGACATGTGCCATAGACTTCAAGTTATAATGTGTTAAGAAATCAAATGCCACTGAAGCAACGTTTCAGATTTGTGTTTTATTTGCTTTAAAGGTGGTGTTAGGTTATCATCATGACTTGCGGATGCAGCCTGGCTCCTGAACCCACTTTGATTCGTCAGCGGACCTGTTAGTAAATTTCTCCACGTCTGTGTTCCACTCTTTGCTGACTTCAGAAGATTAAGTGCAAAAATGTACCTGATGGCTCATTCTGGAGCTTTCATTTATAAAATGACATCATCCTTTAAAAAATACACCTTATTTTCTTGTATTTTCCCTGGTTGCTCAGACGGTAAAGAATCTGCCTGCAATTCAGGAGACCCAGGTTTGATCCTTGGGTTGGAAGATCCCCTGGGGAAGATCTACCCTCTCCAGCATCCTTGCCTGGAGAATCCCGTGGACAGGAGCCTGGCGGGCTGCCGTCCATAGGGTTGCCCAGAGTTGGACACGAGTGAGTGACTAACATGTTCACTTTCTCACTTTCATTTTCATGTTTATTATAAAAATGTGGGAGATATGGCAGAGTATGGATGAGCAGGAGCTATTTAGCTATAAAAAGGTTACTGCAGTGTAGCATTCATCTGGAATGACGGTGCGCGTCTCTTCCCGCAAATGCTGTTTTGCAGTGCTGAGGTCCTCACAGGATACAGTCTGGTATCCTGGCCTTCTCCTAGCCACACTGATGTGTGAGCATTTTCCTGTGTCATTAAAACCCTTTGCTGACAGTTTCCAACAGTTGTGAAACTTTCTTGGTTTGGTGCCCGGCCGACTCACTCTCCCCTGGTTCTTCTGTCCGGCATTTAGTTGTGTTCCCTGTTTTGAGATATGGGGATTATCTCATGGTGAACCTCTTTGAATTAAGGGTGATTTTCTCTTCACTTCTTTGGAAGTGAAATGACTGTGACAAGAGATATGAGCCATCTCTGGCTCCTGCTATGTCACCAAGTTGCTTCGGAATCTGCACGCCCAAGGTGGGTGTAGGCGCCCACGGCTCACACACGCTTCTGCTTGAACTTGTTCAGTGTGGGGACTTTTCATCATTCAGCCCCTCTTTTGCTCCATATGGACCCCAATGTGACCCCCCAGCGCTTTGCTGGCGTTCTAAACCCATCCTGAGTCCGTTCTTGGGAAGAGGAACCTGGCTGGAGGGGCCGCCCTTGGGTGTGGTCACAGCCCGGCGTCGGTCGGTCGGTCCTGCCGCCCACCTCTCCCGCTCCTGCAGCTCCGCTCGCTCTCACCTCTTTCTCCCCTCACCCGCCCCCAGTGGATTGGAGGTCAGGCCTTCCTCCTCGCGGTCCAGGGGCTGTCCCGGTCAAAGGCCCTTCTCCCGCACCAGCTGCATCCTCTTCAGAAGGGGGCCTCGGACGCAGCATGTCCCCCTGGTGACCATAACTCGAGATGAATGTGATCGTGCCCCTTCTAACCCGAAGGAAATGGCTTTCAGATTATTACAGACGGAGGGTGGTGCTGGGCACTGGTCACTGAATGTCTGTTTCTCCCTCCGTCCTGCTCTGTGTAGAACTTAAATCTCTCAGGCAAGTGCCTGCTGCATAAATACATACAAAGTATAAATAAAAGTTCTGCATGTGGGGTGGGGACGGAGGAAGCTCCCGCCGACCTTAGTTTGCAGTGAGGGTCACACCTGCAGTCAAGGGTCTAGAGGGAAGCTGCAAAACGGTGGGGATAACACGGGGCAGTGAGGAGCCCAGCGGGGCAGAGACACGAGGAAGGGGGTCCTGGGGGCCGCCTCCACAGCTGTCGGCCGTGGGCTAAGATGCGGCTCACAGGGAACGTGAGAAATGCACTGTCTCAGGCCCCAGGGGCAGGCCCTGCAATCTGCAATTTAACCAGGGCTCCTGGCACCCTCTTGACCCCTCTTCAGCACCACGGGGCTGACAGACAGCGGCCCCAGCCTCCCGGAGGATGGAAGGGGAGACTGCTGGACACTGGCTGGGGCGTGGGGATTGGGTGGGCTCCCTGCCCTGTGCCCTCCTGCAGTTTCTATGACATTAGTTAGCATGCTCAGCAGGGTTAGGACGCTGGAGACGGAGCACTCCACGGGCGCGTCACTCATCGTCGATGACGACAGAGCTGGCACTTTTTATGTAATTACAGTCCGCGCTAATTGATTATTTTCTACTTCACTAGATCTATACTCCAAGTCGATGTGGGACGTAATAGGGGAATATTGTGTTTGTATCATGCATTATGCGTGTATCCACCTAGATTCAATACCTATGCGGACAATACACTACTAATAATGCAGTGTACCAGATTTTTAATCAAAGCGTCCCTTTGTCAGGGTGCAAAACTAATCGTGTTGTTGTGTCGGGGGTCAAAGTTGGTGTAACAAAACATCCATCTTGGAGCTTTTTAGAGGAACCTGTTTAAAAAGGTTAAAGTGGGTAATTATCACACCCTAATTTACGACTACTTGGCAATAAGAGTCGCTTTTCAATGAACCATTTACTCATGATCTGCTGCTCCACACGGCAGGGCTCTTCTTGACTAGGTTAGGAAATGTAATTAATAAATGATAGGATTATTTATGGTTCACGGTGCCAGACTGAGAAATACAATGATATACAGAATGAGCTAAAAATGATCCTTGCAAGCAGCCAGCACACTTTAATCCACGGATAGAATTGTCATATCACTTGATATAATGAAGCGTATCTGGGTGGAATTCACAGGATGCTTCTGCGCGTTGACCTTCCTCTTTCGGGGGCTGGTGGAAAGCAGCCACGGTCCTTCTGCCCTGGTGCAGAGGTGCACCTGTCCGTCTCGGTCTGGGTGTGTCTAGGTGGGGCTGGGGGTGAGTGGTGGTAAAGAGAGGTTCATATGATTGCCTGTAACAGAGTTCTCTCTACGTGTTGGCTTCCAAATACACAGCAGAATCATCACAAGGAGATCAATCTGGCGTCCTCAACACAGAGGCTTCACACGATCGAATCAAATCACGCCTAGCTCTGCTACTTGGTTTTTTCAAAGGTGACTTTTTTTTTTTTTTTGCATAAAAACCGAAGTTTATAGTGCTGTTTGTTTTCTAAACCTGTCATGACTCTGGACGGAGGATGCGCTTGAACACAGAGACGTGTGGGACCGGCCGGAGCTCAGGATGCCCGCCTGTCCCCTGCGGGCTCCGGGCAGTCCCAGGAGGTCTGCACCCCTGCCCCTGCCCAGGGCTGATGACCACAACCATGACCGGCTTCAGGGTTCCTGTTGAGCCCCCACGGTGCCGCGTGCTGGGGATCTGCAGCCCCGCTCCCTCACTCGGGGTCACGGCTGCCTGTCCAACCCTGGGCGAGGCCCTCTCAGGCCCTGGTTATGCGGTGTCCGGGTCGGCCCAGCTTGTGTGGGTAGGACGCTGGCTGGGGACCCGCCGGGGACACAGCACCACGAGCCTGGTGCCGAGCCGCCCGCAGCGCTTAGCGCTTCCCGCACGGGCGGTGCAGCCTGCACACTACCCCAGGAAACGGGCCTGTGTTCATGTTTATGTTCCCGCCTTGTCAGTAGTGGTCAGCCCCGGGAGGGCTGGGACCACGAGAGGGGAGCACCTCTCTCTGCCCCGACGATGGGGCTCCCGAGATGCCCTCGTGGGATCTGGGCAGGTGTAGCATCAGGCGACTGCCTGAGCTTTCAGTGGTTTCTTGCAATGTTCTGTTTGGAGGGGAGAGTCTAGATTTTTTTCCCATTTTCCTCCAGTTGTGGGCTGGGTAGGAGGCTGGGGAGTGGCCACATTGAACAGAGGAGTCAGTCTGTCCACAGAACCGGCTGCCACGTGCTGAGTGCCCCAGTGGGACACAAGGCCCATCTCTGGGTTTTCTGATCGTCACAACAAGTTGGAGTGTGACTAGCATCTCCTTCTTCCAGCTGGAACTGAGACACGGAGGTTAAATATTTACCAGTTCAAGGCTGACCATTTCTAAGTATCTGAGACAATACCTGTGTCCAGCTGCCTTGCCATTTCCATGCATTGCAGAATTTTCTCACTCTTTTTTGTGCTTAACAAGGAGAGACACATTCTGCTCTGACAGAGCTAAGAAGCACAAATGCGTACATGTCAAAAAAAGTTTCACTTAATTTCAAACTGTTCAGGTATAAATTATACAGTTTGTGGATCAGACACAGATTTCTAGTCCTTCCTGACTTACCAGCGTTTTCCCAAGTTTACTCATTAGCAAATTTACCCAAATAGGAACAGCAGCTGGAGAAATAAAATTAGAGTAGTTAATGCCATTATTTTTTAAAGTCCTGGTAAAACGGTTGATGGGCAATGAAGCATACATTTGATAAAAATGGGTGATTGGGATTTCCCTCAGCCACGCCATTCCTATTCTTACAGAACTGATGGTTTAGATGCCCTAAGTACTATTTTATGTAATAAAATAACTTTCAGTTTTCCTGATAGACAGAGCAATATTTCTTTACCCCAAAGTCTATCATTGTGGCTTTTGAGCTTCACTTAATATTTTAAATAATGAAATAGAAGGATCTTTGTTTGGCAGCTGAGAGGAGAGCATTGCAGAAAGATGGAAGTGCTGGAGTTAATCAGGCTGAATGGCTGTGACATTTGCAAGAAGAGATTGCGGTGAATTAGGACAGGGAAGACGCTCTTCATGCTGAACAGACTCTTCTGTGAATTTAAAGGGGGAAGAAAGTTAAAAGCACAATTAACTTTTCCTGGGAGTATTTTTCTCCATGGATTAGAATTTCTGCCTCTGATCCCCAAATTAGTATATTGCAACACCACAGCTCACTGAGCATCTCAGACGGACGTGAAGAGAGGGAGCAGTTTGGAAGTCTTTCACTCGAGCCTTTTTTAAATTTATTTATTGTTAATCGAAGGACGACTGCTTTACAGTATTGGCTTGCTTTCTGCCCTAGATCAACACGAGTCAGCTGTCGGTGTACACGCGTCCCCTCCCCCGGGAACCGCCCTCCCGCCTCCCTCCCCAGCCCACCCCGATCGTTGTCACAGAGCCCCGGTGTGAGTTCCCCGAGACACACACCAAATTCCTGCTGGTTATCTATGCTGCGTGTGGTCCCCTTCTCCTTTCTACCCCCGCTCCCACCCTTGTCCGTAAGTCTGTTCTCATTAGAGACTTGTTTCCCTTACTGTATTCTTTTTTTTTTTTTTTTAGGTATTAAAGAGTTAGTTGAGTTTTGTTTCTGACCTACCCAACATCCAGTTGTGACTCAGGTTTAAAAATATCTCAGAGAGGTGTCTGTCTGGTCATCCCCCCACCCCCCCCTACCGCCCCGATCCTGTGAGCTGCAGCGCTGGGGCAGGAACCCCTTTTTCTGCCCATGTTGGCCGGGGCTGTGGGGGAGCCTCTGTTTTGAATTGGATGCTTGTTTTCAGGTAGGAGTTTCAATTCTGCCAATTAAGGTAGAACACCTGCTTTCTCTCTATTTTTTCAGTAGATTTACATTTTGAAAAGCCAAGCAGGTGCTTGAATTTTATGCCATTCTAATGAAATGGGAAATTGTCAATGTCACCAAAGTGATTGAAAAATTTCCAAAATGAAGTTGAATTCATGAAATGTTATGAAGCTGTGAGACCAAAGTTCCAACACGGCTTTCAAGCAGCGATTCAGCCAGGGGCCTCGGTGGCAGGGTCTGGAGTGAGTGACACTTCACACACTGTCTCCCTAGGATGTCATGGATTCCCAGAAAGAGCTTGGGGGGAAAAAGGCATTGGGATACAATTTTATGTAGTATGTTTAATACAGCATTTTAAACATACCGTGAACAGCAAATTGTCAGGAACTCTTAGGAGTGCTATTATATCCGTGATTCTGGAGCCAGGAAGAGAGATACGGGAAATCGCAGCAATCACAGTCCCATCTCATTGATTAACGCGATTGCAAAACAGTCATAGAAATATTGGCATTGCAGCTTCAGTCTGTTTTACCTAATGACGTTCATGCCAATCAAACCAGACTTTTCAAAGAAAGCATTAGAACAACAGAGGCAGCCCATTTGCCTTCTCAGCGGATGCAACTAACGTGTATAAGGCCAACACCGGCAGGTCTCTCTTGAGCTCATCGCCTCCCAGTTCTGATACTGAATCTGCAATCACTGCTTCTTAGCTTAATCACAGACACAAAGATAGTTAACTCAAAAACGCTGCATGTTTTGATATGTAGAAGGCTGTCAAATTAGATAGTCCTATTATGTGTTCTCTGGTGAATCATTGGAAAGACAAAACCTGAAACCAGATAATGTCTTCCCCAGAAAAAAAAAAATAGTTCAAGAGTTATGTTTCTATTTGTGAGAGGTTTTACTATGATTAAGTTCCCGAGCGTATGAAGGTTCTTGACCTTCCCCAGTTTGGTGTCTTTTCTTAAGTGTTTTGTTTCAGAAAAGACGATCTCGTTCCAGGTGTTACGTAGGAGCACAGACCGCACCTTGTCTTACGTCTTTTTCCTTGTTTACGCTGCGACTTGTCCGTGTCTTTATGTAGGAACGCCTTTGGTTGAAGCAGAAGCTGTAGGCATCACAATTCAAAGCATTCTGCAAATGGTCCTCTTTTCTTGGTTTGCTGCTCCAGCCATCGTCCCCGTATGACTGTAGATGCAGCTCATGCTGATGTTCAGAGAGCATCACTGACTCAATGGATATGAATCTGAGCGAATTCCAGGAGAGAGCGGGGGACAGAGGACCCCGGAGCACTGCCATCCATGGGGTCGCAAAGAGTCAGACATCACTCAGCAACTGAAAACAACAACAGCAGATTTCTGCTGAACCAAGAGAGACGGGTTTGGGAAGAGATGAGACTGTTTTCTTCTGGACCTTTGGATGGTAATCGTAGGACACCATTAGCTCTGGAAAGACACCTCCTGAAGCTTCAGACCTCCTAGATGTGTTTGGCTGGGATGCAGGAAGAATGAAAGTTCTTGAAAACATTGGGGCATCACCCAGAGAAAGCTCCTGAAAGCCCTGCCATTTATTTTGCTTTGATCGAAAGCTAAGAAAAGGGTCCTTGTGGACAAGAATGAAACCAGCCTTACAAGTGCAAATTCATAAATTGTCAGTGTGCCCCGGAGACGAGTGGAAGCAAGTGAAAGTCACAGGGTCGCTGCTTCTTCGTGCATTTTCCGGAAATGTCTGCTGACTAACCGAGTCTGAGGGGCCACCGTTGGTCTGGGAGTGGTTCTCCCCAGGAAAGAGTGGCCGGTGAGCAGGCAATGCCGGCTCTTCCCCGCACGCTCCCCACACCGGCTGCAGCAGGCGGCCCTGGGCTCCCCCCAGAGCCCGGGCTTCACTGCTTCTCGGGACGTTCCCGAGGGACACCAGCTTCCTCTCCGCCTCGCGCCCTCTGACTCCCGTCCCCTCACCTGTCACGGCCCCTGAGTACCGTGTGGCTCGACCCTGCCCCTCCCAAACCCTACCCTGGGGCCCTCACCCCAGAACCTCGGAGGGGGCCTGATTTGGAAACAGAGTGAGTGCCGGTGGAATCAGCTGAGCTCCTCCCGCGGGAGGGCGGCCCCCATCCCCTGACCGGCGTCCTTATGAAAGGGGCGTCTGGACACAGGGGACACCCCAGGGGACGCCGTGGGCAGACTGGACCCGTGCTGCCACAGCCAGGAAGCAGCAGAGACCTCGGGGCGCGGGGGACAGACCCCCAACACCTGCAGAGGGCGCGGCCCTGCCCACCACACCGTCCCCAGGGCGTGAGCGCGGTTCTGGTGTGTAAGGCCGGGTCTGTGGGCCTTTGCTGCGAAGTCCCAGGACGTGACTGCACAGAACGTACTTAGTCAGATAGGATGCGTGTGTAGCAGTGTTAGTCATTCAGTCGTGTCCGACTCTTTGCAACCGCACGAGCTGTAGCCCGCCAGGCTCCTCCGTCCACGGGACTCTCCAGGCAAGAACACTGGAACGGGTGGACATACCCTTCTCCAGGGGATCTTCCCAACCCAGGGATCGAACCCAGGTCTCCTGCATTGCAGGCAGATTCTTTACCAGCTGAGCCACAGGGAAGATCCTTCGATGCGTACTGGTTGACAGTCCCCTGATTCAGTCAATAAGTCTTTTGTTTTGCTTGTATATATTTTCAGTTCCTTCACATGCTTTTCTTAACAGGATGTGCTTATTGGCATAAAAAAGAAAGTGCTTACCATGCTCACCGGTGAGTCTCAGCTTTTCTACCTTTGCTTTCTTTAAGAAACTTGGTTAAACTTTTTGAGAAATAAGCTTCATTGAGTCTTTGGATCCTGCCCTGGAGAGAAGGAACCCACCCCTGATTCCTGAGCTGACTGGCTTCGGGATGTGGATTCTGAAGTCTTAGGCAGTTTGTGGTCAGTGTTACCATGTTCGGCGCTTTCCAGCTCTTGTTCAGGGACGGCTGTGTCTCTGCATCAGTCCAGGAGCAGAGGGAAGGTGACGGTGCAGGGCAGGCCTGGGCCTGGCCGTGCTCCCCTCTCTCCCGAGGCCCCTGTGAGAGAGGGAGGGGGCCGGGCTTCCAGACCAGGCCCTCTGTGATCTGGGCACAGACCCAGGACCGTCCTTGGTCAGCACACGTCCTGCTAAGCTTTCCGGGGACGTCCCACGGCAGCCCAGGAAGGCCAGGGGGGCCCGAGTAGCTTTGTCTTGGCTCGTCTTCCAGAGTTTTGAAATTTTTCCTGACTTTGCTTTGCTGCCTGATGTGGTAGACAGTGGGGCTTCCCTGGGGTCGCAGTGAGAAAAATTTGCCTGCAAGGCAGCAGTTGCAGGTTTGATCCCTGGGTCTAGAAGATCCCGTGAAGGAGGGTATAGCAATCCATTCCCGCACCCTTGCCTGAAGAGCCCCAGGGACAGAGGAGCCCGGTGGGCTACCGTCTGTGGGGCCGCCGAGCCGGACACGACCGAGGTGAGTGAGCGGCAAGCACAGCATGCGGCGCAGTCTCTTGGAGGGAGGAGCCCTGAGCCCCGCCGCCGCCCTGCCCGCGCCCAGGTGCCATCTGCGCTGTGACGCCTTCCCCTCTGGGGCGGCCTGGCCGCGCCGGTCAACCTTTGGGAGCAGGCGCGTTCAGAAGGTTACTAGAGTGATTCAGGGCTGCTCTACCTTCTGCAGCTACTAGGGGAAACTCTTCGCGAGGGGGGCTGGAGTGGCTAATTAAAATGTTAATAGGATTTATAGGAGGATTAAAGAGGAAATGTATGCGGGAGTTTGGAGTGAGGGAGGGTGAGATCAGAGCTGCCGGGAATCCTCGAGGAGGCTACCTGTGAGAAGGGGCTCCGCTCCTGCCGCCCAGGCCCGCCCCCGTGGCTCCCTCCCGGACTCGGGACCCCCCAGCGCCTGGCCCCCAGCCCCAGGGCTGACTGTGTGGTCCAGATGCTGAGTTCCCGACACACGTCGCCTCCCTGCCCACCTGAGTGCGGAACTGAAAACTCTCACCGCCCCCACCCTGAGTCCTGGCCCTCTGACTACAGGTGCCACGTGCTTTCACAAGAGCTGAGTGTGATGCTCGGCACACCTGTAGACACACACCTCGGCGGCAGGGCAGCTCACGAGGCCGCGGAAGTGACACGGGTCTCTTTCTTCCTCGTTTTTTCTGGGAAATATTTGGTGCTGCTCTGGCTTTGGGCATAACTGAGACACCATCTTGATGGGCATCAATCCAAGGCCGTAGGACGTCAGGCGGGTGGTGATGTTGCTTGGGGCTCATTAAAGTCTTGGTTTAAAGCAACGCTTATCTAGCAAATACAGAAACAACCGGACCCCTGAGGTGCAGTGGGCCCTGCACCCATGGTGCTCCCCCACCTCCCTGGGCACTCGAGGGACCGACCCCCGGGACACCACCCATGGGAGCCTGTCCTGCCTCATCGGGGAGCACGGCTCTGACAGTTGAGATTCCGGGAGGAAGAGCATCAGACCACGCTCGTCCCGCAGTCTGAAACAGCTCTTGGTGTCAGGGGTGCTGGAGAAATGAGTCACCAGGCCCTGGAGGCTGTGACACTCACTCTGCTGGCCCAGGGCCGGCTCTGAAGGTCACAGGGAGAGGCCCTGCATCAGGATGGCCAGGACACTCGCCTCTGAGCCACCAAAAAAATGCATCTTGTGTCAGAGCTGGCGTCTGTCCAGTGCCGCCTCGTGTAGCCGCAGGCTCCAGGAAGTCTTCGCTCCAGATCCCTGACTTTGAACTTGCGGGAGCATTCGTTGCAAAAGACCCTGATGGTGGGAAAGAACGAGGGCAGGAGGAGAAGGGGGCGACAGAGGATGAGATCGCTGGATGGCATCACCAACTCAAAGGACATGAGTTTGAGCCAATTCCGGGAGACAGTGAGGACAGAGGAGCCTGGCGTGTCTATGGAGTCAAAGAATCAGACATGACTTAGCGACCGAGTTGCAACAGACACACGTGCCCGCTCCTTCACCAGATTGTCGTCCGGATCCACGGGGGGATGAGTAGAAGGAGGTCGGCTGTGTGTGGAGCCGTCGGGCGGGTTTGGGGGGCCCACCCGTGGTCTGCACCCACAGCGTGTGTTCACCAGTGTGTTGATCCATCTGAACCCCCCAGGCCCACCTGCCCATGTGACTCTGTCTCTGTCGGGTCCCCGGGCAGCGGGGCGGGAGGCCACATCACTCGGGTCCTTCAAGGCGGTGGGATTCCTGTAAAGACCCCCCCGGGCCACTGGTCTCTTCTGTCCAGACCCACGTGTGCCGTTGTCTGCAACCCGAACCCCTCTCCTGGGGAAGTGGGCGACTCGGGCGCTCTGTCTGCGTGCTGCTTCAGAGACGTGCCAGCTTAGTCGGTGTGGACCCCCGCGTGCTCCCCGCTCACACCGTCTTCCCGCGAGCCCCTCCGAGGAGCCCCCTCCCCGCTGTCCATGCCCCCCGCCCCCGCCGCCGCTCTGAAGTCTCCAGACTGGCCTTGATCCCGGTCCTCATCTCTGCACTGGCGCCCCCATCCCGTGAGCTCACAGCTCACACGGGTCCATGAAAGAAACGCCACTGACCCTGAGGTTCACTCCGGAAGCCGTGAAACTGACTCCAGGGAGCCAAGAGAAGCCACGAGGAGTCTGATTTCAGACATCTTGCAAAACCAACCACAACAAGCGTCTGCCCTGCAAAGATGGAGCAACGTGGGGTGAAGGGGGCACCAGAGGGCCACACAGACTGCCTTCAGGAGGGGGTTCCAGACGCCTGCGTTTTGATTAATGAGTAAAGCAGCTTTTGTGTAAAGGCTGCCATTTTCAGAGCAGCGTTTGCCGCCTGCGCACAGACACACAGTAAGCAGCTGTTGCTTGTTTTTGTCACTCAGTTGTGTCTGAAAAAGACTCTTCACAACCTAATGGACGGTAGCCTGCCAGGCTCCTCTGTCCATGGGATTCTCCAGGCAAGAATATTGGAGTGGGTTCCATTCCCTTCTCCAGAGGATTTTCCTGACCCAGGGATGGGACGAGTGTCTCCTGCATTGGCAGGCGGATTCTTTACCCCTGAGCCGCCAGGGAAGCCCCACGGTAAGCTGACTGCCCGCCATACACACGGGGGAATGCATGCTATAAGGTGCTTCCCAGTGTGGGACCAAGCTTGCCCCGGGACAGGGGCCATCTTGTCAACCCTCTGCCTGGAATGAGAAGCGGAGGGGATGGGCCGTCTCCTCCGCCGTTTAGCTGTGGGGTGGGCTGGCAGCCTGCCTTCCAGTTGCCTTATTTGCACACCAACCTGCAGGCCCTGGTGAGACCAGGAGACGGTGAGACCCCAGCAAGAGCCCAGGACCCTCACAGCCCCCACGACTCCTGCCCAGGTGTTCCCGGGGGTGGAGGAGCCTCCGGATCCCCCAAGCCTTTCCTGTCTGCACAGCTCCCATGGGAAGGAGCCCCGGTACTTTCAGATGTAAGGTGTCAAGTTCAAGTCCAGCCACCCTTGGGAAATTGTCACTCTAGGGAAGACCAGAGAACTCCTGGGACGATGTGCTGTTTTGATACATATATGTCTTTTCTGAGGAGAAAATCCAAAGGTGTCATCAGATTCTCTGAAATGCTCAGAATGTCTTCATGATGCGGGCTCTCTCTGGAAGGACGGCTCAGCTCACCCACACGGGAGGACTTCTGTGAATCCGGGCGGCTCCAAATCCTGACCCTGAGGTTTGGGGTCAAAGTTCTTTGCATCTGGGGAAGGATGGCCGGCCAACAGGAAGGAGGAGATGCTGGATGTGGTCCGTGATGTTAATCTCCTGTGTCAACTTGGCCAGGCCGCGGTCCCCAGAAATTCGGTTAGACACTGGTACGGAGGTTGCTGTGTTAGGAATCTTTTAGACATGGTTAGACCAGTAGACTTTGAGTGGAGTGGGTGGCCCTCCCTCACCTAATCAGCAGAAAGTTTTAAGAGAAAGAGACCGAGGTTCCCTTTGAAAAAGGGGACTCTGTCTCCAGCCCTCCCCGAGGCCGCCAGCCCACCCTGCAGCTTCAGAAGTGCTGGCCTTGGTAATCACACGGGCTGAGCCCCTACACTGATCCACCCCCCCACATGTGCGGACATGCACACAGGGACACTCACACCCGTCTCTGGCGCTGTCTCTCTGAAGAGCCCTGACTAATGAGCAGTCCCCGTTTTCCAATGAACGTGTACTAGCAGTTAGTGCTAAGGATTTCCATACACGATTTAATTCTCAAAATGACTCTGTGAGGCGGTCATGGCCCAATTCTGGGGCCAGGTAGAAAGCTGGGGTCAGGGTGCCCCTGCTCCTGTCCTGAAGCCCCTGGTCGGGCAGGGTGGGCCTCAGGCCCGTGCAGGGCTGAGCCCTTCCCGCGGGTGCCGCGGGCAGTGTCTGCAGCTCTGGGCCAGCCGGTGCCCTCTGCACCAGGCCCCTCCTCGGGCGCTCCTCAGCCCCGTCTGGAGGCTGCGTGCCTGTGCTTCCCCCTCAGATGTGGGGAAGCCTGAGCCTGGGCCTGGGGGCTCCCGGGCCAGGCTGTCTGCAGCTTGGCCGCTGGTCCGTCTCCACGACCCTCCCTGCCTCCCGTCTGGGTCCTGGCAGAAGGCCGCACCTCCTGGGGAGCCCCGGGGACAGGCAGCCCGGGCCGCCGGCTCCTGAGAGGTGCAGATGGACTTGGCGGGCACGGCTGCCGGGACGCAAGTTCTCTTTTCTGGCCAACGGACTTGGCAGGGCCCAGACCCCGTGGGGAGATGAGGGTGCTCGGGGCCTCTCCTGTGGAGCAGGCTTCTCCAGAGCCACTCAGCGCTGACCGCACTCTCCACCGTCCAGCCACCCCCTCCAGGGGTGGGGGGGGGAGGAGGGCAGCCGCACAGAGGTGGGGGGGCCACACCCCAGCCCCTCCTGCAGCAGGCCAGCTTCCTGGCCGGCCGCCAGCCCCCAGCCCCGCCAAGCTGCCCCTCTCCTCTCTCAGGACCCCCGGCCTGTGGACGGGCTTGGGCAGCCGCTCTCACTCCAGGCTTGTCCTAAACCTTGGCATTCCCAGGGGGGCCTGGGTCCCATCCCGTCAGGGAAGGACAGGCCAGCCACGCCACCTCCAGGCATGAGCCTTCAAGGATGAGCAGCTCACGTGAAGCTGTCACTCACGGCCCAGCCCTGTGGAAGGGGCCGCTCGGCCCCCTGGGGAGAGGCCTGGAGTGGACGGGAGGGCCGGGTCAGTGGGGGTGCACTCCAGGGGCCTGGGAGGGGGAGGGCGCGTCCCGTGGCGGGAGTCTCCATCCCACGTGCTGCCTTGCTCCCTGTTAGCAGACTCCAGAGCTGCACGCCTCTTTGGCCCCAGAGGCGAGCTCACACCCGCTGCCTGCATCTGCCTCCCACACCCGCCGTGTCCTTGCCTTCCCGGAGGAGCCACTCCAGGTCTGGGGGTCCCGCCTCGCCCCTCCTGGACACCAGCCCTTGGTCTGCTGCATCCCACACCCCTGGATCCAGTCACGTCTTCAGTCCCCCCCTCCTCTGACCATGGTGGACAGCCGGTCTCCCCCAGTCTCTCCCCATGGCTCCTGATGCCGCGGTGCCCCCCAACCACTGCGGGGCTGGTGGTCCCCACCTGGCCCCCGCCCCGCCTGCACGGGCTCGGGGACCCGGGACCGTGGCACGTGCTCCTCTGCAGGGCCCGGTGGTCAGTCAGAACTGCCTGACTTGGCTGTGGGCCGGCCACAGGGGTCAGAGCAGGGGTGGCCTGCCCCACAGACGCCGGGCCAGAGGGCAGGGCCAGACACCACGATGGCTCGAGGACCTTGGACCCTGGACCGTCCCCCCGGGCCAAGCCGTTCATCATCACACTTCACGTGTGGCTCCCATCACGAGGTTGACAGCTCACACGGGGACGTCTATCTCCTGAGAAATACATGAACCGAGTACTGACCAGAAGTGGTCCCTCACAGCTGCGACAGACGCAGTTTGCTCCTTGGACAGCATTTGAAGCAGAGAGAAGGGGTTCAGGGGTGGCGTGGAGGGACTGTGGACGGTGAGAATCCCCTCCCCTGAAAGGCAGAGATGCCAGGAAGGTACATGCAGCCGGCTGCTTGAGGCAAGCTCAGCCTGGGAGGCCTTGAGTGCAGAGTGACCACGGCGACCCCGCCCCGCCCAGCATCCCTGGGAGGGGTCGGGATGACCCGTCCTTGGTAGGAGTCCACTCCTCGCCGGGGGAGCAGCTTCACCTTGACGCTCAGAGCCTCACAGACTTTCTGAGCCCGTGGCCGGGGAGCATCCAGAAAAGCCTCAGGTCTCAGCCCTAGGTCACTGCGCGTGTGCAAATGGCGGAGGTAGAGAGGAGCCGGCGCGGTGGATGGCGGGAGGAGAGGGACGCCAGCTGGGGTGGAGCTGGGGTCAGACAGCCAGGTGCGGAAGGGCAGGCAGTGGTTGCTGGAGACCGGGAGAGGTCCTGGGCAGGCAGGCAGCACCTTAGCGGGTGGCTGATCTTGGGAAATGGGCAGGACTGGATGAGAAGGGATCAGGATGGGGGTGGGACTCTGGGAGAGCTCTGACCCCTCACTGGACAGAGGAGAAATGCTCTGAGCGGGCGGAGCTGGGCCGGGTTCCCAGGAGGAGGGAGGCATGGGGGCCGCTGACCAACCGAGGCAGGAAGTCATGTCTCCGCCCATGGTGGGCCCCTCATCCCGGGCGCCTTCTCCCCCCAGGGGCGCTGTATGGAAAACGTTCAAGGCATTGCTCAGGCTTCCCCGGTGCTGCCAGGGGGAAAGAACCTGCCTGCCAATGCAGGAGACTAAGAGATGTAAGCGATGCAGTTACAAACCTGGGGTCAGGAAGATCTCCTGAAAGAGGGCAAGGCAACCCACTCCAGTATACCTGCCTGGAGAATCCCATGGACAGAGGAGCCTGGTGGGCTACGATCCATGGGGTCGCAAAAGAGTCGGACGTGAGTGACGTGACTTAGCATGCCTGCATGCACTGGCATCTCTCAGGTTATAACCAATTGAGGAGTAATTTAGCAGCAAATACCTTTGATGGAAGCTTGTGGAAATGTCTAAAGTTTTTGTAAAAATTAAATATTAACTTTGGAGAACTCCCCCCAGCTCTTCAGAACATGGTTTTAGGAGAACAGTTCCTGGCCAGCTTTGCTGCGGCAGAGAACCCCCACCCCCCAGGGACTAAGAAGCTGCCTCCCTGGAGAAACTGTGCAGTCAGTTCCTCAGAGGCGAGGGCGGACAAGGAGGAGATCATGGCACAGTCAAGGTTATTCCTGCCGGAGCCCCGGGTTCCACAGCCATGGAAGTATAAGGAAATGGTCCCCGATGTGGCTTCCAGTCTCTGAAGAAACACAGGACCAGCATGGGGAACTGTCCCCACTGTGTGTCAATCCCCGTCCTTCCCAGGCGTGGTGCTCGGGACGGGCGTGGTGCACGGGTTCGGGCGTGGTGCCCGGGGACGGGTGTGGTGCATGGGGTTGGCCTTGGTGCTTGGGTTCGGGCGTGGTGCACGGGACGGGCGTGGTGCTAGGGATGGGCGTGGTGCACGGGGACGGGCGTGGACACAGTGCCTTGTGCTCCACCTCCTCGTTGGCCAGGCGGCCGGGCTGCTCCGACTCTGCCCGCGGTGCCTGGCTGGACACTTCTGCACAAAGCTCGGGAGCTGAAAGCCCCGCGTGTGGCCAGCCATCTTGGTGCTGTCATCTGAGATTGCGTTTTTAATTAAAAGTCTGCCTCAGAGTATGTCAAGTACTCCTGTATTTTTGCCATTCTTCTTATCTCTATGGCAACGAAAATATCTCAACATTTACATGGACATCATATTCTCCAGCTAATGTACTATCTGAACTGTGCGTGCGCTGGGAAGGGGGCTGGCAGAGGCTGCTTCTGCAGGCTAGGATCCTGGAGTTGCCAAGACAACCGGGGGGCCCAAAGATGTCCTCGCCGGGAGCATCAAATGGGAGCTTGAAATTAATTCACTCGCATGTGTTTCTGGAGCTTGTGTTGTTAATTGAAATAATAGGAATGACCTTCCGTGTCCATTCAAAGCAGCTGTCCTATTGAGGTTGTCTGTGCTGTTTGCTCCAGTACACTCACCGCTCAGGTAAATCTAGCATGAAAGAGCGGAATGGAAGACAGTCGCGGTGCACCGTGGCGTACTGACTTGCCGAGGTGGGGAGCAACTCTGCTTGTGTTGGCTTGAAACACGGCAATAAAATTTTTATTTTTAAACTTCATCCGTTTCTGCTCTCTTCTTGGCCAGCTCTGGATCTGAGGACCTTTGTGAGCCGTCAGATGCTGGCGCCGGGCGAAGGAGCCTCACCGCCGCGTGCGCTGTCCCACCGGTGCGTCTAGGCAGGCGGCGGCGTGGACATGCCCACACTGACCGCCTCACCTGGAAGCGGGAATTAGTGTCTGGCCGGGTCTTGATGATCTAGGTGGCCCAGGGTCACCCCTGCTTCTCCAGTTCGCCTGCTTCTCAGGACTCTTCCATTTGAGCAAATCACCACTCTGGGATCCTGATGGATTTTCCCTCCAAAATGAAAGGCCTGGGGCTCAGTGGGAGCATGTGAGGATGGGGCTTTTCTCATCCGTGTCCGTGAGCAAGCCGAGGCCCAGGCGTGCTCGACACGCTTTGTCTCTGAAGAACATTCCATTCGCAGCTATGGATTATTTTCAGAAGCTAAGAATGTGAATACAGGCATCTAGAGGGAGGTGTCAGAGCATACATTCGCAGGCTCCACGCTTTGGAGTCACCACCAGCTGCAGAAACAGGGCTAATGGGCAGGTGTCAGCTGAGAAGGCGCTGACAGAGTCACTAGCAAGAACGCTGCCACCTTCCATGAATCCCCTTTTCATGCAGTTCTCATCACTACATTCGACACCGCTGCCTGGAAGTGGCTCTCAACACTGTGGTCGCCGGGCCAGGAGCCAGTCCAGGCTCTGTGGTGAGGATGGGCAGGGCAGGTGCACGCCCAGCAGACAGGGGGTCAGGAGACGGCCAGACGGGGCCTGGGGCGCCTGCAGGGCTGCGAAGCCTCAGGCTTTGCAGGGAAGAGGAAGGGAGACAAGTTAGCAAGAGGTGAGCTTGGAACGCTCTCACTCCCTCTGTCTGTATAAGACCAGTTCACCCACACACGAGCAAGTTTATCTTTTCCTTCCTTTACTCCCTTGCATATAGTGTGATCAAGAATTGAGAATTTAATCCAGTTATCAACATTTATACCTATATGGACAAAGGTCCATCTAGTCAAAGCTATGGTTTTTTCCAGTAATCATGTATGGATGTGAGAGTTGGACTATAAGGAAGGCTGAGAGCTGAAGAATTGATGCTTCTGAACTGTGGTGTTGGAGAAGACTCTAAGAGTTCCTTGGACTGCAAGGAGATCCAACCAGTCCATCCTAAAGGAAATCAGTCCTGGATGTTCATTGGAAGGACTGATGCTGAAGCTGAAACTCCAATACTTTGGCCACCTCATGCGAAGAGTTGACTCATTGGAAAAGACCCTGATGCTGGGAGGGATTGGGGGCAGGAGGAGAAGGGGACGACAGAGGATGAGATGGCTGGATGGCATCACCAACTCGATGGACATGGGTTTGAGCAAACCCTGGTGGATGGTGATGGACAGGGAGGCCTGGCGTGCTGCAGTCTCTGGGGTCGCAGAGAGTCGGACACGACTAGCGACTGGACAGCAGCAAACCTATAGAACGAAACGAAAACAGGCAACAAAGCAGCACGTGGAAAGTGGGCAAGTGAGCAGAACTGTCTCCTGGAGTGAAATTCTGACGTCCCTGGCTGTGTCCACGACACTGGTCTAGAATGTGAAATGTGCTAGCTGAGAGCCAGCGGGGCAGGGGGACGGATGCGGGGAGGGGCCAGGGGGCTTCAGGGTCAGCCGCCTCCAGACCCCCTCCCACCTGCACCCCCGAGCTCGGCTCCCACGCTAGGCCAGCCTGCGGGCAAAGCTGGACCAGCACATGCCCTGCCTGCCGGGCACCCCCATCTCCCACAGCAGCAGTGGTCCTGGAGCCTCCGGCCACTCGAGACCAGAGATGGGCTGCCACAGGGGGTTCCCTCCCATGCGATTAAGCTCCAGGCTTCCGGGGACTGGTAATTACTCTAATGGTCGTCTGACTGCTGATTTTAAAGGCATTAGCAGGAGGGCTTTTAAAATGATGACTTTTACTTTATAGCTGCAATATGCACTGTCTTCTCATGCTCTGGACCAGACAGGGAGCTGACCTAAGCATGGATCAAGCAAAGTCACCACTGAAAAGTCATGAACGCTGCTTTTTAATTGAGGGGGACGTTTTATTTGACTAGGGGTATTTTCACCACTGGGGACTAGCTTTTCTATTTCATTCATAAAATAATGGTAAAATGTTACTTTGGGTTTTTTCCCCCCAATTTAAAACTTTTCTCCTTCCTTTTAAAAGAATTAATAAATCACTGTGGCCATACTTAATTAACTGACTAATTATTAATTTAACTAGACCTCAATGAAATGGCAATTTTAGGCAGATTTGCTGCCACCAATAATTAAATAATAAAAGAAAAAAAAGCTTGTATTCTGGATAATATCTATGAGGAAATCACTGACACTCAACATTTTTATTGCACTCCCCAATTCTCCTCCAAAAATTTTTTTTAAGTTTGAATGTCAACATGTGGCTGGTTTTAACACAAGGATGTGTTACTAAGCATGCCTCTGATGGCGCCTACATCTGACAATTCCATATCACGCTGGTCTGTGTGTTTTCAAATAGAGGAAGTCCAGGGGAGATTTAAGGAAATACAATCGTCAGACTCTAGGCTGGGTAGCTGATTCCAAATCGGAAGCTGGATGGTGAGCTGAAGACGAATTTGGGGAGTAATTTAGAGTAAATCATCTGGGAGCAGGAGTAAGCAAAGATGCATCCTCAGGAGCAGACTCCCTCCCCCAGGAGCTCCTCCCTCCCCTGACCTGAGAGTCCGCCCAGGTTTCTGCTGCTCCTTCCGTGTCCAGCTCGTGACCAGCCCGGGTCTGCGCGTGGACGTGGTTGGATGCGTGGAGGCCCTCCAGCCGTGCTTCTGTGATAAGTGATGACTCGTGAGAAGCCGAAGGGGAAGTGTAGGCTTCAGACAGTCACCTTTCATTTCCTTTCTCGAATTTGCTAAGTTCATTATTGCCTCACAGAGATTTTCCCCATACCTTTGTATATTTAATTTCCTCTTTAATAGACAAACTGTCAGGGGAGGTTACACAAGCATTATTATTCAAAGGAATGTTTATATCCCTCAGATAAATATCATAGGGAATTATGGATAGGGGTGTATTTATTACATATACAGCTGAGAAAAATGACGGTGTATTATTAGGTAAATGCATGCTATATTTAAATAATACGATAACAATCACCAAGTTTTTCCTTGGTGTCCTGGAATCAGAATCCACAGAAAGGCAAATTAATATTTAAACCCTGCGTATAACTTTGAGGAGTCACAATATGCATAACAAAGGGAGATGACTTTGGGCCACGCTGGGGGCACGGGGTTCCCTTAAACGGATTTACCGCGATGGGAGGGGAGGGGCAGGTGGTGCCGTCTCCACACTGAGGATAATTCCTTGGCTGTTTGGAGCCTGACCTCCTACGGTTCCTGGTGGGCACCATATAAAGTACTTGAAACAAAACAACTTGTGAACCTTGAGAGCTTAGGAGTCAAGCCTGCAGACACGATCCAGGAGCCGGGGTTAACTGGCTAATTATTCCTTCCCGAGCCAAAGGTGGGGTCTGAGAAATGGAAGCAGCTGGAGGCATGGAAAGCTTGGCCAAGGAGGAGCGTCTACAGGGCAGACGAGGGTCGTGTCTCAGTGACTTGAGACGTGACGGGCGGCTTCAGACGTGCAGGTCCCGTCAGAACAAGGTCCCTCACGCGGGCTGCCACCCTTGGTCTCATCCAGCACGTTTCCGTCTACCCTGGAGGGGTGCCGGGTGGGGCTCGGCGTTCAAACCCACCCTGAAGGTCCTGGGAGTGTCGGGAACTTAGTGCAGGCTGCCCCGCCCTGAGATGCCAGGATGCGACGTTTCAGCCTGCTGCCGTGGTCACCAGAGAAGGCGCTGGTCCTCCTCTCCTCCCTTTCCTCAGCAAGCAGACAAGAATCCAGGAGCAGCTGGCACCAGAGGCCGCGTGGTAAGGCCCACGTCATGTCCCTAATGCAGGCACTGCTGCTGAATGTGGCTAGACGGCCTCATATGTCCCCAGAGGCCGCGTGGTGAGGACCGCCTCGTGTCCCTAAGGCAGACACTGCTGCTGAATGCAGCGAGACGGCCTCTGCATTCTCGGCGCACCTTTCAGAGCAGAGACTCTACACCAGCCGTAAGGGTTCATTCCGGGATCACGCCATCCTGGCGGTCAAAGTGTCCATCCTCCAGTCCAACCTCAATCCCAGTTAAGCCATTCGGAATGGTAGGACTGGCCAAAACTTTAGAAACCACCAAGAGCATCCATCCATGTCCTAAGTAGCTGGAGTTCTAGAAAACGGATGCCCGCTGCTGGGATTCGCTGACGGGTCCCTACAGGACAAGGAACCCTCAAATCCAGACTCTGCATGGACAGACCTCCTAGAAGCCACTCAAATCACTCAACCAGTCCTGTCTGGATTAGCAGCCCTGCTTCTGTGATCTTTTCCCACAGGAGCATCTCTTCCTTCTAATGGTTGTTGTTAATTGCTCAGTCCTGTCTGACTCTTTGTGACCCCACGAGCTGTAGCCCGCCAGGCTCCTCTGTCCATGGGATTCTCCAGGCAAGAACACTGGAGTGGGTAGCCATGCCCTCCTCCGGGGGATCTTTCTGACCCAGGGATCGAACCCAGGGCTGTTGCATTGCAGGCAGATTCTTTGCTATCTGAGCCACCAGGGGAGCCCTTCTAATGTTTAATCAGTAACAATTCGAACGCTGTATGTGTGACATGAAAACACATAACACACGCTACACTTCGATAGATGATATATAAAGATACAATGTCTAATCTGTAATAACTACCTGGTAGGTTCCAGAAACTATGCAAGATTCTTTGTCAGTATCTTAATAATCCTCAGGAAAAAACCCTCCCAGAGAAATATTGTTTGTATTTTAAAAGGTGAGGAAGTGATCCTAACAAGGGTAAACGTCTGACCTTGATGGAGACGAGAAGTTGTAAGAACCGACGCCCTGTTCTGTCAGTTCGGACTCTGGCTCAGTGTCTCAGACGATGTCCTTTCTGCCCCGGCGTCTCTTCCCTTGGACTGAGACTCGGGGCCCTCACGAGCCTCTGAGCGAGGAGCGGACCCCCAAAGAGCCCCTCTCCCGTCTGGCCGCTGTTCACCCACTGGTGAGCCCGTGTCCCCGACCGCTCGTCCTCCTGCCCCCTACTTATCTCACTTAATGCTTCCAAATTGCTGCCCCGGGGGCCTAGGACCACACAGAGCCGAAGGGGGTTTGCGCTGTAATCCACACGAGCGCCCTGAGCACTTTGGCCATTCTGCAGCGGGGATCTGGCGGGGATGGTTAGCAGTGCTCATGGTCGGCAGTGATGAGTTTACTGTTCCCGAGCCAAGCCGCTTCCCGAATTCCTCGTCGTCACTTCACCCACGAGCAGCATCCCTGCGCCGCCCCCCTAACCCTGCACCTCCCTCCTCGCGGCCCCGGCGCCCCCTTTGCCCCTCCTGCCCCCCCCCCCCCCCCCCCCGTCACCCACCCCCACAGAGAGACAGACGTCTGCCCCACCCCAACGCCGCGGACGCCTCCCCTTTCCTCAGCCCCTCA
The DNA here is from genome assembly GCF_023699985.2 of Odocoileus virginianus. NCBI lineage: Eukaryota > Metazoa > Chordata > Mammalia > Artiodactyla > Cervidae > Odocoileus > Odocoileus virginianus. The sequence continues at coordinate 25,157,477 of NC_069681.1, read as the reverse complement.
CTGGAGGGTGCTCCCGGGGGCCCCTCGCCCTGCTGAGACCTGATGCTCTGGAGCAGAGGGAGGGGCCGGGCCCCGGGTCTTCGCCTGCCCCCGGGGCCCCCGGGCAGGTGCACTTGGGGACGGGAGGACCCAGGACCCTGTGAGTCTAAACAGGGCAGCTGCGCGGCGCGCCTTGTGAATCGTGAGGCCCCACTGAGCCCCTGGGAGGAAATGACCCTCTTCCGACTGTATTTATTCATTCAGCCACAATTTATGAGTATTGACTGACTGCGCTATTCTGTGTTTCTGAGAAGAAACCTCGTAAGTGGCTCCTCAAAGAACTAAAAGAGGGAGTAGTCGTTTATTTGGTCTCAAAATATCGTTCGGGGGCAGCTTAGACTCAGCAGGAGATGGAAGCTGAGGGAAGGTCCCGGCATGGTTGGGGGAGCGCAAGGCAAGAAGCGGCCCCTATTCGGAGGGTGAGTCTGGGCTTGAGGTCTGAGCTGAGACCCGCAGGGAAGGACAGCGAGGGGGCCAGGCTGGGGGACACCGCCGCCGGAGTCTGGGCCCGTGGTGCCGGGGGGCCCGGATCCCTGCGTCCGTGCGGGTCCTTAGCACAGCCCTGCTGCCTCATGATCTCTGGGGGCAGGTCCTCTGTCAGCGCCCACTCTGCATCGCAGGCGGGCACAGAAACACACGCAAGGATGTGACAACTGGGGTGCTTCTGAGGGCTTCCGAGAGGAGGCCCCGGCTACTGCTCTGCGGCCCGCGGCCCGGAGCCCTAAGCAGGGGCAGTCCCAGGGAGACTGTGGCAGCGGATGGCGGAGGACAGCAGGCAGATCCCCCCAGGGAGACCGCGGCAAAGGACGGCAGAGACAGCGGGCGGATCCCCCCATGACTGCCCTGTAGGCATGACTGTGACTCTAGATGCCCGGCTGGCCCATGGGCACTGGGGTGCCAGGAGTGGGCTTAGCTTGAGGCTGGTCTGGTACCAAGGGCCTAGTATGTTCTAGAAGCTGCATTTTATATACAATAATCACATCTATTACATCACAGTAACTGGGAGGCAGTGTGGTATAGTGGTTAGATGTGTGGCTACTAGAATTAGAAAGATCTGGATTAAAATTCCACCCCCGAGCCCCTCGGCGTTGGAGTGGGAGGTTGCAGATAAGCAGGCGAGGAGCTGGAATGGTCCGTGTGGGGGTGGGTTAGCGTTAGATACATCAGGGCAAGCTCATCTCTGACTCACGTATACAGGTGGCTGCGTACAGAAGCGCTCAGAGCCGTGGACCTACACAGATTAGTGCACACACGCGCGTTCCTTTCCTCTGTCAGAGAAGAGGGCCCAGAAGCAATGCCATCAAGCACATTAGCACCTAGACCCTGGTTTCTAATCCAGCCTCCTAAGAGAAAGTGCTGATTCCAGGACTGGGAACTTGCATAGGAGACATGTTATACAAGATGAACCTGGGGCATCGTGTTGGGCCAGCAAGTAAGGCCTGCTGAGAAAACCCACCCAGGAACGAGGGGCCGTCACAGGACCCAGGGATGCTGACTTGGTGAAAGCTGGACCAGTTTGAGCAACAAGACAAGTAACGCAGCGTTAGCTTGTAACTTCAAGTGTAAAATAAACATTCGTGCGTCCGTGTGGGTATAGATGAGTGAATAGTTGCATCAATAAACAGGTGGGGAGGAGGAGCTGATCTCCCACACAGAAGGACTCCAGGTGAGGTATGCAGATGGCCCTGAGCACAGCCCCGGTTCCCGAGATCTGGGCTGCAGGACACAGTGGGTGGGTGGGGTGGGGCGGAGTGGCCTGCTCAGATTCTCGCAGACCTGAGACAGCTGGTCCCAACTTGCTGCTCCGGTCCTCGGGATAGTCTTCCACCTTCTCGGGTTACTGTGTTCTCTTGTGAGAAACGTGTCCCCTCCCTCCAGTTGGGCGGGAAGGGAAGTAGATACCGTGCCTGTGGGATGGAGGTGTATTTGAGAGCCACCATCCAGGCCATTGGCGTCTCCCCACTGGCTTGGCTCAGTCCGCTCTGCCATCCGTCAGAGGGCGAGGTCCATTAGCTGCCGTGCTGTGCTGGGCATTGCTGTCCACGTCAAGGCAGTGGGTGCTGACCAGGGTCAGCCTGTCTGCAGCCAGTTAATGCCGCTCACTACTGCTTCCCCGTGATCGCGGGTGGCTGGGCTGTCGGATGCCCCGTGACATTAATGCCCCTTTGACCTCTGCAAGCGGTGTTGATGGGAGGACGTGAGGGAGAGAGACGTGGTCTTGTAGCCACGAGGACAGGCAGCGTCGCTCCCGAGAGAGAGACTTTTACAGGAGGGCTTTTCCACAGGGGGATTTGTACTTTATATTCCCGGTGGGTCAGATGGTAAAGAGTCTGCCTGCAGTGCAGGAGAGCCAACTTCAGTCCCTGGGTCAGGAAGATCCCCTGGAGTTGGGAATGGCAACCCACTCCAGTATTCTTGCCTGGAGAGTCCCACGGACAGCGGAGCCTGGCGGGTGCATTTGAAACAGTTGAGAAGCTGGCTTTTCTCACACGAGAACCCCCAAGTGTGCCCAGTAAACGCCGGGATGTCACAGCCGGTCGCTGATCAGATGATTCATCTTCACTCAGTGACACAACCACGGCAAAGGAGGGCTGGTCCCTGGCTCGTTTCTGCCTCCGAGTGCATGTTAGTTCATTTACTTGTCACGATAACCCGTGATAAAAGACTCTTAGCTATTCCTGTTTCGTAAACGACAGAGAGGTCGAGCAACTTCCTTCAGGTCACGCAGAACTGGGGTTCTAGCAGTCCGTAACCACCACTCCACACCATCTTTTAGAGGAACAATTACAAAATGCTCCTAAAACTTCACAGCAGAACATTAAGTTAAATGTGGGGTGTTTGGGCGTGTGTGCCTTTGAGATCGCGTGGGGTAAGGCCTTTAACAGCGGGAGTACCCAGGGCAGTCGGACACTCCCCCGGCTTTAACGGTGGCTGGGGAGGAGGGCACCGTGGTTCCTTGGGCCCGGGACTCTGCTGCCCAGGAGTCCCGGCCAGGGGGCAGCCATGGCCCGCTAGGGAACCCACAGACAAAGGGTCCTCTTGGGGAGGCTGACCTTCTCTCGCACTGCATGGAGTTAGAATTGTGTCTCCTCTGGATACAGTCTTTGAATGAGCTGAGGTTGCTCCTCTTTGCCACCTTATTAGCAAATCATTATAGCCATTTCTTTGGGATTAAAAAGAGAGGAGAGAAGGAACTGAAGAAAAACCTCAATGGTTTATACTGCAGCAATTTTGGGGGGCTTGAATGAAATGACAGAATTGCCACAATGTTAAATTTAACACATTTTATTTTAGCAATATGCTTATCTGACCGTATCTCCAAGTGCAGCCAGCGTTACAAAAGTGATTTGTGTAATTGTAGAGTCATTCACTCTCAGATGGTTCAGATGACTTTTGAGACCACATTACCAAATTTTCAGCTTAAAAAATCCCTTTATCCTGTCATGCGCGTAACTGCAGCAATATGAACAAAACTGGCATTTCTCACGCGCGTGGAGAGCAAGAGAATTAAAGTCCTTTGTGCCTCAGAGCATGACTTCTCGTCTTCCTTTCCCACTGCACGCGTTCCTTCAGCCTTGCGCGCCAAAGACTCCCCCATGTCACTCCATCCTTTTCCGCCGATGTTTCTACCAGGACTTGGACCGGTTGGGAAGGTGGGTGTGATGTACCTACCCCCTGGGGGGCAAGGGGTCGTATCTGGGGGCGCGGGCCTCCTGCTCTGCCGTCGGCCTTTAGGTGAGCACCTGTTTTCAGGATCCGAGATCAGATGAGATCCCAGGCCCTAACACGCTTGTTGCTGTCCGTGATCACTCATAGTAACTCAATCAGCAGCGCTCGTTACAAACACACCCGGGGCCGACTCCACACTGAGTCCCCGCAGCTGAGAGGAAGACTCAGACAGGGAGGGGGCGGCCAGGACGGCTCCTGCCACCTGGTGCTCTGCCCCAAAGGCTGTGCACGCGCATGCGTGCCCCAAAGGCTGTGCGTGCCCCGAAGGCTGTGCACACGCGTGCGTGCCCCAAAGGCTGTGCACGTGCGTGCGTGCCCCAAAGGCTGTGCACACGCGTGCGTGCCCCAAAGGCTGTGCACACACAAGCATTAACATGTGGGGTCTGTTTTTCTCCTTCCGACTTCCTTCCCTCTGCCGTATAACACGGGGAGCCCAGCCTGGCACTCCATGAAGACCTAGAGGGGTGGAAATGGGGGTGGTGCTCAAGAGGGAGGGGGTATGTGTATAATTACGACTGATTCATGCTGAAGTGCAGCGGAGACCACCACGACATCATAGAGCAATAATCCTCCAATTAAATAAAATAACGATTAAAAGATATAGAAATGAAAAAAGCAAAGAAAACAGAATAAAGCAGAAGTGTTCCACACAGCCTGGGACAACTGCTGGCTCCTGGCTTTTAGGGCCGCTTCTTGAGAAAACAGTGCCAGGTCCTGGAGGTAAGGAACAGCTTTAGGAACAGCCGCAGGTTGCCGTGCGCTTCATCGCTCTGTTCCCTGGCCATCGTTCCCTGGCTGGCCGCCTGCCGGGTTAGAGGCTGGGCTCTCTCCCTGACTCGCCAGCCACGAATGCCCTCCGTGATGTCCACATGCGCCCTGCACGCCCTCCAGGCCTCCGTGTGGTCAACGGCACAGAGCTGTCCCCACCTCCCCCGAGGTTGCTCCTTTACCGTCTCTGATGGTCCCGGCCCAGTGTGGTGATGGCCGGCGACTTACGGGGAAGAGCGAACAGGAACTGCTCTGAAATTTTCTGTTCCTGGGCGACCCTCCAGGCCCCCAGCCAGCCCCTGGCTCCCCCAGGCCAGCCCCATCCTGACCTGGGCTGCGGAAACCAGAGGACAAGCCCAGTGCTGGGGAGCACAGGCGTCTGTCTGAGCCTTGGGCTGCCATGGACCCCGACCCAGGCCGTGCGACCTGGCCCACACGGCCGGAGAAGGCACACGGACACAGACACAGCTCACGGCCTCGTCTCCTCTGGCCGTGGTCATCTTGACCATGGTCAGTTCTTGAGGGACAGTTCATCAACTGTCCAGCACGGACTCAGCATGCTTCTGCCCAGCCCCAGGCCTGGAAGCTGCCATGCAGAGCCCACACAGAGACACAGCCTCTGCCTTCATCTGAATCGACTATTTCTCTCCGACAAAAGGCAAAACCCTCAAACCAGGTGATGGTTTTTGATCCAATCCACTGTGCACTTCCTGGCTGGGTCTGTGCTCACCATCTCTGCCTCTGGAAAACCAGAGGGCGTGTCTGCACGGCATTGAGGGGTGTTACCCAGGAGACGGTAAAGGAGCAACCTCGGGGCTCGGTGGGTGCTGCTGGGTGCTGCTGGGCTCAGAGGGACCGGGATAAGCAGGCTGGAGGGGACCCGTGACTGAGGACCGCTCAGGCTTCCCACCATCCTTCCCATGGAACATCGTGACTGCCCATTTTTTAAGATTTTACTGGAGCTGATTTATGATGTGTTAATTTCTGCTGTGCAGCAAAGTGATTGAGGTCTATGTTCTTTTCCCTGGTGGTTTGTCACAGGATGCTGCCTCTATTAGCCTGTGCTCTGTGGTAGGACCTGGCTGGTGCTCCATCCTGTGTACCCTGGTTTGCATCTGCTGGTCCCAAACGCCCGCCCCATCCCCCCGCTCCCTTTATTGCCATTTCTTGAGGCTGCATTTTTAGTGAGCCTCTTATGATTTCAACATGTGGCAATGTTTCCATAATTTCATAAATCAAATTTAATGATACCTTTTAACCAGCCCTCTAAGTGCCGAAGTGGTCTTCATAAAATGACAAATAGCATAAAAGAAAGGAAGCAGTCAACCAGAGGAAACTTCCGAAACGTCAGTGAGAAGTCGCGTCAGCCCCGTGTGACTGTTTCTGAACGCTCTGGAGAGCTGGTTGCTTTGCTGCCAGTTTCTCTTTGGGTCTTAGAGGTGAGGACACCCGGGTTCTGCTTCTTGTCTGTAGCTGGTGTTACAGACCCTGGCAGGAGTGCTGCTGGCAAGGTCATCCGTGAACCGCTACCGCAGACGGGGAGCTTCAGATCCTTATGGGATCTTATAAGCAGTCACCTTGAGCCCCATCAATAGGGGAAGGATGTGAGGCACTCAGAGCTTAAGTTCGAGCTGGTCTCAGGTCCACAGCCCCTGACCCAGGAGCTGGACACCCCGGACGTGGCTGAGAGCCCTCCACCTCCGAGACCTCCGCACTCTCCACCCCGGAACCGCAATGCACTCAGACGTTCTTCCTTGCTAAGTGCTGGGTTTGTGAGGGCAGGGCAATTTGCATGAGCATGTCCCCAGAGCCAAAAAGAGGTCTGATCAAATACCTGCTGAAAACTCACATGGTAAAGTCAACACAGCAAGGGAATAAGACGATGACTTTTTGTTGTTATATTTTATTGTTATAAGAGGCTTGATTTTAATGATTCAAAAGAAAAGTCTTATGCTATTTTAAAAATATTCAAACATATGACACTAAAACTACGGTGTAACATAAACCTTGTGTAATTCTCCCCAGTGGAGTGGGGGACCAAGGGTCAGGTTTTGTTAGTGCTTTTATTTTTTTAATGAAATTCAACTAAAGGAAGAAAGGGCTTCCTTCAAATTTATAAAAGAATTCAAACCTGATGTCAAAGTCATTGTTCCTTGGTAATATTAGTCTCAATATACTATAAGAAAAGAGTTGGACACGACGGAGCCACGAGCGCTGCTACCGCTATAAGAAAAAGACAGGAACTGGTTAAATAGGAAGCCCCACGCCCCACCCCTGCCTCCTGCGCCCCTGTGACATTTTTGCACACCCTGAAATGCCGAGTTGGAAGCATCGGTTCTTTCCCGCTCCGGGTGTCCAACAGTGACTGATATAAATATTTTATTAGGCGAAGCTGCAGGTTTCTGAAGATTATATGTTTTATCAAGTTGACCCTTATAATTATGCTGTCTTCTCCAGCTATGGGATCTCTTTTAATTTTGCAGTTCTTTGGTAAATATTGAACCATAAGAAAGATATACAGCTGTAAGTGGAGACGAGGGAGGACAAGAGGCATGTAAACCAATCGCGATGCACCGCGCGGGCGCGGAGGCCACCCCCGCAGGGCTCCACGTCGACCACCACCCGGAGAAGCCAGCGAGGTCGAGAACCCTCTCCCTCCAGCCTGATCCCACCCGGCCCCTGTCGCCCCGCCCCGGGTTGGACACGCCTCCCTCCTCCATCCTGCTGAAATCACCCCCCCGCCCCCACCCAGGGGCAGGGGAGGTTGGGGTCGCCTGGCACGCCCCGTGTGACCCTCCCCCGCCGGGGCACTGGTCTCTCCCAATCCCCATCCTGCGTTGCGCTGTCCTGCCGGGGGCAGGGAGGGGGCCCCTTAGCCCCCGAGTGGGCACGGGGAGGGGTGGTCACAGGTCAGCCGCCTCCTTGACGTGTCGGGCCTCCGCTGCGGCCTGCCTCTCATCTCCGTGGGCCCCCTGAGCCCCGCCCCACGCTCGGCACCTTTGAAGCTTAGGAGGCCGCTCTTGGATGTGCCCGGCGGGGACCCTTCCTGCACGGTCACTTCTCTGTCGCCATCTCCTTCCTGCCTGTGGCATCCTGCTCACTTGTGCTCAGAGCTGATCACACCTCCCACACCCTGTGCAGACAGGCCTCGAGAAATGTTTATGAGCTGGACAAAATGGCAGGCAGTGAGCTGGATGGTCTCGCAGTGAGCTGGAGGCTGCAGTTTGTTCCTGCTGAATTCTGAGCAGTAGGAGATTCCATGCAATGTGCATCTCCTGCCTGACTCTAATGAGGTTGCCTTCTGCAGCTTGTGTTGAGTGTATGTCCTATGGATGGTGACGATGGGACTTCTGGTCCAGGGGTCCCCTTGGCAAGCCAGCTGTGTTCATTTGGTGAAGAGACCCACTGGGCATGCGGGGGACTGGTGGTCACTCTGACCGGGCACAGTTGGCTCGGGCAGTCACCACCACCCCGACCAAAGACCCACCCCAAGAGAGGTGTGGTCCGGGGTGGCAGGGGGTCAAAGAGAAGGCTGCCCGCAGAGGTGGGACTTCCAAGCAGGTATGGCGACTGTCGCACGGACCACATCAGGCCCCGTACAGTTGAAACAAATCTCTTCGGAAAGGAGGTAGCAAGTACCTTCGATGGAGCTGGGGAGGCAGGAACCACTGTTTGCCCTCTCGAGAGAGGGCTGGTCTGGGGGTGGAGGGCTGCTCTCCTGTGGTGTTAGCCGAGGAGGGGACAGGGTTTGCGGGAGGAGCACGGGCTGGCCAGTGCCCATCCTGATGGAGGAGCTGGGACACGCGGGCAGCCTGGGGTGGCAGCACCCTGCGGCTCCTTTGGGCACTTTCAGCGACACCCTTGTGGCACTGGCCCCTGCGTGGACCCCAGCCTCAGCGGCTTCATGGGGCCCATCTGTTCGTTTTGGTGTTGGCAGCAAGAGATGAAGCAGCTGCTAAAGAAGACAAAAATGATGAGTGTCAGGAGCATGTGAGGAAAAAGCCACAGGACCCCTGGGACAGACCCCTCCCTAGAGAATCCCACCCCCCCCCCCCCGACTCTCTTTGACTTTCTCTTTCTCTCTCTTTTTAGTTCTAGAATTTAGGATTTTGACCGTGCCCCAAAGTGGCTGAAGCAAAGATTGTGATAAAACATCTTGCTTTCCCCCTGTATATTGTTCATTCATAGAAACACAATTGATTTTTATGTGTTTATCTAACATCTTGTGACCTTGCTAAACTTACTTATTAATTGTAGAAGTTTCTGTAGATTTCTTAGGAGTTCTACATGGACAATCATATTATCTGTGAATACAGGCTAAATTTTCTCTCTCTTTTTTAAAAATCTATATTGTTGTTATTTCTCTTTCTTGCCTTATTGCACTGGCTGGGATTTAGAGCACTGGGTTTAATTAGAGTGGTGAGAGCAGACGTACTTGCCTTTTCCCCAAACTTCGGGAGGAAATGTTCCGTCTTTCATCGTTAAGTGTGATTTTAACTATGGGGTCTCTGTGTGTGTGCGTACTCCTAGTTTGCTAAGAACCATTATCCTTCATGGGTATCGAGTACTTTGCCTGTGGTCTTCCTTCCTTAGTCTGTTGATGTATGGACTGCACTGATTTATCTTTGCGTAGAGAGTCATCTTTGCATGCTTGGAATAAGTCCTGCTTGCTTGTGGTGTATAGTTCTTTTGGGACATTACTAGGTTCAGGTTGCTAATATTTTTTTGAGTATTTTACATTTAAGTCCATGGAAAATATGTCTGTGGTTTTCTTTCGTCTTTGGCTGGTTTGGTATCAGAATAATACCGACTTTATAAAATGAGTTGGAGAGTACTCTGCTGTCTGCTGTTTTCCTGAACAGACTTGTAAAACCGATGTTAATTCTTTAAAGTTTGTGAATTCTCCAGTGAAAGCATCTGGACATGGAGATTTCTTTTTCTGGAGCTTTTAAATTACAAATTCGACTTCTTCTAGGTTGTAAGACTGCATCTTTTCTCAGTTTTGAAAAGCAGGAGGCAGGTACTATGATAGCTTTTTGGTTAGGAAACACAGGTTTGGGAGAAAGGCGAGAATGAGAAGTGGAGAGAATTCGGGTCAGTACCATCACGATCCTGAGATTTCTCACTTATAAAACGGTCTATTTGTAGGCTGCGGCACATAATGCAAAAGTTCATCTTAATTTTTACACCTAATATTCCCGAGACGTTTCTGGCATGATTTTGATAAACTTTACCATTTCCTATTTCCTTTTCTCTTTTTAAAATTTAAGACCTTTTCAATATAGAAATACTTCTGGTCTTAACCTAGTTTTCTCTGTCTCTCTTTTTTTCTCTATTATATTTAGAATGTGTTTCCAAAGTCAATTTATTTTCTTGAGTTTGATACAAAAGAAGCAAGCATCTGCCCAGATACTTAATGGAAGCAGAAAATCTATTCCTTAGGGCAGCCCTTGCTTTGCGAAGTACGGTCACGGCAAGTAAATCAATCATGGGAGCCTCTGTCAGTGTGGGTGGAGGCAAGGCTGGGTAGAGTAGACGCTCTGGGAATATAACTTGTGTTGCTGTTTTAACACATCTGGGGGAAATACAAGGGTATACAGATGCTTCCTGAACCTGACCTGCCGTCTACTGCAGTGGCCTTTGGCACCTAGAAGAACGCTTCCTACCAGGTAAATTTACAAGGGGCTGTCAAATGCGTTATTTCAAAACTACAAAATTTTTTTCATTAAGCTGGAAAGGAGATGTTAAGTTATGTCAGTAACACCAAAATTGAAGTAATCATTTGTTTTTATGAACTATGTCTTGTAAATATTCCAAATGTATTTTTTAAAATGAAAAATGCATGCCCCAAAGACCACTTTTCTGATTGCCCACGATGATGAAATTGAGGGAGTGATTTTTTTGCTCGGGGCATGTGATGAAAGCACAGAAGATTGCAGGGGGAGGGCCCGTGTTGGCTTGATTTTTGTCCATAGGAATGGGAGAGTAACCCACTTCATACCTGTAGCCCACCCAGCACAGCCAAGGCTGAAACTGCTGGTCTCCCGTCTGGAGTTATCCCAAGAAAACACTCCTATTGTTTAGAAGTGCATTGTTGTCAGTAAATAAATGCTGTCATCTCAGGGTTTCTGATGTTAAATTAAAGGGATTTTGCATTAATCACTTGCATCCCAAAGCAGGTCATATTTGCCCGAAAGCAGGCTCTGTATAAATACCAAATTCATATTCTATCGATAACATTCCTTTGGACTGCTATTTATTTTACCTTCAAAATGTGCGAACCACTCTTGATCTTTTTATTTCTTTGAGGATGAACAATTACAGCATCAAGAGACGTTTAAATAATGCATAGTTTTTAAAGCAAGAGAATGAGACAAATAGAAATGTTCACACAGACTTCAGATCAGGCTTCTGGTTTTTAGCTTAATGTGTGATATTAACCTATTTAGTAGCTTTCTTTTATTTGCTGCACTCTCCATCCCCATTAGACGTCATCTCATCGCTGTTTTGTATTGTTTCCATGTTAGCACATCTCTTATTAAAATATGAAGGTTGAAGGGGAAAATAATTAGATTTATGGCTTTGTACTCTGAGTTTCCGATTTAAAGGTCTATTGCAAACTGACTCAAGCTATGGTATGTGCATGACCATTATCTGTTCAAATTAGCTTATCAGCACCGAGAGAAGGAAGGCCAACCACTAACCTTTCCACTCATTTCAAACATAACTTGGGATTAATAGTCACAGCGAAACCCACTCAACACAATAGTCGTGCCTATGTGTGTGCTAAGTTGCTCCAGTCATGTCTGAATCTTTGTGACCCCATGGACATGGGACCTGCCGGGCTCCTCTGTTCATGGGGTTCTCCAGGCAAGAATACTGGAGTGGGCAGCCATTTCCTCCTCCAGGGGATCTTCCCCACCCAGGGATCAAACCTACGTCTCCTGTATCTCCTGCATTGGCAGGCGGGCTCTTTACCACTAGCGCCACCCGGGAAGCCCCAACACAGTAGTCAGCACGAGCCAATCGATGATGATCATTTCCGCGTAACTTCTTAATACTCACACTTCCTTAGGAAGCTGGACGCGGTGGCGTCCTGAGCCTTCAGGCAGCAGGAGGAATGTTTGAGTGACTGGTCCTCAGGCTCTGGTGGGGCCTGTTCTTACAGCCGTCCACCCAAAGGATCCACAGGACTGAGGCTCAGAGCAGCCTCGGGGAGATGAGACTGGGGCTGAACCACTCGGCCCGTCCTGAACGTGGTGGAGAGGAAGGCCTGTTTTGAGGATGCCGCAGCTTGAAACACATGTCCTGTCTGCTGGCCGAGTCTAGGCTGTCTTTTCATGAGATTAAAGACAGCTCAAAGGGACTGGCCTGCAGATACACCAGCATGAGCTTCAGGCCTGGCTCTCCTGCCTCAGAAGTTTTATTTCCAATGATTGCCTGTCACTTCTTGAGTCCGTGTCCTCAGCTTTAAAATGCTGGAAATATCAGTTTTGTTCAGGTAACTTGATGCGTTTTCTGTCTGTACTTGTGTTGGTTGCTCAGTCGTGTCTCACTCTCTGTGACCCCACAGACTGTAGCCCACCAGACTCCTCTGTCTGTGGAAATTTCCAGGCAAGAATACTGGAGTGGGTTGCCACTCCCTTCTCCAGGGGATCTTCCCAACCCAGGGATTAAATCTGGGTCTCCTGAAAGGTAGGCAGATTCTTTTCTGGCTGGGTTACTTCCCCCCCCCCCCCCATAATTGAAAATAGACTAAATATGAAGTAACCCACGACATTTTCCTCTCGCTCAGAATTCTCTCTGACTCTTCCACTCACACAGTGCTGCCTTGTGGTTTAAACATGATGTGAAATTCTGAACGGGGCTTAGTCGCTCAGTCGTGTCTGACCCTTTGTGACCCCATGGGTTATAGCCCGCCAGGCTCCTCTGTGCATGGGATTCTCCAGGCGAGAATACCGGAGAGGGTTGCTATGCCCTCCTCCAGGGGATCTTCCCCACCCAGGGACTGCGCCCACGTGTGCCACGTTGCAGGCGGACTCTTTACCATCTGAGCCACCAGGGGAGGAATGTGAAAAGGAAACCATAAAATATACGGCGTGGACAGCAACGTCACCGTCGTGTGCTTAGTGAGAATACGTGTAACTCCCAGCTTGCTGACTTATTCACAGCACTAATGACCTAGCAGATGTCATGTCCCTGTAACAGAGTGGCCACAGACAGCAGCCCCTGGACGTGGAGGTGGGCGGATTAGAGTTCTGAATCCAATACTCACCCCCTCCATCATCTGGGGCTGGTCCTTGCACCTGAGTTTTTATCTGTGAAGCAGAGATGAAAATACCACCTTGAGGGTTATCTTAGGAATTCTACATGTTTTCTGTAACAAGCAGGCCAGCAGTTAGGAGCCTAACCCCTGCCTGGAGTATTGAGGAGTTTGCTACGTGATGCTGTCTTCGCAGCACCCTTAGGAGACAGTTATTGCCCCTCCCTGATCACCTGGGAACACGAGGCTCCCCACCCGTGACGTATCAGTGGTTCTGGATGAGTCTGTGGTCCTTCCAGACACAGCCAGCGTTTTCCCTCTGGAACTTCCATTAAAGCTGGGACTTCTCATCCCTGACCTTGTGTCCAAAGTGTTCAATAGTGACTACTTCTAGGACCCTGTATCTCTGATGATATGGTGGAATCTGATCAAGACCTGGGTATCAGCGGTGACCCAAATCCTTCCTAATTAACTGCAGCTTTGCTACAATCAATCTCCTATAGTGCTGAGCACTACAGGAAGCTCGTGGGTTCAGTGAATCGCAGCATTACCAAAGACCTCTTGCAAACTAAAAATAACTTAAAAAAAAAAAAAATCGGTGTCTTTAAGGAAGGCCATCACTTCAAACACCCATGTCTCAGAAAGTTTGTCTGATGGTATGGTTTAACCTCTAGGAAGCATTATGCAGTGTGTGTTAGGGGAAAAGTGTGTGTTGCACAATGCCTTCCACTTCTCCCCAAAGACGTTTGTATCTTCAGAAGCCACGAGTGCAACGCGAGGAGCAGTGCAGAGGAAACCACAGGGGATTTAGCCCCAAATCCACAGCTTTCTGGCTGCGCGGCCCAGGACAGCACCACCTGGGGTCTAATCTTTCGAATTTTAAGGCTCCGCATCTGTAAAATGGGCTCATGCCGCCCCCACCTCGGGTTTCAAGAATCAAACGAAACAACGTATGTAAATACTCGAAAAAGTCACGTGGCTCCAGCCTTGACACAGCGTGGGAGCCTAAGAACTGCTCCCTTCCAGTCCTATGATAATGGGAAGAAGCAAACACATTCAGCTTATTAAGCGTCCTATTAACATATTTCTGGCTTTGAGTTTTGCAGTCCGGTACACACACGCTCCGAGGCATCTTTCATCTTCAGAACGCCTATGTGTTACAAGCCTAGTAAACGGAGATAACCCACCGTGCTCCACGGAGGCCGCTAATCCACTCCTGGAGTATGACCCCCTCTGGGTAAAAAGATCAACAAATGTTTATCAGCTACATAACACCTCGATGAGATTCAGTGGGGCCCTTTGATAGCATTTCCTAAAGGACAAAGATAAGAAAGCTGTGGGTGATGCGCCGTTACACCTGTGTGTGTTTATCCAGGTCTTTAAAAGATAAATACTGTAATCAGGGAGTCAAATATTAGGCAATTATAAGACTTCAGAGACTCGATGATGAATTCAGTCCCTTTTCTCCAGTTGGGTGATGGATTTAAATCAGAAACAGCCGTCTTGCCCCCGAAGGGAGTGATTCTCGCTTGTGGACCCTGAAAACACAGGCTGAGAACCCTCTGCCTTCTGTCTGTTCGTGTAGTCTTCAAAATAAGCAATGTGTCTTCTCCACTAAGCCCGGGTCTTCATCAGAAGATGGCACGGCTCCTCAGCTCAGTCCTCGCCCTTGGCTTAATTGCGTTAAAATTCTCCCCTGAGCACAGCGGTCAGAGCAGCGCTGGGCACTCAGGGAGTCCCGGCTCCTCTCCTAGCCTGCTGGGCGTTCGCCTGAGGTTCTGACCCACACTGAACTCTGAAAGATCTACAGGCCTTGGGGCACGCACGGTCCTGACTAGGGTCACCAGAATTTCTAGAAAATTTCACTTTGCGGGTTGCTTGTGACCTTTGCTTCGTCTCCTCTGAGCTGCCTCCCCTCCCAGGTGGGGCACCGCTGAGTGCAGTGGCCGGGAGCCAGTCCATGGCAGGCAGCGGCTGCCGGCTCCTTAGGCGACCGGCCCCAGAGGCCAGGCCCTTCCCTCGCCACCTGCAGAAGACGAGGGCCGGCGGGGAGCCAGCGCAGGCTCCCTGCTCCCTCTGGTCCGGGGCCCTCTGGTCTACACCCTTCAGAAATGGAGGCGTCTCAAGGGAAGATGACTGGAAGGAGAGCGGACTTGAGAACAGAAGCTACTCCGCCCAGCAGCCAGGCCCCGCGCACGCAGAGCAGGTCCTCTCGAGGCCCCAGCCGGACCCCTAAAGAAAACGGGGCGGGAGGAGCGGGGAGAAGCTCCTGGAGACGGGGCGGAGGAGCGGGAGGCGTGTGCTCGGGAGGCGGTACCGGGAGAGGCAGATGGCAGCAGGGTCAGGGAAACGTGGGAAGGGGCTGGAATGCGTGGCTGGTCACGCGCCCCTTGCTCAGAGCGTGTTAGGTGCCAGGCGCCACGCTGAGCGGCCGGCCTGCGGGTCTCAGGCCCCTCCCCAGAGCCTGCGCGCAGGCGGGTTTTCCAGCAGTCAGGGGGCATGTGGGCAGGAGCCCAGCAGGCGGGTCCGCTCTGCCCGTTTGCTATTGGGTAGGCCACAGAGTTTGTTGGTTTTTTCCCCTAAGATGTTGCAGAAAAGACCAGAAGGACCTCTCTGGCCAGCCCTGGACTTCACGGCACTGGCTTTGTCTGCGTCAGCGTGGGCAAACCTTCCTGTGAAGAGCCCCAGAGTAAATATTTTCAGCTCTCTGGGTCCTCCAGGCTCCGCCACGACGACCCTGGCAGCTCAGAGGAGCCACAGACCACACGCACATGAGTGGCCATGGCACAGTACCAGTAAAACTTCATCACAAACAGACAGTGGCCAGTTTTGGCTCAGAAGCCCAGCTTGCGGGGGCCCAGTTTACGTAAAAGTGGGCGGCTCCCAGGTCGGGAAGGCCGAGAAGTGCCAAGAGGGGGCTGGACCAGCGCGTGTGGGAGAGGCCGGAGTGTACTGGGGACGGACGGGGAGGGACCGGCCGGGGCCACTGCCAGGCTTGAGGATGGTGAGTCTGACCACAGTTTAATCGTGCAATTATTTCTGCTTCTAAAAAATGTTCCTATTTATGCTCTAAAAATATAAATGGAATGCATCCGTGTCTTCGAGTGAAATCTTCTCTTTCCTAAGCACCAGTGCCCTGTGCCTTCTTATCGGTGGCCTCCTTCTCGAGAGCGCGCTTGGGTGGGCTCCAAGAGGCGCTGGCCCCCGCGGAGGGGCGGTCTGAGGAGCCGAGTCTCCCGGGCCCCGCACGCCCCATCTCGGTCGTTTCCTGAGTGCCAGTCGCTTTCAGAGGGGAGTCAGGAGAACGGCCCAATGTCTT
This sequence comes from Odocoileus virginianus, assembly GCF_023699985.2. Taxonomy (NCBI): domain Eukaryota; kingdom Metazoa; phylum Chordata; class Mammalia; order Artiodactyla; family Cervidae; genus Odocoileus; species Odocoileus virginianus. The sequence continues at coordinate 25,141,359 of NC_069681.1, read as the reverse complement.
TTTATGTTTCTTACAAAAAATACAAATGCAGGCATGGATGACTTTTCAGCTAGTGAGAGTCACCTTGATTTAATCATTCTTTCGTGTATTTTCTGTTTGCTACAAGTAGACCATTTTATTATAATCCAGTTTTGTTGACAGCGAAATACCTTGGCACTGAAACACAGACACGGCATATTAGAACAAATGTGAACTTTCTGTTGCAGAGCATTGATCTGCGTCAACAGTTCAGAGAATGCAGAAAACGCTGCCCCTTGTCCAACGAGAAACAATCCAAGGACGCAGCTGCTGACGCGCCTGGAGGGAGACAGGCTTGTCTCGCGCGCCCAGCGAAGGGCACTCCAGAAACACTACCTCCCTTTGCTTCCTCTCTCCTCTTCGGCTTCATCAACAGCTTGCCTCACCTCTGGCCATTAGCCATGCCAAGAAAAGCGTCTTCTTGTCCCAGTTAAAGGGTCTCTTTGAGCCTCTTGCCTCATAATTATTTCACCTCTGCCCAGCTGACACATCGGGAAAAATTCTTCTTGTTCCTCGTTTAAGTATTTCTCTTGAGTTGTAGGATATTAGCGTCGTCAGAGAGCTTTGGGGCCATCTGGCTCATTTCTAAGCCAGGTGATGCCCACGAGAGAGCTTTAGTGAAGTCTGGGGGACCCTCATACGTGGGTGTGTTTAAACCCCAAATGCTTGGGGGTCCTCTTGGAATGCAAATATAACAGCAGTGTTGTAATTACCAGAGAGACACCTGGGTGTTTATCCCAGGCTTAAGATCTTTCCCGAAAATTAGCAACCTGTTTATTCTCATTTCTGCTTTCACGGATTGCCTGGGTCTGCCTGAAATCGTGGTGGTCTCTTTGAGAACTAGGAAACATTGTTTTAAAACAGTCAATCAGGAAGCCAGACACCCTGGAAGATACGAGTTCCGATTTTCATCAGTGATGAAAATCCTTTGGGTTCAGTGAGTCCTTGGGGAGAAGAAAACCTTTGTCGGCTTTTCTCATCACAAGGCACCCATCTGAGGTCTTGAGACCCAGCATCCTGCATTGAAACAAGGAAACCACAGTGCGTTCAGCCCTTCTCAGGATGGGAGCCGGGGTTGGCCGGTTACAGCCTGTGGCCAGACCTGGCCCACAGTAGGTGGTGATCTAAGAATGGTTTTTACATTTGTAAGTGGATAGAAAGCCAATTAAAATAATGGTATTTCACACCATGTAAAAGTTACATGAAATTCAAATTGCTCTGACCTTAGAGTGTGACGAACACAGAGCCACAGCCGTCCCTGGCACGCAGCTGCTTTGCGGCCGCCGGGGCAGAGTCACCGCGACAGAGGCGGTGCAGCCTGCAAAGCCGGAAATGCACGGTGCAGGTCCCTTCAGAGGGGAAGTCTGCCGCCGGCGTGGAGCTCACGGGGGTCATGCCTGGCTCTGCTCGCCGTCTCTGGTCCAACCATCTGCTCTGGATGTTGACTCAGTTCTGTTTCAGCACCTGGAGCTGTGGTTCTGAAACATTTCCAGTCGGTTCTCCAGACAGTTCTCAACCCTCGGTGTCGGGAAGCTCAAAATGCAACACTGATAGATAAATAAAAACACACAGTAGCTGATGCTTGGCCTTAAAGACCCACACCCAGAGGGCAAACCCGACCGGTTCTGATTTCAAATCACAAGCCATCCTCCGTAAATATAGGGCCTTTCATCAAAGATTCGGGAGCCTCAGGCCCAGGTTCAGGGCCCAAACAGACGATGCCCTCTGCTTCCTTCTGTCCTCGGGCCTCCGTGCTGGGGGGACCTGCGCTCTCGGGGATCGCCTTTCACCAGTTGGGCATGTTCCCAGCTCCTGGGGTGGAGACAGTGGGCGATTGCGGGTCAGGCCAGGGCTAACCTGGACCCAAACACCCATTTGGTTGTTCTACCATTCTGCCCAGAGTTTCTGGAAACTACCACTTATTTGGGTCATTCACCAAGAGCCACTCAGCTCTGTGATAACAAACTCTTGAAAGGCAGAAAGCGTCATTTTTTAAAAGAGGATGCACACGTGTCGAGTTGCAAAGGCGAGGCGGTCTCGCGTGTCCCGCAGTGACCGAATCCCGAGTCTGGGTCCGTGTCCCCAGCACCGCCCGTGGGGGCTGCTGTCCTCTGCGGGTCCTCGGAGACTCGTGTGTGTGCTCACTCAGGCGGGTCCGGCTCTGTGTGACCCCATGAACTGCAGCCCTCCAGGCTCCTCTGTCCCTGGGATTCTCCCGGCAAGACTCCTGGAGTGGGCTGCCGTGCCCTCCTCCAGAGGATCTTCCCGACCCGGGGATGGAACCGCGTCTCTTCTGCCTCCTGCATGGGCAGGCGGGCTCTTTACTGCTAGAGCCACCCAGGGACCCCCCTCAGAGCCTCGGGGTGGGTTACTGCCATGTAAGGAGCTCGGCCGCTGCTGCACCAAGGCAGGTGTAAACATCTCGCAGCAGGCAGCTGGTCCCGACGCGGCTCCACTGGGACGCCAGGCGCCTTGTCGGCGAACCAGGTGAGGCCTGGGTCTCCCGCTGGGCTCCCACGGCTGAGCGTGGAGCCGTGACGGCCGGCGGGGGGAACCTGACGTCGCAAGCTTCCCTTGTGACGTGTGGCGTGCTATTACTGTTGGCGTCAGAGAGCAGCTGGGACAGTAACAGATACCTCAGGGGCACACCGTTCCCCCCACCGTGTCCCCCACCCCACCTGCCCTGCTCCCGAGGTCCCTCCCAGGAAGAAGGAAGTTAAGCACGAAGCGCCTTAAACCACTGGAGTGTGCCTTTTTCCGCTCTCTGACTTACTGTTGTTCTTGAAAGTGAAAGTTGTTTAGTTGTGTCTGACTCTTGGCGACCCCATGGACTCTACAGTCCATGGATTTCTCCAGACCAGAATATGGGGGTGGGTAGCCTCTTCCCTTCTCCAGGGGATCTTCCCCACCCAGGGATCAAACCCAGGTCTCCCACATCGCAGGCGGATTCTTTACCAGCTGAGCCACAGGGCAGCCCGTTGTTCTTAATTAATGTGAATTAATTTGCTGGAAAGAAGCTTAGACAAGAGTCATATTCTGCAGAGTTCACGGATAACAGAGTAACTGAGCAGCCGACAGGCGGGTCGGCACCGCTCATACGTGAAGCTTGGGAGAGACAGAGACTCACTCACAGACTGTGCTCCGCTAACAGTGACGACATTCGCCTTGGCTCTTGTTTGGAGCGTTTGCAGAGCCCTGGAGACGGGGCTTGGGGCTTTCCCCACGGCTCAGCTGTGAAGAACCTGCCTGCTAGTGCAGGAGGCCCGGGTTCAACCCCTGGGTGGGGAGAGGCCCCGGAGGAGGGTAGGGCAGCCCACGCCAGTGTTCTTGCCTGGAGAATCCCACGGACAGGGGAGCCGGGCGGGCTGCGGTCCACAGGGCATCATAGAGTCAGACACGACTCAGTGAGCATGCAGAGGCTGAGTTTAAGAGCAGTATTCACCACCTCCTTTTTCCCTAACGCCTCTTTGAAGTCAGGGCTTTAACCATCCCCGTTAGCAATCAAGAGGCTGTGCTCGGAGAGTTTTGTTGTCTTCTTAAAGCCACACAGGTTGGAACCTGGGCGGGATTTCAGATCTGTCTGACTGTTACCACCCAAGCTCTTAGCCGGGAGTTTAAACGATGATGGGAGGATTTTCCTCCTTCGTGAGTATCTGTTAGTCATTCCAGCAGTGATGCAGCTTAGGAGAGGACCGTCTGGGAGGCTCGGGGCAGGAACACTCAGCGCCCTGCACATTGCCCTCCCCAGGCGGCTTTGTTTACTGGGGACAAGGGCAGGACCTTTGGCTGTGGGGCTGAGGGTGGAGGGGAGGCTGGTGCCCCCCGCCCCTCGTCTGCTTGTGAGTTCAGGGAGGAGCCTATCCCAGGGCTGCGTTAGCAGAGCGGAGTCCCGTCTTCCGCGGGCCCAGTCTTCCCATCAGATGCGCCCGGCTCCGTGTGTTCTGGCTCCTGTAAGGACTTGGTTGCTGAGTTGTCTAAAGCCTTCCTTGCTGAAGCCGTAAAAAAACAGGAGTGTAACAGATTGGAGAGGAGACCCACTGGGGAAGATCTGTGTTTATAATGGGGCAGAAAACAGCATTTAGTTTCTAAAAGAAACTGCAGAGAGCTCTTAATAAGGTTCAGTCTGATTTTTCCTGCCTGTGTGAGCAGCTGGCCCTGATGAGATGATGCATGTAATTAAGGGCAACGCTTTTCCCTAGGGGAAAAAAAATTGCAAGAATTTATGAAGTGATGAGCGATTTGTGGTGGAAATAAGTGAGGGGACCAATGAGGTAGCTCTTTTTCCTTTCTCAGTGGGGCGGTCATCGTGGGCAGGGCCTTCTGTGTTTGATGACCTGGACTGGCTCCTTCGGCCTGTCCCGCCACAGCCAGAGGCCTTGACCAGTGTGGTCAGGGGAAGCCAGGTGCTCCCTGCCCCAGAGCCACCCGAACTTCAGTGTCTTGAAGCTTCATCGCAAAACGGCGAGGGCTCCTGCCTTATGAAGGCCCTGCCTTGAGATCACTACTCATGCGTGTCTCTCCTTTCGTTATGAGAGGGCTTTGAAGGCTACAGAGATGCTCTAAAATGTCACATCAATCAGTAAGGCCTATGGCATTTGGTGGAAAGAACAAATAGTACATCTTATCTTCATCACGGTGAAAATGTGATATATTTTATTTCATTTTGGGCAATGAAAAAAAAAAGTTGGAAAAAAGGAGTGTATCCTTGCAGTTAAAAAATAAGAAACCAATGGACTATGGGAAACAGTTCCCTGGAGAGCGGTTCAGCTCTCTAAAGGCGACTGCCGTAACCAACTTCTCATAAATCTTTCTCAGGATGAGCTTCGCATCCGTAAGCATGTATTGTGTGCAAACTCATCACAGTTGTGCCCCTGCAATATGTATACAGTGTTACAAGGCTACAATTTATATACTCAGTTCCATAAGACTACACATACGTCTGTATTTTAAAGGTAAATTATAAACACCGTTTTTCGCCTTTTTAAGACCTCTTGGAGATAACCTCTTATCAGCGTGCATGGTTATTCTATTTTGTTTTATCTTGCCCACAGCTAAGGTTAGTCTGGTCTGCACTATATGTGCTGTGTGTGTGAGATAATTCTCTTCAGTCATGTCTGACTCTGTGTGACCCTAAGGACTGTAACCCACCGGGCTCCTCTGTCCATGGGATTCTCCAGGCAAGAATACTGGGGTGGATTGTCATGCCCTCCTGCAGGGGATCTTCCCAAACCAGGGATCAAACCTGCGTCTCCCGTGTCTCCTCTTTGGCAGGTGGGTTCTTTTCCATTCGCGCCACCTGGGAAGATCCTGCGCCGTCTGCCCACACCTTTTTTAATGTTTTCCAGCACTTTGGTACAAGGCTTCTGTAGCCACTGTCCAGGTCCCCAGGTGACCCGCCCTCCCACCTGGCTGCTTGGCCCTGGGCGGCTCCAGGCATGTCGCCGGCTAGGTCTGTCCTGGCGCTGCCTGCAGCCTGTCCCCTGCCTGCGCCTCCCCAGGCCAAGGGGAGAGGGCAGTCCAGGCCACAGAGCCGCCACAAAGCGAGCGCGCGTGGGAGGCCTGCCCGGCCCCGGGTTCTCCGGGAGCCACCTTGCCTGGAGGTGTGTGGGCGGGGCTGCTGCCAGACCACCGTAAGTCTCCGTACCACCCCCCGGGGCCGCCCCTTCTCCTGCGCAGTTCTCACGGGTTTCACCAGCTGCTTGTTACCAGCATTTCACCCCTGCACAGACCTCGCTGCACCACCCACAGGAGTAGAGGGAATCGCTGGAAGCCCAGCAAAGCTGTGAGCATCTTGGTTCAGAGAGCGTTACTGGCTCCCTCCATGCCGATTTGGTTCCCTCCTGTTGGAAGCGCGGTCTCTGTGGGTCTAGACTCGTAATGTGATGCCCCCCAGAGCCAGAGCTCCGAGCCGCTTGGCTGAGGCTCCAAACACAGGCGGGCGCACAGGCAAGGGCCACCGTCTGGGGGGAGCCCCCTGGGGAGCTCTGGGTGCTGGAATGGATGTCTGAGTCCAGCCCTGACTCCCCAGGGCCCTGGCTGCCCTGCCTGCCCCTGGTGGACACGGGAGCGTCTCCTGAAAGAAGCCCGGGCAACGGAGGACGGTCCCCCTGAGACTCGGCGTCTCCTGAAAGGAGCCCGGGCAACGGAGGACGGTCCTCCTGAGACTCGGCAGCTGGAATCTGTGCCCAGACAGCGACGCAGCCTAGAAACCCCTCACGTCCCCACACCCACCACGGCTTTCATTTCCACTGTGAGGCGGCCTTTGATGATGAGAACGCTTCAACTGGACTTTGGCATTCTTACCCAGACCCTCAGAGAAAGCAGAGCAGATGGTAGAGAAGCTGCCTTTCAGCAGGAAGGCAGCCTCTTCAGGGTTGGAGAGGGAGGAACTTACGTAACAAAAAAGGCGCTTAGTAACAGTCATCCATCAGCCCGGCTCCTCACCAGGTGCCCCCAAGAAACAGAGATTAAGTGCTCAGAGGCATGTCCATGCACATCCACAGCGTGCCCTGCACAGGGCCCTGGCCCGTTGACGGATGATGGACAAGCAACACGTGGTCCATCTGTCCTTCCATCTGAAGGGGCGATACTCAGACTCGAAGAGGGACGAAGCGCTGACACCCACCTCCGCATGGGTGAGCCTTAAGGGCATTTTGCTTCAGGAGAAAGCCGGACATGGGAGTCCACATAGCCCACCATTCCACTTCTAAGACATATCCAGCAAAGGCAAACCCACAGCTGAGGCTCCAATACTTTGTCCACCTGATGTGAAGAGCCAGCTCGTTGGAAAAGACCCTGATCCTGGGAAAGACTGAAGGCAGGAGGAGAAGGGGGTGGCTGAGGAAGAGATGACATCTTTGACTCAATGGACATGAGTCTGAGCAAACTCTGGGAGATGGTGGAGGACAGGGAAGCCTGGTGTGCTGCAGTCCTGGGGTCCCAGAGAGTCAGACAGGGCTTAGTGGCAGAACAAATGAAACAACCAAGACAGAACTGGTGTCCCGGGGGCAGGCACCTTTCCAGAAGCCTCCTCCCTTGAGGCCACACTGACCCAGTCCTGCACGGAGTCCTGCACGAGCTCCTCAGGGTGTATCTGGCTCTCTGCTCAGGATGTGCATTTATACACATACTGAGAAATAGAATCACGACGTTCATGATGTTTTATAGTCTTTTCTTCTCCATGTAAACACATTTATCTCTATAGCATCACTTTCAATGGCTGTGAATTATTCCATTAAGAAGCTGTGTAACTTTGGACACAGATGAGACCCCAGGACACGCCGTGGGCAGTCTGGACCTGTGCCTCCACAAGCCGGGAACCAGCAGAGACCTCGGAGAGGCCAGGACGGACCCTGCACTCCCCTTGCGGAGGCCCGGCCCTGCCCACACCCCCCACCCCGGCTTCAGCCCCAGCACTGCCTGCGGTGGCGCCACCTTGTCACGGGCGCTGGAAGACACGGGCCTCAGAGAATGAGGGCTGGGGGGCCATGTGTGCGTGCGGACGGCCATGGTCCCTGAAGCCTGTCCCCCGTCCTCCCCCGTCCCCGTCAGGGGCCGTGGGGCTGACAAATGCGTTGTTCTGTTTTGCCTTCTCGGCTATTAACAAAAGGAAAAGCCACACAAGTGAAAAATAAGTCACTTCCATTTTTTTCCCATTTCTGCGAAGTTGCAAGGAAAACAGGTCATTGCTTCTTCACGCTTGTTTCTGCACTAGCAGGATGCAAATCCCCAGAACCCAAAGGAGACCTTGGCAAACACGCCACCATGGTGGGGGTAGGGAGGGTCAGATTGTGTGCAAATGACTGATGATTAGTTTATAGTGCTTATGATGCAGGTTCCGTAACAATGGAATTAATCTTTAGAGGGAAAAATTAAAAGGGAGTTTGCTCCCGAGGGAGCTGAGTGGGGTTTGCACATCAGCGTGATGCGTGCTCGTCGGGACAGACAGCAGAGCCCCAGGGCGCCTCATTGTTTAATCAGCGCGTGATATCAAGTTGATTAACTGCCTCCACCCTGCAGAGGCCTGGCTGCCCGACGCTGCGGCCTCTGCCCGTGCCAGGAAGGCTGGGTGCCCAGGGCAGACCCCTCTGCTCTGGGCAACCGCTGCTGAACTGTGCGTGGTCACAAACCCTAGCTGGAGGGGCAGCTGACCCAGAGGCCCCCACCATCGGGGACAGGGCTCTTCTCCACTCCAGGCAGAGGGACCCCCGACTTCTGTGCCCGAGACTGCACCCTAGGGCAAGCAGCAGGTGGTCCTGACAGCGTCCACACCTGCAGAGTTGCATGTCTCTGGGGGGCTGCACATACCTCTGCACACACAGTCCGACTGAGTCCACGTCACGGTCGTTACTGAGGAAGAAGCAGAGAGGGCTCCACGGTCCCCAGGTGGACAATCCACCCCCATGGGCCCGGTGTGGGGTTGGGCGGTCCGGCAGAGCCTGGATGGGGGGGCCGGCAGCTGAGGTGAGACAAACACGCGCCCTCTTGTCACTCCACCCATGTTCTGGGCCCCCGCAAGATCCCCATTTCTCACGGCAAGAACATTAGTTAAAATTAAGAACTGTCCATAGGCCGCTTGGAGACATCGCAGGTTCAGTTCCAGATTACTGCTATATAGCGAATATCACAATTAGAGTCACGTGGATTTTCAGTTTCCCAGAAAGTCTGTTACCCTGCAGTCCATGAAGTGTGCATTATGTCCAAAACCCCCCTCCATGTACCCGCCTGAATTAAAAAACACTTTATTGCTCAAAAGTGCTAAGCATCATCTGATCCTTCGGCAGTAGCATCAAAGATGCTCTCAGATGACCTTAGAAGTATAATAATAATGAAAAGTCTGGAATGTTGTGAGAATTTCCAATATGAGGCATGGGGACAGGAAGTGAGCGGACGCCGCCGGAAAAACTGTGTCGCCAGGCTAGTTGGTGCAGAGTTGCCCCGAACCTTCCATCTGTGAGAAATGCAGATGGAGCGTCTGCAAAGGGCAGCAACGCGAAGTGTGCATTCTGACGCACCATTTGTCCTAAGAGGGTGAGCAGGAGCGTGTTTCTATTTCGTGGACACTACAGTACGGCAGTGGGGACCTCGGGCTGCGAGGGGCCGATCACAACACGCCCTGACGAAGCCCCCGCGGTCCTGCAGGGGGCATGGCTCTGGTTAACGTGACGCTGGATGCACACAGATGCTCAGCCAACAGGAAAGGGTGTGCCCGTGCGTGTGCGTGCGCGTGCGTGCGCGTGTGTGTGTGTGCGTGTGCATGCGTGCGCGTGCGCGTGTGTGCTGTCAATCCGTGAGGCGGGGGAGGAACCTGACTCAGGGGAAGAATAAGTGTGTGAATGAGTAACGTCCTTATTTTACATCAAGATGCCCTTGGTGGTCGTAGAGAGCTGATAGAACATTGCAGTGCTGTGTTTGGCGGAACTTTCTGGCATTTTCAGATTCAGAAACTTGGAATTGTTTGTAATTGGTTCTCAGTCTCCATGTACACAGTCTAGCATTTCACTGTCTCCTAATTTTAGAATCTTGGAACAGTTCTAAAGTGGTGGCTTTGGCAACTTCAAAATCTTATTGTAAGGGCCACAAAGAAAATTAGCATGTATATATTAGCTTGATTTTTTATTAGTCTTGAAGTGAAATCAAGCTTGCTATTTTGAAAACTCAACAGCAAAGAAGGGCATTTATCAGTGTTATCGGAGAGAAGAGAAAACATCTGTCATTTTACCTGGTAGCACAATTAAAGAACCTCAGTGAGTACACTACTATAGCTATGCAGTAAAATTTATATTGAGAATTTTACTATTTATAAAATATATGATCTTGTAAAATGTTTATTGTTTCTTCTGATGAAAGACCCAAAAACCTGTTATGGTAATAGAGCATGCTCTTAGCGTCTTATAACAGTGTATTAATACTGTCCATATATGCTGTTATGTCAATGGGGTGCGTTCCCTCTGAATTTCTGGAGATTAGCTTATTAGGGATTGAAAAAGCTATTATTTTCCCTCAAGGGAAAATCTCTTAGCAGCAACTCATCTTACAAGCAAAATTTGAAAAGATAAGTACTTCAAATAAATTTTCACTTTACTTTTGAAAGAAAGGTATAAATATAATAACAACTTAAAATCTGCCAAGATTTGTCCCCCTTGGAAGCCCAGGGGACTCGGGAGCCCCAAGGAGCAGAGCCATCCCCAGGTGTGGCCGCTCTGTCTGCTGAGGTCGCACGGGGCATGCATGGAGCACCTGCCGTGTGCCGGGGGCTGGGTGGGCAGGGCGGGGGTCGCCTGTGACATCAGCGTGTGTTCACAGCCGCCCTGCCGCGCTCTGGAGCCCCCGCTGTGTGCGTGCGGAGGGCGCCACCGCGGTGCTGTTGGATGTCACAGCCCGTCACCTGCGGGGTCCAACCCGGGACTGTGCCCTGCAGACTTACAGAGGCCGGGGCAGGGCTGAGGGGGTCCCGTTCTTCCGTCCAAAGGAGCGTCTGCCTGTGAGGATTGCGACAGAGCCACCTGCCTCCACCTGCAGAGAGAGAGACAGACAGACAGATGGAGAGAGACCGAGAGATGGAGACAGACAGACAGAGACGCAGAGGCACGGAGCATCTGACACGGCCGCGGGGCTTCCTCCTGGTGGAGGCGCAGGTCTTGGCGGAACGCCTGAGCCTTTGGGACCGCGAGTTTTCTTCCGCAGACAAGCAGCGACCTCTGTCTGGAGGGCTCTGGTGGCCCTGCCTTGAGGTTGGGCCCCGGGTCCCCCATAGCTGTTCTGGGACTGAGCTTCTGAGGTCTGAGGTCCTGGAAAGAACTAGAGAGCACAATTCTTGTTTATTTCCACCTGTGGATATTGGCGTGAGTCTATTTAAAACGCATACGTTTGGTTACATGAAACCAAATTACAGAAAATTACCTCCATCTTCTTAGGCCCAATCCGCGGCTTGCTTCCTTGACTCCTCGTCAGGATAGAACTGAACGGGGATGGGAGTGTGGGATGGAGTGGGGGGGAGGTCAGTGAGCTTCTCGGAAGCGTTCAAGCTCCAGAAACACACCTGCCGTGGAGCGGAGGTTCAGGACCCGCAGAAGTGAGGGTGGCGTCTCCCACTTTCTTCCCGGAGCTGCCCTGGCCTCCACATGGCCTCTGGGTGGCCCCGTGGGCCGCACATGGGTCGGGCCAGCGGCCGGCATGGGGCCAGGTCTCCTGGTCGCCGTCCCCTTCCCTCCCTGAAGTCCACCACCTCCTCTACGTCTCCCCCTCTGCCCTCCGCTTAAGGAAAATGCCACTGGGTCAAGTTCAGTCCATGGGCTCACAAAGAGTCGGACATGACTGAGCGACTGAACTGAAGATGTTTATGATAGTTTAGGGGCTTCCCAAGTGGCGCTGGTGGTAAAGAATCCACCTGCCAATGCAAGAGACGCAGGTTCGATCCCCGGGTCGGGAAGATGCCCTGGAGACGGGCGTGGCAACCCGCTCCAGCATTCTTGCCTGGAGAAGCCCATGGACAGGGGACCCTGGTGGGCTGTAGTCCAGGGGGTCGCAGAGAGTTGGACACCACTGAGCAACTAAGCAAACGTTAGTTTAAACTTAAGGGATCTGAAACTTCCTCCCGAGGAGGAGGATACTTTTTCATTTGTTTCTCATGTTTTAAAATTCCAAGAAAATGTGCCAGTTTTAACCTTGAAAAATACTTGCAATGAGGCCCTGGGCTCTTCTGGGGGCAAATAGAGAAAATCTCCACGTATGTAAAACCGAGGCGGCCTTGAAGCAGGAGCCCCTGCCGTCACGGCTGTGCCATAGCTGGGGTCGGGGCCTGGGGTGCATCGCGTGAGTGCCTGACGGTGACATGCAGGCTGGCTGGCACAAGCAGTGGCCCTTCCCGGGGGGCAGGCCTTCGTGGAGGCCCCGGCTCCGAGGCCCCGGGAAGGCCCTTCACCAGGGGCCTCGGCACGGAGCATGGTGGGAGGGCCGCCCGGGGGACAGCGTGGCTCAGGACCACTCGGGGCAGCCCAGGGACCACCGCCCAAGAGGAGACGCTGTCACCCTCCGGCCTCGTTCCTCGGCCCATGGCTGGACTGGCGTCTTGTCTCCTAAATGTTGAACCTGTCTGTAAGTGTTGCCAGTTTGGAAGCCCCACTGGGAACCGACTTTTAACCATAAGCCTGCATTTCCACCCATTGCAATCCCAAGGAGGTGGCAGGAGACCTGTCCTCAGCTCCCTAGGGACGCGCCGGGCCGGGAGGGCAGCCTTGTGGGGAGGGCGAGATGTGGTCAGCGGGTCACTGGACGCCGCGGGGCTTCTCCCTCCCCTCCTCTCCCCATGGAGTGCTGTCCCCACTCAGGCCTGTCGGAGAGGCCGCGTCTGAGGCCAAGGCAGTTTAAACCTTCCCGGACACGTCTCACCAGGATGTGTCTGGGCTGGGTGTTGACCGCTGCCCACCCCGCATAGTGTCCCTGCTACCGAAGATGATTGTGACAATCCCTGCGCGTGCTTGCATCGGACTTTGAAAAGCTTCCACCCCTCACTGCATGCTGGAACACGGCAGACACTTGATCTCCTTGCCAGTGGGGAGACGGGACTCTGGCAACCAAGAGCAGCCTGAGGTCCTGAATGCTGGGTGCGTGACCCCTCTGGTCTCACCTGGGTCGGCCACAACGCAGGTAGAAGGCAGTCTTAGGGGGCTCCCGGAGGTCTCCTGGGCCCAGGGTCCCGCGTCCCAGCCCAGGTGCTGGTTTGGAGGAAGGAGGGCTCGGTGAGCCTCCGGCTGGTCTTTGCCGCATGTGGGCACGGTTACAAACCCAGAGGGACAAGGAGGAAGCCATGAAAGTTCCAGAAAAGCCCTGATTAGGAGCAAGGTCGGGAGGGAGGTTATAGAAGGGCAGCCAGCGAGCCGCAGCCCTGCCGTGAGGTCAAGGTCACACCTGCCAGCTCTCACAAAAGGGACGCTCCCTGCGGCTTTCGGCCTGGACAGTTCACAAAGCTACCCGTTCCGTGTGCTTTATTTGTTTACCTTCCCCGGCTGCGTGGGTAAATAGAGCAAGTTAGGGAAGTGTTCAGACAACTCAGCTTTCATGCTCTCAGTAGCCTAATTACACAGGACAGAAGCTGAAATTTCATGTGCGTGGTGCGGACTTAGAGGCCAGGACTGGAAGTAACCGGGCTGTGATTTGCACTTTGAAAACCGAGAGGGAGCAAAGGGGTGGTTACAAACATGGAAAATGACCACGGCTGTTCCTAGAGACCTTGAATGTCACCAGGGGAGACGGTTCAGCAAGTGGGACAGAGAGAGAATCTGCTGCTCACAAATGCACGTGTCAACACCCGGAAGCGATGGTGAAAACTGGCCTTGCTGGCAGCTTGCTATACATTTGTGCCACTAATACTGTGCCATCTGAGCAAAGATCTGGGCTTACCCCCTAAGAAACTGAGTTCTGTTCGTGGACGTTTCTGATAAGGACAGGTGGACAGGAGGGTGTCCGAAGGACCAGCTCCATCTGCACAAAGACCACGGTGTGAAATCTGCCAGCTCCGGGTGTATTTCTGTCATCACTCACAGCACACCACGTCACTGCTCCTGGGCAGTCTCCTCTGTCTCCCCACTGCCCTGCATCCTCATCTCAGACGAGGCACACAGCAGGTAGGCAGCGGACGGTGAGGCACTGAATGTGTGTGAGCAGTTCCCCGGGCTCTCCCCCACCCTGCCCTGGTGAGCGAGGTCAGCGGCAGCACTGTTTCCACCCGAGGAGGGCAGCCATGCAGGCAACCTGTCCTGGTGGGAGGAGCCGGAGCTGGGCCTTGAGCTTGGGGCTTGCAAACTGTGAGATGAGCGTCCTCCCACCTGCCCAGAAGCATCTACAAGTATCAGTAGATTCCAGCACAATGGGGTCCTTAGTTAGACCTGCTGGTTCCAACGTACCGTCATCATCAAGTTATCGTAGCTCAACTTTATTTTGACCACAAATATTAATAAAGGACTAGGAAGCCTGGCTGCAGTTTACGAGGTCATAAAGAGTGGGACATGACTTAGCGAAGAAACAACAGAAAAAAAAATTAGGTGAATGGTGTGTAGATTTTATGAAATCAGAGGTATAATGGTGGTTTTATGAAATGAGTGTTGGGTCTTAATCTTTCTTCATCCTGGGGAGGGGCACGGTGATAAAACAGCACATTAAAAATAACCAAGCTGTCTCTCTCTGTCACTTTGCTGTCAGGGGTTTGGAAACTTACCTCATGGGTTGCCAGCATCCCAGCCCCAGGGCCCGGGGTGCAGGTCACCAGGCTGCTCTGAGGAGGTCGTGACCACCCTGCTCCGATGTGCTCAGTTCAGATTCAGCTTCAGAGTGAAGAGCATCGTGGGAGACCCCAGGGTGCCTACACGCAGTGTACACGTCACCCTCCCCGGGACCTCACCACCCTGGTTTCCAGCCCTTGTCCCCGCGTAGTTTCCAACACTGCCTCCTTGTGCATCTAGGAGAGAGCCTCACAAGGGTGGTCCTGCTGAGAGCTGACACCGCTTCCTACAAGGACCCCCCTGGGGTCATGTTGGATTTGGGACCGCTGGGGCTTCCAGGGAGGCTCAGACGGAAAAGAATCCGCCTGCAACACAGGAGACACAGGTTTGATTCCTGGGTCAGGAAGGTCCCCTGGAGAGGGAAATGGCAACCCATTCCAGTATTTTTGCCTGGAAAATCCCATGGACAGAGGAGCCTGGTGGGCTACAGTCCATGGGGTCACAAAGAGTCAGACACGACTGAGCGACTAACACTCACGTTCACACTGCTCCAGGGCGAGCTCATCTTTACTAACTACACCGACAATAGCCCTGTTCCTAAATAAGGTCACAGTCAGCGGCCTTGGGGTAGGGCCTTCTCCTGTGCTCTGGGGACACCGTTCAACCCATAGCGTGCCCGTGGAGGGAGAGCTTGGCCTCAGACGGGCATCTAATAGCATGAGGTCCAGGCTCTGACCACTCCGTGCAGATGCCTGGGGGACGAGACAGGGCACCGGCCAGAAGGAGAGGGCGCCGTCCGTGGGCTCCTGGTCAGGCCCCTCCCAGCCCGGTCGGGCAGCGTCCTCGGCCCCTGGCCAGGCTGAGTGGGCCTGAGGGTGACCCTGGGTGGCTCTGCCGGCGCCTTGGAGCCGGACGGTGCTGAAGCAGAGACTGGACACGCCCCGTGTAGACCCAGGGACCAGCGGCCGGGGTGGTGCACCCGCCCCTCCTGACTGTCACGTGGGGAGGCGCGTCCGAGGCCGGCACACAGACAGGGCCGGCCCACCTGCTCGAGGGCGGGCGGGCCCGCGTCTGTCTGGGCGAACGAGACCAGCTGCCCTCCAGACGCCGGCTCGTGGCCTGAAGGTGCTCCTGTCTCTCCAGCTGAACCTGTAAAGGCCGGGCAGACAGCAGCTGCCCTCGGAGATGGAGAGAGTCCTGGGGGGCAGGGGGGCCCAGCCATGCCCCCAACCTGCTCCCCCGTGTCCTGGAACCAGGGGTTTCAGGATCTGGCATTGAGGAGGAAGAACTCAAAATAAAAGCAGACCCAAGTTTCTGAGGTTCTCCGGGTTCTTCAGCTGTAGCATCTCCACCAGGGAAGCTGTGTTCTTCATGATCATTCAAAGCTCCCGCCGGAAACTGCTTAAGCAGCGGAAGGCAGGTCCTCAGGGCTGACTCTCTTGTGTCGGGGATGGCCGACAGCCTCCAGCGCCCAGGTGACCCCTAGGCATCCCCCCCTGGACCCCGCTGGCTTCGGCTCTCTCTGCTTTGCCTGAGCTGGGAACCTCTCTCCTTGTGAGAAGTTTTCTTTCTCCCTTGATGTCTTTAACTTAAAAACAAAAATCAAAGAGTTGCGGGATTCCCACCGGGATGTGTTATGCAGGAGGAAATTATTCCCATTAGAACCCAGTGAATTTCACATGTATCCAGAAGTGCTTTTATAATAAAAAATAAATGCTCTATAAGTGATGGTACCAGGGGAATTTCGCCAGTTCTGACACGCCTGGGTGATTTGGGCTCAGAAGTCAGTTTTTCTGTCTCCTCTTTATTTGTCATCTTCCTGAGTCTCCACCCCTTATAGTGCAGCTTCATTTCATGGGATCTAATACCTGGTGGGTGTGCTTGGAAATAGCACTTTATTGGCGCTTCATTTAGATAGGATAGGTCTGGAGTTGGGGGCCTGGGGTGCGAGGCAGAGGGTGTGGACGGAGGCAGCCGGGGTCTCCCCATCACGAGGTGACCGCTGAGAGATGATGGAAACAGTTGTTCACAGACGAAGAGAGTGAGACCTGGGCTCACGAGCACACCCAGCGTGACAGTGGGAGGGAACACTGGGACAGGGATGCTGCGGGGCTGCTGGTGAGCGAGCAGGGGCAGCCCGCCCAGGAGGGGCCAGGCCCCGGGGCACCTGCACTCAGGATCTGCTCAAGTTTGGAACTGACTGTGGGATCGGGAGGAGAATAAAGCAAGCGTGTCATCGGCTGGGAGTTACAAGACCCCAAACGCAGGGAGGAGACTTAAAACTCAGTTGTGTACAGATTGGGCTGTGAAATAAAATCCGAGGGTGCCCCCACCCCGCCTCGATTTTGGCTCTTTCCCTTTTCCGAATGCGCACACACCCAGGCACACACACAGACTCAGAACCGTCCTTTATTTATGGGTCTCTGCGAACTTCGCAGCTCTCAGGTGGGCAGACCCCCTGCATACAAGCATTTGCGCCTTTGTTTCTTGAGGTTCCCTCCATCCTGCGGCGCAGGACAGAGTCTGGGGAGAAGGGCCAGGGAGGCCTGTGGTCCACAAGCTGTCCCAGCCTCTTAGAAGTGAAGCCCTCTTTGTATTAATTAGAGAAAAACAATGTTTGGTCTCCATTTTTTTTTTAATGGGAATTAAAGCCATTTCTTCTCAATCACTCGACTCCCCCTGTGAGATTTAACGGGAGAACATTATTTATAGGCTTCAGCATCGCCTCCTGCTCGTGGCTGGGAGCCGCCCCGGGAGCCAGATTCTGGAGGCGGACGCCCCCGGGGCCCGCGGAGACTCCGGGCGTCCCCGCGGCTCTCCCTGGGCACCGCGAGGGCCCGGGGCCAACTCTGGCTCACACGGCAGTGCGCAGCGTTAGCTGGGTGCCGCGCGGGTGGGGGGCACGCCTGCCTGGCCACTGCGCCGGGAGGGGGCGTTTCCATGGCGATGAGAAGCGCTGCTCCTGCTCGCTCATTGGTATTCACTCCCCATCCAGGTTCATTGTGCTTGTGCTAATGACAGGGTTGTCTCGGTAATAAGGATGGTGCACTGGAGAAATTTGCTGCCGTGGTACATTTTCCCTGGCAGCAAACTACTCGGAGACTGCAGTCGGCAAGGAGGGTGACTGGCAGGCGGAAGAGGCTGCCGCGGCATATGGGGAAGGCGGCCGCTCTGCGCCGCTTGCATATGCTGCCATTAAACTCCAGCTTTGCGCTTTGTGTGCTCCTGGGCTGGTGCCAGCGAGCCCACCTGCTGCAAGAATACTTGCAAAGCCCAACTCAAAAGTGATTGAAAAGCTACTAGAATAAACCGTAATAACACAGCGCTTCACAGATGGGACATAATTGCAAGCTAAAGTGTACAGCCCCAGCCGTAATGAAAACACGAGCCATTAAATTAAAATCATAAGGGAGAAAACGATAAAAGTCTGTGGGGTTTTTTCCCCCCTAGTTTTATTGCAAAAACTTCAATTTCCCTGCCCTCATTAATCAAATACCATAAAACTATAGCGCGACTTTGTTCTGGTGGAGGTTCAGGCAATTAGAATGATGAATGTTGATGAAAAATGATGTAACTTTTGTTATCCTCGTGCTCAGATAACTTCAACCCTCTGTAACCGGGGCCACCCGGGGCTGACATGCATCCATCAATCCGCGGGTTGAAAGAGGCTTTGGGCTGTGCCCCGAGGGTTCACGGGGAGGGGTGGTTCAGCCAAGTTTGTCCAAGGCCAGGGCATGTGAAAACAGAACGCGGGGCTTTTTTGCTCAAAACTGGTATGTGTGCAGGGTGAATCCTTTATCCCTAGCCAGCCCGCTCTTTTTTTTTTTCTTAAATATTGGTTATTTTCCATCTTTTTGGACAATTCAGAGACGCTCGTCAAGTTGTAAACCCAGGCGCTGATGGAGAGCCGGGGCCACGGCTGGGGCTGGGGGAAGCTGGTGTGTAACGAGCGGGCGGCTGCGTGCAAGGGGTGGGGGGAGGCCAGGGCTGAGCGGGCCGGGCCGGAGCCGCTTGGGGCCTCTCAGGGCCGTCCATGCAGGCCCCGGCACCGCTGTCCTGTCTCCCAGCAGTGGGCCCAGGGAGGACAAAGGAACACCGTGTCACCCGCATCACCCAAGCAAACAGCCTTTTTAGAAGACTTCCTCTTTTCATTTTTAATTATGCATTTCTTAGGCATTCCGCATGGTGAAGTGGAAGCATTCCCATCTATTAAAAAAAAAAAAAAAAGCCTGGCACCAACAGGATAAATATGTTTTCAATTTACCAGCGGAGACAGGTGTGCGGTCTCAGGGCGTCTTATGTTCACAGAGAAAAAGGACATGGAGATTGCAAAGGCCCCTTTGACTGGGCCCTCCGTCCCTGGGGAGCATGTGGGCTTATTTCTCAGGGGCGGGCTTCCCCGGCCCCAGGGTCTCCTGGTCACCAGAGGAGCTGGTGGGTCACCCTGAGCGCGGCCTCAACTCGTGGGCTCCAGAGCTGCCGCGGCCGTTTGGCAGCAGGTTCGGGAACTCATCGCAGAGCCTCAGTTGCGGCAGGGTCCCTGTCTGAGGCTGGCCGTGGAGCCAGGAAGGACCAGGGTGGGCGGGAGGTGGCTTCGCCAGAACCCTGTGGTTACTCCCGGGGGTGACGCCAGCAGACGGGCCGGGCGCGGTCTGTCTCGGGCGGAGGCTGGCCGGGGGCTCGGCCGGGGTCGGCCTCCACTGCCTGGGTTGGGCTGTGCCCCCTGGAGGAGCCCGCGGTCTGCAGCCTGTGCTCACAGCACAGAGGCCCTGCCTCCCTGGAGGTGGTCTCACCGCTGCACTCTGCCTCCCGTGTGTCCGCCTCTCCCCACCCCTCCAGGACCCTTCCAGAACCCCTCGGCGTTTATGTCCCGGACTGCAGAGCAGAGCGCTAAAGGCGCCTCAGGCTGCCGGTCCCCCGACTTTTACCAAACTTCCTTGGGAACGGCTGGGTCGGTGTCGCCTGGGGTTGGCCTTTCCCTTCCGAGCGGCCCTGGGGGCATCCGGAAGTCAAGCTGGCCTGGAGAAGGCCAGACTGGATGAAAGGCGGGGAAGGAATGTTGGTCTCACCTGAACCTTGGAGGTGCCACCAGCCTCCCCGGGCTGGGTCTTGTGTGAGCTGAGCGCAGAGGCAGGGGCAGCTGCGTCCTTCTGGCCCCCGTGGGGCTGAGCTCGCGCCCCCGACCCCTGCCCTCTGCCCAGACAGAGCTGTGGCCACGTCTGGCCCTTTAGCTGGTGAAGACACGTGCCCTGTGTCAGGCCTGAGGGGAGATCGGTGTTCATGGGCTATGAGGAAAGCCCTGTCGATGAACGCGGATTCATCTAAACCGCTGATCATGAAAAGAGCATGAAAGTGTCTTCTCCAGCTTAGATGCTGCCACCAGAACACGCGTGCTCCCCTCTGAGATTCGGGAGAACCATCTGAAACCCAGCCTGCGGCCTCTGGAGAAACAGGGTGTGATAATAACTCTCAGGGAGCCCTGGCAGGCTGCAGTCCAAGGGGCTGCAAAGAGTCAGACACAACTGAGCAACTGAACAACAACAAATTAAACTTGAAGGCCCTAAACAGCCCGAGGCAGTGAGTAATTTTAGAATGCCTGGAACTTCAGGAGCCTGAATTAGTTTCTCCATGGTGCAGCCTGGCTGAATGTATAGTCCGTGGGCACCTTGATCTGAAATTTCAGACTCCACGGATGCCACTTGGAGACTCAGGAAGTCATTCTCAAAGGCAGGTCGCCTCAGGAGACCTGCCCCAGAGTGAAGGTTCCTACACTGCTTAGAACTATTTCCAAGAATCCCTTTTATGAATGTTCTTCTCTTATTTAAAGAGAAGTACAGTTGACCCTTAAACAGCATAAGTTTGGACTGTATGAGTCTGCTTACTTCAAAATATTTTTCGATAAAGATATTGGAAAATTTTTTGAGATCTGTGACAATTTGAAAAAACTCACAGGTGAACTGTGTGACCTAGAAATATTGAAAAAAATTTTAAAAATTAGGTATGTCTTGAATGTATAAAATTTTATAAAAGTATGTGTTAATTGAGTGATTGTATTATTGATAAGGTTTCTGGTCAATAATAGGCAATTAGTAGCTAAGTTTGGGGGTCTTCCCCAGTGGCTCACTGGTAAAGAATCTGTCTGCAATGCAGGAGACTTGGGTTGCATCCCTGGGTCGGGAAGATCCCCGGGAGAAGGAAATGGCAACCCACTCCAGGATTCTTGCCCGGAGAATCCCCACAGACAGGAGCCTGGCAGGGCGACAGTCCATGCGGTCACAAAGAGTCAGACACAACTGGAGCAACTAACATTTTCACTTTCACTTTCAGTTCAGTTCAGTCGCTCAGTCATGTCAGACTCCCCGCGACCCCATACACCGCAGCACGCCAGGCCTCCCTGTCCATCACCAACTCCCGGAGTTTACTCAAACTCATGTCTATTGAATCGGTGATGCCATCCAGCCATCTCATCCTCTGTCGTCCCATTCTCCTCCTGCCCTCAATCCCTCCCAGCATCAGGGTCTTTTCCAATGAGTCAGCTCCTCGCATGAGGTGGCCAAAGTATTGGAGTTTCAGCCTCAGCATCACTCCTTCCAATGAACACCCAGGACTGATCTCCTTTAGGATGGACTGGTTGGATCTCCTTGCAGTCCAAGGGACTCTCAAGAGTCTTCTCCAACACCACAGTTCAAAAGCATCAATTCTTTGGTGCTCAGCTTTCTTCACAGTCGAACTCTCACATCCATACATGACCACTGGAAAAAACATAGCCTTGACTAGATGGACCTTTGCTGACAAAGTAATGTCTCTGCTTTTTAATATGCTGTCCAGGTTGGTCATAACTTTCCTTCCAAGGAGTGAGCGTTTTTTGATTTCATGGCTGCAGTCACCATCTGCAGTGATTTTGGAGACCCAAAAAATAAATTCAGCCACTATTTCCACTGTTTCTCCATCTATTTGTCATGAAGTGATGGGACCAGATGCCATGATCTTAGTTTTCTGAATGTTGAGCTTTAAGCCAACTTTTTCACTCTCCTCTTTCACTTTCATTAAGAGGCTCTTCTTCACTTTCTGCCATAAGGGTGGTGTCATCTGCGTATCTGAGATTATTGATATTTCTCCCAGCAATCTTGATTCCAGCTTGTGCTTCTTCCAGCCCAGCGTTTCTCATGATGTACTCTGCATATAGGTTAAATAAGCAGGGTGACAATATACAGCCTTGACGTACTCCTTTTCCTATTTGGAACCAGTCTGTTGTTCCATGTCCAGTTCTAACTGTTGCTTCCTGACCTGCATCCAGGTTTCTCAAGAGGCAGGTCAGGTGGTCTGGTATTCCCATCTCTTTCAGAATTTTCCACAGTTTGTTATGATCCACACAGTCAAAGGCTTTGGCATAGTCAATAAAGCAGAAATAGATGCTTTTCTGGAACTCTCTTGCTTTTTTGATGACCCAGCAGATGTTGGCAATTTGATCTCTGGTTCCTCTGCCATTTCTAAATCCAGCTTGAACTTCTGAAAGTTTACGCTTCATGTATCACTGCAGCCTGGCTTGGAGAATTTGAGCACTATTTTACTAACATGTGAGATAAGTGCAATCGTGCAGTTACTTGAACATTCTTTGGCATTGCCTTTCTTTGGGATTGTAATGAAAATTGACCTTTTCCAGTCCTGTGGCCACTGTTGAGTTTTCCAAATTTGCTGGCATATTGAGTGCAGCACTTTCACAGTATCATCTTTTAGGATTTGAAATAGCTCAACTGGAATTCCATCACCCCCACTAGCTTTGTTCGTAGTGATGCTTCCTAAGGCCCACTTGACTTCACATTCCAGGATGTCTGGCTCTAGGTGAGTGATCACACCATCGTGATTATCTGGGTCATGAAGATCTTTTTTGTACAGCTCTTCTGTGTATTCTTGCCACCTCTTAATATCTTCTGCTTCGTTTAGGTCCCTATCATTTCTGTCCTTTATTGAGCTCATCTTTGCATGAAATGTTCCCTCGGTATCTCTAATTTTCTTGAAGAGATCTCTAGAGAAATAGATGCAAGGGACTAGATCTAATAGACAGAGTGCCTGATGAAATATGGACAGAGGTTTTTGACATTGTACAGGAGGCAGGGATCAAGACCATCCCCAAGAGAAAGAAATGTAGAAAAGCAAAATGGTTGTCTGAGGAGGCCTTACAAATAGCTGTGAAAAGAAGAGGAGCAAAAAGCAAGGGAGAAAAGGAAAGATACACCCATTTGAGTGCAGAGTTCCTAAGAATAGCCAGGAGAGCTAAGAAAGCCTTCCACTTTCACTTTGGGGCAGTCAAAATTTACACGCCGAGTTTTGACTGTGTGGGGGTCAGCACCCCTGATCCCCACGTGTTCACGGGTCGACTGTGTTTGTGAATGGGGCTAATGGCCCCTGGGACACCAGCCCACGAGACCATGCTCATGCCCTGTAGGGTTGGTGGTGGTCTGATGAACACAGGGTTGTCAGCTCGGTAAACATTTTGTGCTTTGGAAACAAACGGCTGTTTTCAGTGCTGGCTCCTCCTTTTCCC
Organism: Odocoileus virginianus; assembly: GCF_023699985.2. NCBI lineage: Eukaryota > Metazoa > Chordata > Mammalia > Artiodactyla > Cervidae > Odocoileus > Odocoileus virginianus. The sequence goes on along the minus strand of NC_069681.1, from coordinate 25,118,577 downwards.
GTCCTCTTTCTAATTCCCAAGTCCAGACCTCGGGGTGCTCACTGCATTCCCAGCACCTAACAGGGCAGCTGAAGTGGAAGCAGTCTGTGGTTGCAGGACCCTGTCACCAGTCTCCCTTCCCATCACAGGTGCCGTCTTTGGGGATGGATCTTGTTGGCTCTCAAATTGGGCCAGTTATTTCCTCTCTACCTGAATAAGATGTTTTAAAAGAAAACAGCAGTTTCTCTTGCAGTAGAATACTTCTGGGGAGGATTAGGGGTTAACGGGATACAAATGGATGCTATTCAAAGGGAGGACTAAGCGGTCACGTCATAGGTCACTGTAAAGAATCACAAAAATTAGAGATTTGGATTTGGGCTACACTGTTTTACTCATTCACCAACTTGCAATCTTTCAGAGACAAAGAATCGGAAAGACAGTTGCTTCAACGTCTTAGAATCTAAGCTAAGTGTAGCCCGTTTCTCAGGTCTGGTGGCACATCAAACCCGACACCTTATTTGTGCATAAAATACATGCCGACAGATATACTCAGTCATGGTGGTCACTCCCGGACTCTCAGGGACCAGAAGTATGGAGAATCATTCACACGACACGACTGTCCCCATCTCGGGCTGTTGGACCAGACACCTTTGCTGACAGCCTTTGCTGGGCTATGCTGTAGACGTTCTTGTGAAGGACCCACTGTGCTTCACTGTAAAATCCACACCCCCTGGTAAAACCCACGCCCGGCCCAGAGCCTCTCAGCTGTGTCTTTCCGTCCGTCTGCTCATCAGGCTTTGCCCGTGTCTTCTCCTCGTCGGGTTCGTCCACATCCTCCCTCGCGAGCAGCCCTCCCAAGTCCAGGGCCACCCACCGCTCCTGGAAGCACTCTGCAGATGGACGAGGGAAGTGTCTTTGCTGATTTGGGGCCTCAGCTTCCAGTGACCGAGGGGCTTGCTTTTGCCGTGGGCTGGATACCAGTCTGTGTTCAGCCAGTGGAAGCTTCTGCGCGCATCTGTGTCATCATGGGGTGAATTCAGAGAGAACGTGCAAGGCCCTGCTTGTGCCCCTTGGAGGTGAATATAAGAACTCACCTGAGGAGCCCTGTTGGGGTCCGAGGGGTGTTGATCCTTGCTCAGTGCCCAAGGCCACCCTTACCTACAGACGGCTCCTCCTGCCTGGGGGCAGTCGCAGCTCTGCTGAGCTCGAGGCTGGCCGTCTGCCCGCCCGAGAGAGGTGCTGGCTGCAGTGGGTCTGATTAAACCACTCAGCTCCGCCCCACCCCTGTGACCTACCCGACTGTCATGGTCAGTCAGGACGGCCAGTGGGCCCGGGGTCCTCCCGGCACGGCCAGGGGCCCATCTCCTTGTGAGGGGAGGGCCCCGCTGACTCTTCGGGCTGTGGGGCACTGACCCCTCCCAACCTCCAGGGTTCTGTGCAGTCCTGAGCCCGATGACCCAGCTTGGCTGCCAGCTTAGCGGTCAGTGGAGCAGAGGCGTGGCAGGTGCTGGGGTGCTGGCAGCTCAGTGAATTTTATTTCAGAAGCCAACACCTGCCTGGGCTTCATCCCTTAATGGACCAGCCTGCCACCCCAGCCGGTGTGGGGCCTGACTGCCTTCTCAGAACTGTGTGAGCGTGTGTGAGTGTGTGTGTACGTGTGTGCACACATGTGTGAGTGCGCATGTGCGCACACATGTGTGAGTGTGCATGTGCGCACACATGTGTGAGCGTGTGTGCACACGTGTGTGATCGTGTGCAAACATGTGTGAGTGCACGTGTGTGCGTACATGTGTGTGCGCACGTGTGCACGCCTGCACACACATGCCTGCTGTCTCAAGGGTAAAAGGTTCTGGGATGTTACGGCGCCATTGGACCAGAGCAACGGTGATGGGGTTCTCTGTGACCCCCTGCACCTGCAGCCCACACGGCTCTCTCTGATGGAGATCCGATCCCCACGCGGGGCTGGGCTGAAGTGCGGGTCAACAGAGACCTCAGGTGGCCCCACGGGAAGCTCTGCCCTTCGAAGATTCCTCAAACTCAGGCCTGCTTTCGAAAGGCCGGCGGTGCAGAGGTGTAACTGGGGAGGCTGGCAGAAAGTACAGCACACCAGGAAAGCCACGGGGACGTGCCGTCTGATAGCTCTGGAGATCAGAAGTCTGGGGCTCAGGGGTCAGCAGGGCTGTGGGTCCCTCTGAAACCTGTAGGGAGGGTCTTCCCTGCATCTTCAGGCTTCTACTGCCCTGTAGCCTGTAGGAACATCTCTCCAAGATGCCACACGGCATCTTCTTCTCCCCATGTCTGTGTCTGCTCTCACGAGGACACCAGTCACCTGGGATCCACCCCACCCCTACCCCCTATATAACCTCATCTGAACTAATACATCTACAAAGACTATTTGCAAACCAGGTCGTATTCTGAGAGTCCTGTGGTCAGAAGCCTGGGGGATGCTAGCGCAGACTGTCAGCCTCCTGTGGCTGAGACAATTCCCCAGAAGGTCTCAGCTGTGAGCCACCGACTGTCCCTGAGCTGGGGGTCAGGGCTGTGCTCCGGGGGTGGGAAGTCTGTCGTCCAGACCGTCCGCCCCATCCCTGTCTGCCCTCACCCGGAGCTCTTCCCTGGGCTCGGAGGAGGGGGTGAGGTCAGACACGCAGGTGCCTGCACTGGGTGAGGATGCTGAGTCTCAACCTCACGCTTGGTCCTGGGGGGTGTGGAACCCCCACCTGTCCGCTGGCCTGCTAACCCCACCACCTCTGCCGGCCACTTCCTCGGCGCCCTGGACTTGCCCGAGTCCCGGATGCCGTGCCCGCCTGCTGCCTCTTCTCCATGCCTGTCTCTCCCCCTTCAGCTCCTGGTCCCACAGACGGCCCGCGGAGCCGAGGCCTCCTCTGGGCTTAGGGTGGAAGGAACCTTGCCAGAAGCAGGGTCTTAGTGCTGGCAGAGCAAGTGAGCCCCTCTGAGGATGGAACGGGAGCCAGAGGGCTGTGTAGGGGCCGCCCCGACGGCAGGCTCCCAGGGGGTCCACCTGCACACACCGCCACCTGGGCCGGCCGCAGGGTGAGGACCCACCATGACCCTTGCAGGCTCATCCACCTCCAGACAGTGTAAGGCAGCTTGCTTGACTGTCTCATTAGAGACCTTCACCCAGAACTGCCCAGTCAAGCTCCTGAGTGCCTGATCCCCGGGTTATCCCACTTGAGATTTGGGAATTGAAATGTGATGCATCATAAATGTTCATTGTTGTTTGGAACAAAACAAAGCAAAAGGCAGCGTGCCGGATAATGTGGGATCAAGTTCTCATAAAATCAAGGACTGAACCGTGCACCTGAGACCAAGCACCCCGGCCACATCCGCCAGGGAGTCCCCGTGGGGCATCCAGCCCAGCCCGTAGGGTCCTCGGCGGTTCCCAAGATGAGAAGGTACCCTGGGGTGCAAAGTGTCCCCTCCAAATACGTGTCCTTCCCGGAACCTCAGGATGGGGCTTCTTAGGAAGCAGAGCCCCTGCAGACGTCCCAGGTGTGGTACGCTGTGGTCACAGTGGAGAAGGCAGGCCCTCCGTCCAATATGATCCCGGCCCTTCTCGGAGGAGAGAGGTGCTGTGGGAAGAGGTAGGCCTGGGTCCAGGGACGGAGCACTGAGGATGCCGGGCGCTGCGCAAGGGGGAAGGGAGGACGCAGCTCCGCTAGACCCTTGATCTCGGCCTTCGGCCTGCACACTGCGAGGGTCCATTCCCATGATTGAGGCAGCCTGGGACACGGACACAGGGGGTCCAGCCACTTCTAATGGGCGCAGGAGCAGGCGCTCTCAGAGGGATGCTCAGGGTGGGGCGTGGGGTTTGGGGAATCGGCGAGGAATCCAGGCAGGCGGGGGCCGCTGAGGGCTTTGTGATCATGCAGGGCTCGTGGTCCGGGTCGGGGTCTGGGGCCTGGGGTCCAGGTCGTGGTCTGGGCCAGGGTCTGTGGTCTGGGGTCCGTGGTCTGGGCCAGGGTCTGGGGTCTGGGGCCTGGAGTCCAGGTCGTGGTCTGGGCCAGGGTCTGGAGTCTGTGGTCTGGGGTCTGGGGTCTGGGATCCGTGGTCTGGGCCAGGGTCTGGGGTCTGGGGTCTGGGGTCCAGGCTGTGGTCTGGGCCAGGGTCTGGAGTCCGTGGTCTGGGCCAGGGTCTGGGGTCTGTGGTCTGGGCTGGGGTCTGGGGTCCATGGTCTGGGCTTGGATCTGGGGTCTGGGGTCTGTGGTCTGGGCCAGGGTTTGGGGTCCGTGGTCTGGGCCAGGCTCTGGGATCCAGGCCGGGGTCTTGGCTGGGGTCTGGGATCTGGGCTGGCCCAGGAGACGGGACTGAGGGGGTTGAGTCCTTCCCTCCAGGGACGTCAGTGGCGTTCCAGCACCTTCTCCTCCACTCCCCACCCCGCGCTGGGCTCCAGCCCTGGGCTCCAGCGGCAGAACGGCAGTTCATTTTTCCTTCTCAGTTGCAATTAGGCTTCCAAGCGGGGCGGGCCATCCCCTCCATCCCAACTGGAGGCCGTGGGCGCGTGCGCAGGGCGAGCCTCGCCACTGGGCACCGCTTTATTCGGGGGCTCAGGCCTGGGGCGCGAGGGCCTTCTTTCTGCAGCAAGACCCACGCCTGCATGTGAAACGCTGTCAGGGCCCCCGTCCTCCAGGGCTGCTTCTCTTTAGAATAACAAAAACACATCAGTGGTGAGTTTCAGGGTTAGTTTTAATAAAAGAAAACCCTTTAATTTACATATATTTCAGGCTAAGTAAATGAAAATGCATTATATTGCCACTGTTCTAGGGAATAATGAGCCACAGCTTCAGAAGAACATGTGCCTTTCAGAGTCTGCACCCCCTGCTCTCGGGAGGGGCCCGGGGCCTCGCTCCTGCTCTGTGATCTGGGCCGAAAGTGCCCTCACGGGAGGCTGGGGGACAAACGGATCTGACGTCCAGCTGCAGACCCAAACCTTTTCACCCAGGGCATGTGCAGGTGCGTGGAGCTTGTTTCCATAGGGCAGGGCGGCCCTGAGGTGGGCAGTTCTGTCTCCTGAGAGCCGGGCTGGTGGCATTGGCCCTCTGACACCCACACAGAGGCAGCCGGGAAACCAAAGAGAGGACGCCCGTGCACACTCACGCACACACACATGCACACATGCACACGTATACACACGCTCACACACACACAGTTAGGTGCACACACAGACATCACTTCCCTGCACTGTAGTGGAAGGAGCGCATCCTTGGGAATCCCTGAAAACCATCATTTCCAGACTTTAGTAGAGACTGGCATTCCCCTTCCTCTGAAGGCTCCCCCCGAGAGGCCGTGCTGGAGCCAAGGGGTGTCGTGAGGCACGTGGGGCCTCAGTCCAGCCCCGAGGACCATCGTCAGCTGGTGGTGCTGTCACTGCGAGTCCTTCGTCACAAGCACCTGGCCAACCCTGGTGGCGGCCAGGCTTCCCCCTCTAGGAGGACGCCCCGTTGTCCACCTCAATAAAGAGGATGGCTGGAAAGGGAACCTGCCAGTAAGCAGCGCAGGGATTGCAGCTAGAGAAACGCACCCACGGCCACTGTGGGCGAGGACTCAAGGGTCTGGGGCCAGGTCCAAGCGGTGTCTATTGGCGTGAGGATGGGGGAGACTTGGCCGGGGGTCACTGATAGGAGGTGGGTTTCCGTTTTCCATAAATCAGGCGCTGGTGGGGCCTCCTTCTCTCGCCTCTTAGGTCTCGCTTTCCTGTGGGTGCAGATCTCAGGTTCTGCCTTTCACGTCCTGGTTTTGTTTTAGGTTAAACCCCTTTGGAGTTCTCAGACCTCAAGCGTTCTTTCGGGGCTGGGAGTCCAGACAGGCTGGGAGTCCAGCAGCTCAGAGCCCCGACCTGCTCCTCCGCGCGTCTGGGACCTTCCCCGGATGTGGAGGAGGCGGCCTGGCACGAGGAGCTGTGACCCGGCCCTGGAGCAGTGGGCGGGGCTTCCCGGAGGAGGCGGGGCTTTCCCACTGGCCCGGCAGGGCGCCAGAGGATGGAGCCGGCCACCTGCAGGCCACGGAGTGCCGGGTGGCCCCCAGGTACCCTCGGAGCTGCAGATGCAGCCTCGGTCCCCTGGCCTTTCAGTGACATTTGCACCCCGGGCAAGGACACACTGTCTTCTGTTTCCCCAGTTAATCAGGTGACTTGAAACTAGAAAACAGCAGTTTACCCTGACGACGCCCTGATGACACGTCTGGGGAGACGGAGAGAAAGCTCGCTTTCTGAGCTGTGGAGTCACTACGGAGGCCTGGAGTCACCGCGTTTCTAGGTTAACGGCCACAGAAGATCTGGAAAGGGACAGCTATAATTTTCCTCCAAAAAGTGCTGCTTTTTCACTCTCGAGACAATAAAATGCCCATGAAGGAGCTGCGGAGGGCCCTGTCTTGCAGCTCAGTGGCCTGGTAATTTCCCTGGAGGCTGTCTGTGCTCCTATTAGAAGGACACTATTGTGCATTTGTCAAATCTGGGCGGCAGGTCATGAGCTGGACTCACGCAACCCCTGCCTCCTCCCAGGGCACTAGCGATCATCCATGAAGACACGAGGTACCTGCTGAAGCGTCTCAGCGGGAATCAGAGACCCCACGTGTGCCGGCGTGCACGGCTGCCCGGGCACAGCTCCTGTCTGCTTGGAAAACCCTAAGCGAACACTCAGCAAACAGTACAAGGCAGCCCGCTGCTGGCTCGGCCTTATCATCAAAGGCATGGCAAGACTGTTACTATGAGCCAGGGTAACGCTCCTGGGGGCTCCCCAGGTGGCACTCATGGTGAAGAACCGCCTGCCAGTGCAGGAGATGCAGGTTAAATCCCTGCATCAGGAAAATCCTCTGGGGGAGGAAGTGGCAGCCCACTCAGGTACTCTTGCCTGGAGAACCCCACCGACAGAGAGGAGCCTGGCGGGCTGCGGTGCATGGGGTCATAAAGAGTCAGACACGACTGGAGCAACTTAGCACGCACACAGGCTTGTTACCCTCCTGATGTTTAGAAAAAGAATCAGACCAATAGTCTGCACCTAGAGGCCGGGAAGGGCTGTGTTCCCGCTGAAACTTCCCACGAGGGATGTGTTGCTTTCACAACGGTGACATGGGTCCGGCCCCTCTTGTTTTTAAACTGGATGGAACGGGAGTGAGTCCTGTTAAAGCCTGGCTCCTAGGGCAGCTCTCCTCTGCACCAGACCTTCCTGGGGGAGGGTGTGCTGTGCCTGCAGCCTGCATCCGGCGGTCCATGCTCTTTGTCCCCGGACCGCCCGCCCTGATGGTGTGCTGGTGACAGATGCCTTCTGACACAGTGATCGGAAACTTCCGCCACTCAGAGGGGTCGGGGGAAGGCTGTCTTAGAATCTTCCTCTTCCTCTTTCTCTCCCCATGGGGACGCAGCCTGGCCAAGCTCGCCTGAGCGGGTCCTCACGGGGGCTGGACGGGGTGCGGAGGCTGAGCAGCGGCAAGGCTTCAGAGGGCGATGCTGAGCTGGAGGGCGCGCCTTCCCGGCGAACCCTGGGTCCTCCGTGCGGAGGGGCCTCGAGCTGGGAGGGGAGGGCCAGGGTTGCAGAGCAAGAGACAGGACCTCCCGGTCCGCGGGCAGCGGGTGGGAGTCTTGAGTCAGGCACACGCCACTGCTTCAGGAAGCCCTTCCCCGGCTCCTGGTCTTCAGCATGATGTCTGTGATGATGTCAGGGGTGGTGCGTCTCCGTGGATAGCAAGCGCCGTGTAGGGGACCGCACTGTCCTTGCTGGGGTCCCCCGAGAACACTGGACCCTCGGGAAGGATGAACAGCTCATGGTCAGTGTGGTTGGGCCCGGGGCCCCCAGCTACGCCGCTCAGGGACCAAGGCCACAGTCAGAAGGCCCTCTGAGTGTCCCACCCTGAACGCTCTGCAGGTTGAAGCAGGTGACTGCCCAAGATGTTTTTGTTTGATCTTGAATCATCCGAACTGGGATTGTGGGGCTGTTTTCCAAGTGGAAAGCAAAGTGTCTGCTAAGCTCATTCCTTGGGTTACACAAAGCTCACATTTGGGATGAGCTGACATGGGTTAGGCACAGACGACCCCCCACCCAACCAGCTTCCCTTGGCGGGGAGGTCGTCACTGTCAGAAGCGTGATAGCAACTGTCAAAAGTGCATGAAATCAGCCGTGCAGATGGTGAAACAGAAGTCACGTCTGCCTTTGTTCTGTGACAGGGGGAACGTTTCAAATTCTTCATCAAGGAGGAAACGGAATTCCAACACTTCCCCATCTAATAAAGGGGCCCAACCCCTTCTGGAGGCTCCTAGCTGACACTGGGTTGTGCAGCGCAGGTCAGCCCCTCTAACCCAGGAGGACAGGCTGGTAGACTGTGGGGACATCCTCACCAAACGGTTCTATCTGATGTGAAATCTGAATCCGTGCGGCGGCCAAGACACGTGTTCAGAGGCGACCCAGGCCCAGCCTCCATGCTCCAGGCTCCTGGGTCCCGCACGTGGATGGGGGTCTCCCCGCCTGGGTCCCGCACGCGGATGGGGGTCTCCCCGCCTGGGTCCCGCACACGGATGGGGGTCTCCCCGCCTGGGTCCCGCACGCGGATGGGGGTCTCCCCGCCTGGGTCCCGCACGCGGATGGGGGTCTCCCCGCCTGGGTCCCGCACGCGGATGGGGGTCTCCCCGCCTGGCTCCCGCACGCGGATGGGGGTCTCCCCGCCTGGCTCCCGCACGCGGATGGGGGTCTCCCTGCAGAGAAGAGGCTCCCGGAGACCTGCTTTGTTGCCGCCTCCTCCGTCAACCTTCCCGGGCCTGGGACAGACCCTCCCCAGGGCTGTGCAGCTCCGGGCCCCTCGCTCCCCCACCCCAGTGGTCCTCATGGGGAGGCTGCCTGTGTCCCAGGCGGGAAGACCAGAGGGGCCTGGAGGCAGTGAGGCTCAGCTGGTCAGCCGCCCCACGGATTCCTGCGGAGACCATGCAGATGAGGCCTCCAGACGCCGAGAGTCCCTCAGAAGCTCCCCTTCTTGGGGGCAAACTAGGAGTTTCATGTCCTAACCTGGCTCAGAGGGTCGGGGGGTGTGATGAGTGTCGCGTGTGTGCACGCTCCGCCGCTCACTCGTGTCCGACTTTGTGACCCCGTGGGCTGTAGCCTGCCAGGCTCCTCAGTCCCTGGGATCCTCCAGGAAGAATCCTGGCGCGGGTTGCCGTGCCCTCCTCCAGGGGATCTTCCCGACCCAGGGATGGAACCTGCGGCTCCTGCGTCTCCTGCTCTGCAGGTGGCTTCTTTACTCCTGAGTCACGGGAAGCGGAGCTGAGTGTTGGGCGCTCCCAGGCGGCCTGCCGGGGCCGCTGTCTTCCTGCCCGTGCTCAGACTAACTGGCACAGGAAAGGGCCAGTGGGGCCCGCGACCTGGGAGGGGTGGGGTGCTCCCAGGAGGCAGCCCTGCTATCTTCTCCCTCCAGCCACCAGCTGCCCCGGGCGGGGAAGGACGGGGCGAAGGAGCGGAGTGGCGGGTCAGGGGGCCGCGCCATTCCTGGTTCCCGAGGACCCGCGTGCTGTCTCCACAGAGGCTGCACCCACTGAGCTCCCCTCACCGGCGCATCGGGGTCCCCTTTCCTCCACACCCTCCCCAGCGCTTGTTCTTTGTGCTCTTTTGGACAGCAGCCCCTCTGACAGGTACGAGTGGATAGCTCGTTGAGGTTTCGACTTGCTTCTTCCCGGTGAATAGTGATGTTTCCAGGTACCCTGTGGCCATTCATACGTCTTCTTTGGAAAAATGTCTATTCAGGTCTTCTGTGTATTTTTTAATCATTTTCTTTTTGTTTCCTTGATGTTGATAAGTTATTACATTAAATGAAATGTCAGAAGGAGAAAGACAAACCCGGCATGTTTTCATTTACAGGTGGAATCTAAACAACAAAACAAATGAACAAATCAAACAAGTGGAAACAGACTCAGGGAACAATCTAGCGGTTAGAAGGGTGGAGAGTGAGGGGGCGGGCGCGATAGGTGAGGGGCATGGAGAGGTGGACATTACCAGTTAGAAAGTCAGTCACTCATGGGGGTGTAATATCCAGCACAGCTGAAATAGCCAGTATTATAACAGCTTTCCACGGTACACAATCTACAGAAATACTGACACAATCAGTGTGCTGCACACCTGAATTCAATGTAATATGTAAGCAACTATACTTCAGTCTCAAAAACGACTGTTAAAAGGGGGCGGACTTGAAGTCTACACATCCAAATACAGGTTTTCCTCCAACAGAAGGGGACGAGGAGTCAGTCACCGCACACCTTTCATTCACATCGGGAAGTAAGCTTGGCTCATGCGTCTTACAGATTGCACGCGACGGGATCAAGACAAATACACTGTGAGGTCCTGTGTACACGCTTCAAATAAACATAGTGGACGAGCAGCGCTGAGCACACCTGTCTGGTCGGCTTTGAGTGTGAAGAGAGTGTGTACGTTCCTCTGGCTTGTACAAGCCTTAGACTTTCATTCCAAACGGTCAAAACCCCGTTAAAACCAACGTGAGCAAAATAGGGGCAGTCCTTGCCTGGTTATCCCACGTATGTGTCTATGTCCTGACCTCCTCCTCCAGGGGAACCTGTCAGAGAAGATCAGGGCCCGCCCACGTGGCCTCACTGTAATCTAATCGCCTCTTTGAAAGCCCAACTCCAAGGGCAGTCACACTCAGTCCGGGGGGTTAGGGCTCCAGCATGTGATTTTAGGGGACATGGTTCAGGCCGCAGCAGCAGCCTTCCGCAGCCTTGCCCAGCACACACGCCTCTTGTCCCCAGAGGGTGCCCGGTGTCTGGCAGCAATGCTCAGTCAGTGCTGTCAGGAATCGGAGTCCAGCCTCGTGAGTTTAGTAGGGCTCTGTCAGTCATGTTTCAGGGATAAGAACAATGCTTTCCAGTTTAAAGCATCTAAAAATATTAAATATCTAAAATATTAAAATATCTAAAAATAACCTCCATGTTATTTTCTTTTCAGGTTTTCTACACATTTTTTTCCCTATAATTTAAAAAAGCATGGTAAGAAACTAAAATTATCAGGTGCTTTTAAATTCAGAAACTTTTGCTGAGAAAACGTGAGCCCTGGTTGTTTAAAATCGACGCCCACCTTCCAGAGGGTGGTTCCCCAAGCGTGGGCACGCGCCCCAGGGGCCTCGGTCTGGGGGCTCAGACGGGACCGCAGTGGCCTTGCTCTGACACACACCTGTCACTGGTCTTCGGTGGATTTGGGGGAAGGAAACCTCTCCCACCATTAAGGTGCCCTGAGAGGATTGATCTGCTTTTGTAACTCTGCCAGAAACGGGCGCTCTAATCCAGCTGTTGATGAAGTCCGGCTGGGCAGGGCTGGGGTACGGGGCCTGCTCCTCTGCCCCCGAGCCCTTAGTCCCCACGGTATTGTGACAAGCATCCTGCTTCTTTTGCGGCTGTTCTGTTCCCGTGCCCATCCTGTAACTTCCCACTGCCGCTTACTCCGTGGAACGCAAGGTGCTGGTCCATGGGAGAACCATGGCAAAAGTGCACGTGAACTGCTGGGAATTACTCAACGGAACGACGCCTCGCGCAACTGCATACTTAGTAAGGTGATCTCAGTGGGAAGCTGGGTAAGTTTCTATTTGGAAGACTGGGCTGTGCATATAGCAATCTAGTTACACCTGTTAGCGTATGCCTAGAATTTTGGTTCCAAAATACAGCTTTTAACCAAATGGAAAAGCTTCCTAGGGGATGTGGGACTTGGATCAGCCTTTTGAGTAAGGCTGAGTGACAGGCTTGAGGCAGCAAAGCGCTGCAAACAGGGGCCCGGTGTGGGCGGGCAGGGGAGCAGGGTTGAGTGCTCTGGGCCCCTCGCTCAATCCCAGGCTCGCCACCAGGCCTGTTCTCCCGGGCTGGACTCTCCTGCGTGGGAACACAGCAGGGCTGGCGGGAAGTCCGCTTCCTGTTTGAGGCGATGTTTCCCTGTGGCTTCTCTGGCCGTTTTGTTACTAGTGATGCTTACTCAGTGCCAGGCTTGTGGTGTGTATAATTAGCAGAAGCCCCGCTTTCCGTCAGTTCAGACGTGAAAATCTATATAGGGAGAGTGGGACAGAGCAGAGCCGGTGGGGTGGGGGCGGGTGGAGTGGCATCGGTGCTCCTGGTCAGGGCGGTCAGCCCCGGGGACGCGTCGCACACGTGCACACGGGCAGTCATCCTCTGGCAGTGACTCGGCCGTGATTTTGCTGATTTGGAGTCAGTGTCTCCAGCCTCCTGCAGACTCTGGAAAATGCTCATTCTCACTCTGGGTCCTGGAAGGGAGGGACCTGGGCCCATGTTTCCAGCAGCTCCCAGGAGATGCTGGTGCCTCGGGACGTGCTCTGAGCAGCGAGGCTCCAGGCCCCTCTGAGTGGAGTCTGAGGACCACTGGTCCCTGCGCCCTGCACCTGCTGGGTCGGAACCCCTGGGAGGGAGGACCCTGGCTGCAGGACAGAACGTGTGTCCTGGCCCAGCGGGGCTCCCCCTGCAAGGGGCCCCTCCCTGGCTCTGCCCCATCCTGGACCTGGGGCACCTGAGCCAGCTTGCCTGCCTTGCAGTTTCCAGAAGGAGACCCCGGGGCACCGGTTCAAGTCAGGCTGGTTATTTGGGAGGAAAGAAAGCTGAGCGGTGAAGAATCGACGCTTTTGAACTGTGGAGTTGGAGATGACTCTTGAGACTCCCTTGGACTGCAAGGAGATCCAACCAGTCCATCCTAAAGGAGATCAGTCCTGGGTGTTCATTAGAAGGACTGATGCTGAAGCTGAAACGCCAATACTTTGGCCACCTGATGTGAAGAACTGATTTATTAGAAAAGACTCTGATGCTGGGAAAGATTGAGGGTGGGAGGAGAAGGAGATGACAGAGGATGAGATGGTTGGATGGCATCACCGACTCAATGGACATGAGTTTGGGTGGACTCCGGGAGTTGGTGATGGACAGGGAGGCCTGATGTGCTGTAGTCCATGGGGTTGCAAAGAGCCGGACACGATTGAGTGACTGAACTGAACTGAACTGAGAGGCTGACACTGAGCCCCTTCCTCTGCTTAGGTCTCTGCAGAAGAGATGCCTCCCAGTCGTCCATGTCAGAAAACACGCCTTCTTCCCCTAAGCCTTTTCCCGTCCAAACTCCATCCTGTCTCTTAAGTATCTGGAAGCCCCTTCTGTGAACCGTCACCACGGACGCCTGCTCTGGGCGTGGACGCCCAGCTGGCCTGCACTCTGCTATCTGCCTGGTCCCAGCCCACGGGTCTCTCCAGAAATCTCGGATTTACTGTGCTTTCCTGCGGAGGTGCCTAGCGGCTCCTCCTGGTCCTCGGGACGGGCTCTAAAGTCTTCGGTGAGGCTGCGGAGCCTGTGTTGTCGGCCCCCACCTCCTCCAACCTCACATCACACCCATCACCCCGGGTCTAGGAATCACCCCTTACTGTGGGACCCTAACCCTGACATTACAGGGGTTACCCAGCTGCCTGGCATAATGCTAGGGAGGACCACGTGTAGATGCATTTCTTACGAGGCAGCGGGAAGGCAGCTAGGTGCTTGGTAAGGAAAGGTAGAAGGAACGGTGAATAAACTAACAAGTGTTTGCTGGCGGGATGTGTGGTCTCCCATCAGAGGGCTCCGTGTCGGGAGGGGCTTTGGTAAGGAGTCTGACCAAGCGCATCCGTCACTCTGGCTTCCTGTGTCACCCCTCACAGTGGTCCGCGCGGGGCAGCGGAAGTGCCAGCAGCTGACCGGCCCCCGCTCTTCACCACGTTCATCTTGAAAGGACCCTCTCAAGACTCTTTATCCTCGTCATCTTCTGTTGGTTTAAATTTGATGTTCCTCGATCTCCATCTCATCTATTCTAGGGTTTTTTTCACTTTACCTATAGTGGGTTTTCAACTTGTAGCTTAATCTTCCCCCTCCCTCATCTTTTGAGCTTTTTATCTCAATGGATTTTGGATTTGGCTTTTATTTCAATCTCATCAATCATATCTTATTTTCAATATTACTTCCCTTTTATAGTAGCATTCCCACATGCAAGCGCTCTGGATCAGACAGTTCAAACACAAAGTATCTCCACGTGAGATTCATAAAGATGTTATCCCGTGCTTTCTTCTAAATGATAAGAAAACGCTGTCACACGCAGGCTGCTAATGCTGGGTTTTTGTGAATGAAGTGAGGTGGGGAGCTGGCTTATGGGTTTCCCTGGATGACCAGGGGTCCTGTTCTCGCCTCGCTCATCCACAAGGCCTGTTGGAAATCATCCTTCCCGCGCGTGGACCCAGTTCTAGCCTCTGTGCTGTACTTCACTTGTTCGTCAGCCACCACCACGCCCTCCTGATTCCTGAAACTATACTGCAAGTTTATGGTTTTCCTGCTTTGAGCTGCTTGTATGGTATTTATAGTAATGTGGGTTTTAATGTTTCTAAGGCAAAAATAACCTCGAAGTCCTGTGTGCACATGACTTTTATTTGCTAATGATTTTCAGTATTTTTGCATTTGTGTACGTTCGGGTTTTTGCTCATGTGAAAGGTTGGCTTGTTGTCTCTTTTATGTTATCTGTGATTTTGATAACTAGCCAGTAGGATGAGCTGAAGGAATGTTTATTCTTTCTACATTCTCTGGAATAGTTGACTGATGGAGTTATGCAATGATTGGTAGAACTTGCCTGTAAAACCATCTGTATTTTCTTTGCAGATAGATTTTAAAATATTGATTCAAGGCATTTAACGGTTTCAAGATCATTCAGTCCTGTAGGGGTCAGTTTAGCGAAATTGTTTTACATAGGAATTTGTTATTTTCACATTTTTTACAAATTATTTGTCCTAGACGTGTTTTAATACTCTTTGATATCTAAATTTTGTTGCTTATACGTAGTTAACCAATTTTTCATTTGTACTGTGAATATTTTATCTTTTTGTGCTGTGAATATTTGTTAATTTGATTATTCTTTTTCAAAGAATCAAACTTAGGCTTTGCTTACCCTTCCCCCCTTTATTTTCAGCTGCGTTGCCTCTTGTCCATTACTGTTCCCTCCTTTCGCTTTGTTGAGTTTATCCTGCTCTTCTTGCAGGCTATTCTATTCTTCCACCTTCTAAATTTTTCTAATATAATTTGTGCATGTGTGCTAAGTCGCTTCAGGTATGTCTGACTCTTTGCAACCCTATGGAGCATAGCCTACCAGGCTCCTCTGTCCATGGACTTCTCTAGGCAAGAATACTGGAGTGGGTTGCCATTCCCTTCTCCAGGGGGTCTCCCCAACCTAGGGATGGAACTCGAGTCTCTCGCATCTCCTGCGTTGGCAGGCAGGTTCTTTACCCCTGGGAAGCCCCTCATATAATTTAAGACTATAAATTTGCCTTTTACCGTGACCGTGGCTGCATCTCACAATTACTGACACCTGATATTTTTAGCGAGTATTTTCTAACTTCCGTAAGGATTACTATTTTGATCCAGGAGGCTTTTTCTTCTTCTACTTGTATTGAGCTATAACTGACACAGAGCACTGTGTAAGCTTTAGGTGAATAGCATAATGATTTGACATCATGAAATGATCATAAGGTTTTTGAAAGTATGTCTTTTGCTTCACATGAATTTGTGTTAAAATCATTTCATTATTGATTTTGAACTTAACATATTTATTGGCCCTAAAATGCTACACAAGATGTATTAAGAAAAAAAAAAGATGTATTAAGATTTCAGAAATGTTACGATGTGGGAAAATGGAACAGCAAGTATAAGAGCCCCTGACTGTAAGACACATCCCAATTTGGAGACACTAGAAACCAAAAAGAAGATTGTGTTTTAGAATCTATAAAATTGTGTTGAAGTCAGAAACGATGTGTCCGTATTATATCAACTTACTAAACTACGGCACACTTAACTTTATTTCCTAGCATGTGGTATTTGTAAATGTTTCTGGAGTGTTTGAAAAAATTTGATTCTTATCTCTGTTTTATCCTTATTTTATCAACCCTTTCAGAGTATTGTTCATATATTTTATATCCTTACTGAATTTTGTCTATTTGGTCTATTGATTATCCACAGAATGTATTTTAAAATCTGCTTCTCTGATGCTGGATTTCTCAAATTTCCCTTACAATTTCACCTATTTTTGTTTTATGTATTTTGATCGAGTTATCAGGAACAGAAGGGCTTAGGATTGTTACACTTTCCTGTTGAGCTGTTTATGCCTTGTATCAATATGTAATAACCTTTTTTAAGAAAATGTAACATTAATGCCTTTGGCCTTTTTTGTTTTCAACTTATACCAATATATTAATCAGTGTCCCTTGGTTACTTTTTTTTAGAACATATTTTTCCTTTTTGTTTTTGAGTTTTGCCTGTCTAAGCTCTTATACTTTTTTATCTATCTCTTATTAACAACATATAACTGGGATTTTAAAAATTCAGCATGATAATCTTAACCTTTTGATTAGAAAGTTTTATTCATTAGTACTTATTGTGATTAGTGTAATTGAAATTTCTTTCTACTACTTTCCTTCATGCTTTCTATTGAATATTTGTCCTCCCTTTATTAGCTTTCTTTATTCTTTCTGTTCTTACATCCTTTTAAATTAATTGATTTTTAATTTCTTCCCATCTTATTTTCCAACTCAATTTGAAATACATTCTATTTCTAGGATATTGTTGGTTACTGTAAAATATTAATAATCTGTAAGTCATTTGAGTTGACAAAGTATACAGCTAATATTTACCCTCTTTACAAATGATACAAGAAACTTGGAGTTCTTTTTATTATAAATTATATGTTGCAGTTGTTCTGTTTCTTAGTTCTATTTTGTTATTTTTAACCACACAAATTATATGTTATTATTTTCCACAGTTAATGTTTGTTTAGACTTATCCACATATTTACTATTTTCTTTGATAAACATTCTTTGTATCTCAGATCTTTTTTCTGGGGTCCTTTCTCTCTTCCTAGAGTTTTTCCTACGGAAGTATCTCTAATGAGGGTCAGTCATGAGATTTTGGAAATATTTTTACTTCATCATCATTTTTTAAAAATACATTGAACTGACCTATAATTTAAAGTAAACATCTATTTTTTCTCAGCAGTTTAGATATTATGCCACAGTCTTCTGTTTTCCTTATTACTGTTGAGAAATCAGCTATATTTCTAAATCCTGTTTTCTTTTAGAAAATCTGTTTCTTTCCTCCCATTTCACCGACTCGATGGACATGAGTTTGAGTAAACTCTAGGAGTTGGTGATGGACAGGGAGGCCTGGCGTGCTGCGATTCATGGGGTCGCAAAGAGTCGGACACGACTGAGCGACTGAACTGAACTGAACTGAAGTTTTCTCTTTGTCATTTGTATCCACCAGTGTCATTAGAATGTGTCTAAATGTGAATTATTAATTACCCTTCTTGGGATTTATGGACATCCTAAATATGAACAGTCATATCTTTAAAAAATACTGGGAAAATTTCAACTATTCTTTTTTCAAATACTGTGTCTCTTACATTCTATTTTCCCTCTAGAATTCTGATCAGAAACATACTCTATTTTATCACATTGTGCTACACCCGGGAAAAGGCTAATCTGCATTTTCCTTCTTTTTCCTTTCTTCCTCTGCTGCATTCTAGAATGTTTTTGACAAGGAGGTCTATCTTCCAATCATATAATTCTCTCTTTAGCTCTGTCTAGTCTGCTGTGTAACTTTTCTATGACAGTTTCTATTTTTAATTATCAGATTTTTCATTCTTTTAAAAGTTTAACTCTCAGGCCACCATTCTACATACAATCAAGAAAGCTTTTAGCTTGTGTTAGTACACTCCACTCACTGTTATTATGTCCACTATCACCGGTGGAAAGCACATTAGGAAGAATAAAATGATTGTCTGTTATCACTGACCTTTCCTTAAGTCTTGACTCTGAGACCAGAAATTGGTTAGGGCATTTGTCATATCAGCTCAACAGGAACTCATATCTATTGATGTTTAAACCAAACTTTTTCACCAATACTCCTTTGAGCTGTGGTCAATTTGTCCAAATAGGGAGGAATCCCAGCAGGGAAAAACAAAACTGTGCTATAGATCCTTTCTCATTTAGATGATTACTTAATGACTGAATACTAGTTTAGACAAGCTAGGTACCACCTCCTTGACAGACAGGATAGCAAGGTCAATGTTCCCCTGTGGGTTCTCATAAAGTAACATTTTGTGGCAAACCCTGACCCCCACTGCTATGAAGCTATTTATGATCTTTATACCATTTGGTGTGAATATTCATACACTTAACTGCAGAAATTTGTTTGATTATGGTCTGCTGCCTGAGATCCCCTTGGCTTGTTAAATCAGATTGGTATTTGGTAGGATTTCCTTTCTGAAATACAAAAAGCTATTGATTCTGAAAAACAACTGGCCTTGGGGGTTTTGGATAAGGGATCATGGTCCCTTAACGCTTATGCCATTGTGTTCTAGCAAGAATGACACACCACGAAGTGTAGACTTGACAAACTGCTTGGTTTAGAGCAAACCCTCGATCAACCCGAGCGCTCTGGGGGGTTGTTATCGGACCACTTCTGCTATCGGAGCCCCTCTGATTGTCATCCTTCCTAAAGTGGTCTTGGGGACAAGGGACAGGAAACGTGGAGCTTGGCCCCTTGATACTTCTCTGATGCCTTGCATTTCACATGCCAGCGTGCCAGCAACATGAGCTTTTAGAAGTTCACTAGGCACTGATGTGGTTGGAGCCAGCCAGACTGAAATCTTAAATCTAAGTGAGTCAACAGGGGAGAGAGTCATGGGAATACGGAACAACGTGGCTGAGAAATCAAATGAATGAACACAAAATTGTTAAGACCTTCCCAGGTCCTCAGAAGGGGCCGTGCAAGCGGGAGGCCAAAGTCTCGGCTTCAGTGGCTTCTTGCTGGACATGAGCCCTGACTCCGGATGCAGTCTGAGCACCCGTGCAAACCGCGCTTTTGGAGCATCCCTCTGGGTTGGCCGTTGGCTGGCGGCCCTGCCCTTCCTTCGCCCCCAAGTTCACCACAGAATGTTTGCACAGCCCTGAGTCCTCAGCACTCTTCATCTCCACTCAGTCTGGGAGAAATGGGTGTCTCTTCCAGGCAAAGTCCGACGGGCTTGAGGCTGAGCCTTTCAGAAACAGATCCACCTCCGTGACCCCTGCCGCTTTCCGAGCACAGCCCTGGGCCACGCGGCTGCTAATTAGGGAGATCAGGTGGGCGCGCCCCCGGCGTGAGGAGGGCGGGGCCAAGCCCAGAGGGCGCCTCGCGATCCACGCGAGAGTCGGCGCAGGAAGTGGGGGTCCAAGCTCACGCCCTGTGCACCCAGAATAATCTAAGGCGGGCAAGAGGCCTCGCCGACCTGCTCCCTGCTGACCCCAGCCCCCGCCCGTGACACGCCGGACCCCGTGCCTGCCGAGGGACGGACCCACAGAACAGCGCTCTGAGCGGGGCAGGAAGGCGGGCAGCACTCTGAGGGGCAGGGCTGACGCCAGAGGGAGATGGAGATGAAACAGAGGTGAGTCCTCCTCTCTGAAACAAAACGAGTCCTGCCAAGAAGTGCGGAGACAGGCCCCAGGCCGCTGGTTGGGAGAGAGGGAAGTCCTTAGCTTAGTGCCCCGGGTGAAAGCCGGTCTCGGGGAGCCGACACCGGGGCCTGGCAAGGCCCACCACGCGGTCCTGAAGCCGCCGCTCGCTTCCAAACACCGCGTGCCCGGGGCCATGCCCTCCCCAGCCCGCGGCCTCTCCCTCCAGGCCGGGGGCGACGCGGCGGCCTGCAAACGTGTGAACTGCAGTTCACGGCAGCCCAGACGCGCTCTGGGGGCGCAGCGCCGAGGACTGTGAGGGCCGGCCAGCCAAAGCTCCAGCGCGGCATTCCGTCACTCCTGGGGCGGAGCAGCGCCCGAGCCACCAGGGGCCACGCCGTGAGGCGAAGCTTTCTTGCGTCTAGCCTCTGAGTCTGCAGCCGTTTTAAAGCGAGAGGAAAAACCACTTGGCAAGTGAGCACGTTAAACTACAGAAGCCTAAATACAGTCTGGTGTTCAGCAACACCACCGGCGCGTGAAAAACGCCTCAGGAGGCGGGGAGAAGCGGAACTCGAGGAAGTCAGACCTGGGGCGTGAGACGGCGTTTCCACTGATCACACGGTGAAGGAGCTGAGGCGATGTTCACCCGGCACGTTTACGGGAAATAAGAACGATGAAAGGCGCGATGGGAGAGCAGGAGAGAGGGATTCCTTTCAAACCGTTAAGTAGCCGACGTGCAAAGAAGCAGGCCCAGGCGGACGGGGCAGGACTAGAGCAGCGCGGCGGGCCTGCTGGTGCAGCGGAGAGCGGCGGGGCCTTCCCTGAGGGGAGGAGGGCTTCAGGAGACGCGCGGTGGGGAGACACGACGGCTGGGCGCGAGGGCGGCGCCGCCGTCGCCGCTCCGGGGCCCAGGGGAGCGGGAGGAAGGCCAGGCCCGCTCGGCGGCGGCTCCAGCCCGGGGCCGCTGCTGGCCTCTCGGCCCACCGCCGCGGGGCCCGGCCTTCAGCCGCCTGCTTCCCCCGCTGAGCCCGAGTGCTTGGCGGTCGCGCTCTCGCCTCCAGGAGCAACACCCGCCGGCCGCGAGCTCCGCCGGCCGCTTTGCCAAGTAGGACCCGACACCGCCTCTGGAGCGAGAGAGAGCGGGATACTTCACAGACGGAGGGGCCCAGACAGGCGCGGCCCGCGCGCCCACCGCCAGGCCCGGAAGTCAGGCTCAGAGGAGAAAGGGCTTCCCGTCCGATTCTCTGAATTCTCGGCGTGAGGAATGACTTGACCTGCCGGGTCCTGATCCCCAGAGGCCTCACGGGGAGATGTTTCCTCATCACCGGGGCTGCCCAGCGGGTCAGGAGACACAGGAGAGAGATGTGGGCTCGATCCCTGGGTGGCGAAGATCCCCTGGAGGAGGGCTTGGCGACCCACCCCAGTATTCTTGCCTGGAGAATCCCATGGACACAGGAGCCTGGCGGGCTGCAGTCCATGGGGTTGCGACAAGTCAGACAGGACTGAAGCAGCTGAGCTTCTCGTTGTTTGCTCTTTTAAAAAATTACATTGAGTTTGATTGCTCTAATTGAAAAAAAAATGCATGCTGATTATAGGAAAAGTGAATGTTAAAGATAAAGTAGAGATCATAACATATGAGAAAGTTTATATCCTGTGCCTACACTTAGCATCATATCATGAAAATTTCCCCATAGCATGAAACGCTTTTCTAAACTGATTTTTGAATATTATGCAATGGTCCCTTATAAATGCACAGTTAAGTCAATTTATTTTGAAGAATTTTCCTCTTGGTGAATATTTAGGTTTTTATTCCCCAAGTTTGATACAGAAAATTACAATTTAAGTCCTTGGTCATAATCTTAGTGTTTCTTTTTTTTTTAAAATATATATAGTTTATTGAAGTATAGTTGACTTACAATGTTTCAGGTGCACCGTAAAGTGATTCAGTTACACATATACACATGCATTATTTTAAAAATTATTTTCCATTATAGGTTATTACAACATATTGACTATTGTTCCCTGTGCTATACAGTAAACTTTTGCTGCTTATTGCATATCTATTTTTTATTTTTATTTTATTTTCCATTTATTTTTATTAATTGGAGGCTAATTACTTTACAACATTGCAGTGGTTTTTTGTCATACATTGAAATGAATTAGCCATGGATTTACATGTATTCCCCATCCCGGTCCCCCCTCCCACCTCCCTCTCCACCCGATCCCTCTGGGTCTTCCCAGTGCACCAGGCCCGAGCACTTGTTTCATGCATCCAACCTGGGCTGGTGATCTGTTTCACCCTAGATAATATACATGTTTCGATACTGTTCTCTTGAAACATCCCACCCTCGCCTTCTCCCACAGAATCCACAAGTCTGTTCTATACATCTGAGTCTCTTTTTCTGTGTTTCTTTCTAATTATTTCCTCAGGGGACAAACTACAGTTGCTGGTTCAACAGGAGGGAAATATTTGCGAGACACCTGAGACACTTTGAAGATCAGGACTCCAGCAGAAATTTTGTACAGATGAACACACCCATCAACAAGGTAGGGAACAGTTTCTGATTCCTAGCTACACTTCACAATTTGAGTGTTGTCATTTTTTAAATGTTTGCCGTTTTGACCACAAACAATGGTATCGAGTTTTAGGTTGTTCTCTTTTGGTCGTTAGTGAGGATGAAGAGTTTTCCTATGGTGACTGGCTGTTTATTGGTCTGCCGTTCTGAATTGCCTATTTGTAGCCATAGTCTGTTCTTCTATGGAGTTACTTTATTCTCCTATTGATTTGCAAACTCTTTTTTACATATTAGGGTGTTTAATGGCTTTTTGGGTACTGTATATATTCTAAATATTTCCCCATAAGCATTTTAACAGTAAAAAGATACGAACATTTTAAGTTGTCAAATCTATCAAAATTTTTCCAAGTGTTTCTATTTCAGTGCTGTTGTTTACAAAGTCTGTCTTCACACTCTAGAAGTGAGCATATAAAATTTTCTTCCTCTGGTTTTTTCTGGTTTATTCGTTGGCAGTTATCTTGTAGTTTACTTAGATGCATGATGTGAGTACGTGTCAAAATTTACTTATTACTAATAGCAAAGCAATTATATTGGAAGAATTCACTTAATAATTTTTTCTCCACTGATTTAAGATGCACTTTTACGTCACATTAACGACATAGTTTGTTCTATTTCTGCTTTTTTGTCTGTGCTGTTGAACTGTTTACTTCACCTCTGGCCGTTGCATGCTGTTTGAGTTAGTGCTATCCCAGGTATTACACTTTAATAGGTAGCTGTGGTCCTTCTCAGTTATTTCTCTCCTTAATGATCTTTATTTTCCTTGCCCATTTATACTTTCTTATAAAATTTGATATAACTTGGTTAAAACTGTGTTGTTGGTCATTTTACTGGAATTTCTTTCAGTTTATTAAATAATCTGGGGATGAACTGACATTTCTGGAATACATACTGTGGCTTTTCTATCTATGAATATTAAATACTTCTTATTTTATTTATATCTGTTCCCTCAGGAAATATTTGCTTGATAAGATGCGTTTCATCATATTTTAGTGTCTTTTATGTTGTATGGTTTTTCTAAATGGATTTTTTCATCATTGCCAGCATTTGGGAATTATACTATTTTTTGCATATGTGTTTTTCTACTGGTTGTCTAAATAGGTCCTAAAGTTTCTATTTAGACATCACTTTGAAATTTATTATTATTTTTTTGAGAGAGTAGTAGAGGAGAAAATCTTACTGTAGGAAAACAATGGCAATTTTGCCTCTTCCCAGTTCCTCCAATTTCCAGATGATGGTGAACATCGGAGTGCAGGGGCATCCTAGCCTTCTCCTGTCAAAGCATCATCACTATGATGATGCAGACTGCAGAGCCTCCACTTTGAATTCACATCTCTTGTGCGCTGTTAAAATAATACATAAATGTTCCCATTGATCACCAACTGATCTCTAAATCATTTTTCTTAGTCTCAATGTTTCCTTTACATTTTTCTATCCAAAGAAATTATATAGCTTTACCTCTCTTGGTTTGAAGAATATGTGTTGTGTTTATTCGCTCAGTCGTGTCCAACTCTTTGCGACCAAATGACTGCAGCCTGCCAGGCCCCTCTGGTCTGTGGAGATTCTCCAGGCAAGAATCCTGGCATGGGTTGCCATGCCCTGCTCCAGCTCATCTTCCCAACCAGAGATTGAACCCAGGTCTCCCACATTGCAGGTGGATTCTTTGCTGTCTGAGCCACAAGGAAAGCCCAAGAATACTGGAGTGAGTAGCCTATCCCTTCTCCAGGGGATCTTCCCGACCCAGAAGCCGAACCGAGGTCTCCTGCATTGCAGGTGGATGCTTTACCAGCTGAGCTACCAGGGAAGAATATAAACTTAGGTGTTTTTCTTTATTTAATGGTTACTCTTGTGTTTCTGAGACCTGAGTTCAATCTGTGGTCCTCTAATTATCAACGTGAGAAAGTAACTCTCTGCTCTGAAAGACTGGGAAGTTCTCTCTCCTCCTCACCCTGAAATAATTTCTAAACATTTTTAATGTAACCTGGGATATTTTAAAGCCAGACAATAATGAAGATAATTTATAATACTTTGCTTTCCAAGAATATTTTGCATTTTGCTTTAAATTTAGAATCACATTTACAGTTGTACAGATGTAATTCTATGGTTGTATTGGGAGGTGCCCATACTGAGTTCTGTGTTTGTGTCCACTTTGGGTTCCCTGAGTCACACACACTTCATTCAGAGAGATTGGGAAGGTGTTTTGTTTTGTTTTTTTCCTGAATTCTTCATCTCTGAGAAGTGGTCTTGCTGCTGTTTGCACATGAAGTCTACTTGCATGGGCCGGGTCTTCTCAGCTCAGCTCTGTGCACCCTGGAACATGGGCCCACCCATCCCTGTCCTCTGGGGCCACAGTGATGGAGCTGGGAGAGTGTCAGCTTGATTTATTTATGTATTTTTACAAGTAACACCTAACTGTAGGATTATTTTCTCTATGCTTGAAATTTAATCACAAGTTCATGTTTTATCTCCCATCAGAAAGTGGAGTCATCTCCCCATTGTGGATGGGGTCATCTCCCCATCAGGGGGTGGGGTCATCACCCCATCAAGGGGTGGGGTCATCTCCCATCAGTAGGTGGGCTCATCTCCCATCAGAAGGTGGAGTCATCATTCCATCAGGGGTTGGGGGGGTCATCTCCCATCAGGGGGTAGGTTCATCTCCCCATTCGGGGATGAGGGGTAGGGGAAGTAAGGTCATCTCCCATCCGAAGGTGGGGGTCATCTCCCCATCAGGGGGTGGGGTCATCTCCCATCAGAAGGTGGGAGTCATCATCCCATCAGGGGGTGGGGTCATTGCCCCATCAGGGGCTGGGGTCATCTCCCATCAGGGAGTGGGGTCTTCTCCCCATCAGAAGGTGGGGTCATCTCCCCATCAGGGGGTGGGATCATCTCCCCATCAGGAGGTGGGGTCATCACCCCATCAGGGGGTGGGGTCATCTCCCATCAGAAGGTGGGAGTCATCATCCCATCAGGGGGTGGGGTCACCTCCCCATCAGGGGGTGGGATCATTGCCCCATTAGGGGGTGGGATCATCTCCCCATCAGGAGGTGGGGTCATCACCCCATCAGAAGGTGGGGGTCGTCATCCCATCGGGGGTGGGGTCATTGCCCCATCAGGGGCTGGGGTCATCTCCCATCAGGGAGTGGGGTCATCTCCCCATCAGAAGGTGGGGGTATTGCCCCATCAGGGGCTGAGGTCATCACCCCATCAGGGGGTGGGGTCATCTCCCATCAGAAGGTGGGGGTCGTCATCCCATCAGTGGGTGGGGTCATTGCCCCATCAGGGGCTGAGGTCATCACCCCATCAGGGGGTGGGGTCATCTCCCATCAGAAGGTGGGGGTCGTCATCCCATCAGGGGGTGGGGTCATTGCCCCATCAGGGGCTGGGGTCATCTCCCATCAGGAGCTGGGGTCCTCACCCTGTTGGTAGATAGGGTCTATCTCCCCACCCTTGGATTCTTGACTGGCTTATGACATCCCTTGACCAGTAAACTGTAGTGGGCATGACAGACTGCAGCTTCTGCCTTCGCCCTCCTGACGTTCCCTGGGACCCCCACAGGCAGTGGTCTGGCCTGCATGAGTTACCATGTAGAGGAGAGCTGGGCGGCCCAGCCGGCGGCTGCTGCCAACCTCCAGACGAGATCCGTCCAGCCAGCCCTCCAGCTGGACATGGCTGCTGGAGGGAGCCCAGGCAAGGCCAGCCCAGCCCACCCAGCCCACCCACGCGACGGAGGACAGCACCTCCTTGTCAGCCACTGAGTTTCGGGGGCGGGTTGTTATGTAGTGAAATTGAATGGACGTGCAGTCCTCCTGACCCCAAGGAGGAGGGTGACCCAGTGAGCCGATGGACTTGACCATCTGAGCTCCCAGAGGACGGGGGGAGGACGGCATCGCTGACGTTCTGGAGGCCTCTCTGCCCCAGCCCGGCTCACAGCTCTGCTGGAAGCACAGCTGGACGGGATGCGGGTGGTTTGGGGGCACATGTCTCGTCAGATGATGGGGGCTGAGGGTGAGACGCTGAGCAGGGAGCTCTGGGCGGGGCTGGGGGCTCTAGGGGTTAGCACCCCTAGCCCGGAGCGTCCTTCTCCCAGACTCAAGGCCCGGATGCCAGGCATGCGGGCTGACTTGTTCTGCAGGCAGGGTGGGCGGAGGACGGGAGGCGCCGAGGGCCTGTGGTCCCTGCTCCTTCCCTCTGGCCCGGCAGCACAGGTTCAGGCAGGTCCCTGGAGAGATGGCAGGTTCCCCTCTCTCGGAAGAATTCAGGCCTTTAAAGCTAGTTAAGGAGCTGATGAAATCAACAGAGGCTGGGAGTGGCCTGACAGTTCATTACGTCCAGCAGACGCTTAGGAACATGTGAGGCGGCGCTCACTCGGAGGCGGGGGACGATCGTGGCTCTGAAGGAGCCCCAACCCCGTTGGGGATGGTTCGTCTCTTCCGCTCGGTTACGCCCACGTGTGAGAAATGCAGATAAATACACACACATGTAAGAATGTGTCTGAGTGTGTATGCTTGGGTGTAGAGAGGCATTTCCCAGAAGAGTTCAGTTTCTGACCCCTGACCCCTGGCTGCACTTGACTTTGCAGCACAAAGCTTCAGAGGAGTCCGGTGCAATGGAAGAGCTAGAAGAACAGGTCAAAGGTTGGAGGTCACGGGAGATTACATGAACTTGAGACTCAGGGGTGAGGGAAAGGCAGGTTGAGGCTGCTGGGGGGTTGGGGGGCATGTTTATGGGCAGAGATGCTGACTTGGCTCGGCTACTGGCCAGGGAACTGAGGGCTGAAAACAAACAGTCTTCTCTGTCCTGTGTGGCTGGGTCTGGTTGGGCCTGATGTGTCCCGGAGAAAGGTAGTTCTAGAATAAACCAGTATGCTCGGCTGTATTTCGTCAGACGGGCACCCGCTATATCCGTGTTGGGTGCCAGGACACCAGTGTATAGGCTATGACGAGGGCCCCAGGCTCATCAGGGAGCAGCACCCACAGCTGAGGTCAGCTGGACATGGGTGGAAAGCCTTCAGGCAGGGCAGGACGGCTGACTTTGGAAAGCCTCCCTCCCTCCTTTGCGGAGGGTGCTGGCTGCGGTGGCCGTGGCCTCGCTGGGCGGGCGTGTGGCCTCTCTCCCCTGGCCACGAGCAGGGGGTCGTGGCTGCCCGCCCTCTGTGTCTCAGGGGCAGCAGGATTGGGTCACTATTGTTGGCCGACTCCCGCCAGCCCGTTCCACATTCCTCACTGTGTCTCACGGGGCTGCAGTGACGATGACCACTCAGGGGGCTCCCAGGCAGGAGGCTGGTCTCCCGGACTTCAGAACCGCCGCTCATCAGGGCCCTGCTCCCCCCGAGCCCACAGGGAGGCTCCTTGCAGCTTCCGGTGCTGCGGACAGTCTTCCGGGTCCTCGGCCCAATCCCTGCCTCTGCCTGCACACGGTCCCTCTCTGCGCCTTGCCCCCTTCTCATCAGGGCACCAGTCCCCCTGGGTGAGGAGCCCAGCCTGCTCCGGGGTGACCACCTCTAACCTAGTCACGACAAGGTCAGGCTCACCGGTGCTGGGAGGGAGGCTTGCCAAGCCCAGACCCCGGTCCAGTGCTCTCCGCAGGCGGTGGCAGCAGGCCGGGCCCCCAGGACTGGCGGCCTGCCACGGGACTCAGGCTGGGCCAGTGTGCTTGAGGAGGGGGCGGCAGATGACAGAGGTGCTGTGTGCTTCCTCCCGGTGCTCCCGGCACCCTAATCACAGCCGTCACCAGCACCCCTCCATGCTACTTCCGGTCCTGAACCTGCCGGCTCCTCTGCCAACCCACAGCGAGTTCTCCTGCTGCAGTCCTGAGAATGGCACATTGTCACCCGACTCGAATGCCCAGTGGACGCAGTGTTTTCTACTGAGATGAACCAACCCGTCTGGGCAGGGGGCACCTACCTGGCGAGAAAGGCCTACGGTGACAGCTGGCCCCCGATTTGGAACAGCAGTAGTTTAAGGCAGCTCAGTTACTCAACCAGAGAAACCCCTGGGTGTTAGGGTTAACACAGCAACGGTTTACTCCATGTGGGGCCTCTTGAGCTGGGGGTCTAGAATCCAGTCCTGCTCTGTCTTAGGCTGCACTGTCCTCCATCATGTTGCCCCTGAGGCTTGGGACGTGGTCCCCATCCCAGCAAACTGGAAAGGGGACAGAGAACTCAGAAGGGGCGAGTCACTTTCCTTCACATTCTGCTGTGCCTGCTGCTTGCAAAGCCCAGCAGGAGAGACAGAACTGGATGGGACAAGTGGAGCCCTTCCTCATGGAACGTCTTCCTGGGTTTGTTTGCGTCACCACTCACCCAGTCAGCCAAAGTTCCACGAATCAGTCCACTTCTTTTCAGTTTGGTTTCCAGCTAGGATTTCTATACCCAGCCCAAATCTCAATCAAGACAGATGTTCTACTCAGTATATTCTCCCTTGGTATCGCCTACATCTGACCTGCCCTGCCCCTTGTGTGGACTGTCCTCCCCTCCTGCAGCAGATCGCCCCTAGCGTGATCATCGTAAACAGTAACTTGGATTGTGGTGTGGCTTCCTGCACAGTCATCTCCCCAAAGTTTTTACTCTACTTTCTGGGAGGCTTTTTGCTTGTTATAATCCAGTGTCACTTACGAGCTTTTAATTTCCAACGTCATATACTTAATTTCAGTTTTGTGCTCTGAACGATCCCCTTTGTATAGCCTTTTGTCCTTATTTCTCTAATGGAATATCATCCCTTGTCTATTTAAAGACATTTATTTAAAGACAAGTTCCTGCAAAGTTTGCTTCTTCTTGCATGGTCTTTGGTTTTTGGAGATGAATGTTTTCCTGCTCACTCAATCATTTAATCTGTTGATTTCACATTAGATCCTCTGCTCACACATACGTCTGATGGCCCTTAGTTCTGGCTCATACTCAGGAGAGGGCCCTAAAGGCTCATCTGAAGCTGAAGGGGGGGGCGGGGGGCAGGAATCAATGAGTATGGGATTCAGTCAAGGGGGGGAGCTATGCCTTTAAGTTGGGAAATGTTACTACTAGTCTCTTTGGGTCTTTTTTCATTGCCCAGTCAGGTGGCTCAGACTCCTGTCTGGACCATGGAAGGCCTGGCTGCTTGCATTCTGAGACCCTGGATGGGAGGGAGCTGAGGGTGCAAATGTTTGCCTAGTTTCCTGACTTAAGCGTGGCTCCCCTACCGTGACTAGACTGAGGTTTCCTGCTATGCTCACCCAGAGGATCTGGTCTTCCCCAGACTGCCCACTTCTGAAGGAGACATTTGACCAATCTGCTTTTTTTAATCCCACTTGGTTCACAGCTTTCAGAAGTCCGCGGGCGGTTCTGTCCTGTAATGTCAGTCACTCTCAACGCCCCCACCACGGGCCGAGCTGCAGCCTTCCCAAATCTCAGCATCAGTTCCAAGCATCCGTCACTTCCCGGCTCCCAGGATGGTGTCACTGCTCTTACTGCCCCTCTCCTCCCACCCCTGTGGGTTTATACCTTTGGAAGAAACCCTGAACTGTCTCTTTGGTGGGGATTTGGAGCACGATTTGCGGGGAGGGAAGCACAAGGTGACCCGCCTGGGCACCGTAACGCCCCCTTCTCTGTCCAGCCCCCTGCGTGGCCGGCCGCGCCCTGCTGGGTTAGGGTCACTCCACAACCTCAATTACACCATCCAGGCTGCGTCTCCAACTGGGGCTGGCCAGCATGGCGTCTCGGGTCGTCTACCTCCACCCTGCCACGGTGCCTGGCATTCAGTCATGCGCTGATTAGCAAACGATTGTGGATGGGTGGTCTGCTCATAGACGCTGAGAACACAGAGAGACGCAGGACAGGGCTCCTGGCATTGGGAGGCTGACCGCATCCTTGCAGGGTGTGGGTGGAGACAACATGAAACAGCCAGTTCAAATAGCCCTTGAATTAGAGTGTGACCTTATTGCATGTGTGTGATCCTGTTGCATACTTTATATACACATCTGCATATTAAAAATGCGTGCCTGGGTGCATGTGCAGTCAGTCATGTCTGACTCTTTGTAACCCCATGGGCTGCAGCCCACCAGGCTCCTCTGTCCATGGATTCCCCAGGCAAGAATACTGGAGTGGGTAGCTGTTTCCTTCTCCAGGGGGTCTTCTCAAGGCAGGGATCAAATCCAGGTCTCCTGCATTGCAGGCAGATTCTTTACCAACTACGCCACCTGGGAAACCTCCATTAAAAATGTATAACACTCAATATAATTTGTCTAACAAATGATATTTTCTTTCAAAATATGTCCAAAAGCACACAGAGCTAATATGTGCAACCTTTGCTTCGCTGTTGTATTTATTAATGTGATATCATCCTATTAAATGTGAGGGACTTTTTCTGAATCTGAGATGTGTGTGTGTGTGAAATACACATGCATTTGCCCATTAACTCGTTGGCCATACCTTGCTAGCAGATGCAAGCAATAGGGAGGTAAATCTATTTACGGTTATTTCTCTGTTTCTAAATTGTGAGCTACATGTAGGAGTCACGTCTGATTTATGTCCCCCCACAATGCCCAGTAAGCAGTTTGCTCAGAGTGCACAATATATGGAAAAGACTTAATAAATATTTAATAAATGGATAGATGGATGGGTAGGTGAGTGAATGAATGGACTGGGTGAATGATGTACAAATGGACAGATAGTCTTTAATTTTTACTAATGATCTCAAAGTTATGGACAGTTTTACAAAATTTAAGTGACATGACATACCAGAAAACACTTGGAAAACCCCAAAATTAAATGTATGAATTACTGATAATAAAATAAATGCATTACTGTTGGGCTTACATTGTTTATCTTGTGTCTCTTCTCAAGAGCATTATGAAGTGCCCATGAGATCTTGGTACCAGTGACTGCTGATTGTTGTCCATCTGCCTGCTGAAGCGGACAGATGGTCCAGTGACCTCCGTGCCATTTGTGCCTTTCTCTTTCTTCTGGACCTAAGGACAGGAAATGAGAAAAGGGACAAATGCCCTTTGTATCTTAAAGTGCTGGAGTTAATCAAAAAGAAAGTGCTTCAGAAAGTCAGAATTTTATTTATTAACCATTTGTATCCTATTATTAATTTTATGTCTGATGTTTTCAGTTTAGTTTAGCTTCAAGATTCCTCTTTTTAAAAAAGTAAAAGAAGAAAAGAAATGGTGAGAAATTTTAGGCAATTTTGAGTGTTTAGACGATGGGCTTGAATTAACCATATTTAGTCCTGGGGTGGGGGGTGTGCAGGGGAAAAAAGGTGAAGGACTTCACTGATTTTCCTGTCCTCAAGATCTGAAACAGTCATTCTCAGTGGTTTTCAACTTGCCAGGGGCAATTTGGCACTATTTGGAGAAATTTTTGATCATCACCACTGGGAGGGGACGGGGGGCAGCCACCCTGGCATCTGGTGGGTAGGGACCAGGAATGCTGCTAATTGTGCAGGATGGCCCCACACAGCAGAGAATGACCCGGCCCCAAATACCGATAGCGAGAAGCCCAGGTCTCGATGCAATGGAAACAGCAAAGGACTTACAGGCTCATGAATCCTGGAAAAGGAAGGAGGATTTTATGAGGCGGTTGCACACGGAACACCTCTCTCTCAAAGACACCTGAAGACTTACATACCCTCCCTCCTCCAAATCAATGAAAAGGAAAAAAAAACTGGTCTAGAATTTTTTGTTCAATTTTAGTAATAATTGATTTATCTACTAAATTATCTACCTAATAAGGCAAAGCAGAAATGCCTTCTTGCTAGAATAAAATATTAAGTCCAAGAAAGCTAATTTGGGAAAGAAAAAAGGAGGAACAACATTTCTAATAATCACTTCTAAGGACAGGAAAAGCCAGGTTATTTGGCTTTGCAGATCACATTTGTTTTAGTCTAGGATTTTTCTGAGTACACCTTCCTCTCTAGTTCAAGAAATCTGCCTTAACATCTAAGATGCAATCTCCTTTCAGAATCACTACAGTACTCCGTCCAAGAATTTGAGCGAAATCTTGGATCTTTGTTTAGGAGAAAAAAAATAACCAAAATTTACCAAAAACCTAAAACACTAAGTAAAATGGTGAGTAGTGGAGAAAAATCCTCAATGGAATCATTGGATGGAAAAAAGAAAACGGTGTTGCCTTAATTGGCTTCTTAATGATTCTGTATTTCTCTCTTCTGGCCTTTTTTTTTTTTTTTTTTTTTTGAGGGGGGGAAAAACCCTTAAAACAGAAAGGTTAATCTAACTATACATTTTAAGCTTTTAAAGGCTCCATTACAGGACTTATTATGCTAAAAGAAACATACCTGGCACATTGCAGCTTCTAAATGTATCAGCAATGCACGTAATGATTCACTTAAAACACCATGGTCAGAATTCTTCCACGTTATTTCTATGTAAATTGGATGCTTCACAATTACTATAATATGTGTGAAATTCCACTTATTATTTCTTTTAACATAGAAACTTTTATCACTTAACTCACTGGACAGAATGTTTGAGCCATTTGCAATCATTAGAGCATTTCTGTTTGGTCAAACCCTTGTGGATTATACTTTGCAAAAGACAGTGAATTATATTCATTGCAAGAAAACAGCAATTTTAAATATATAAGGGGCAGCAGGAAACTTTTCATTTCAGTGCAAATTCAGTATTATATCTTACTACTTTTTACAGCAGGGTAAGCTTTTATCTTTCAGCAATTTATAAAACCCAGCATGGACTAGGCCTGTGGCTCACAGCATAGATCAGCCCGATAGGTAAACAGGGACTTGGGTCGGGGTGGAAGCTGAGCCTCGCCGGGCTCCAGGACCATTGCTCTTCCCTCTGGGAGCCTTCCCGCGCGACCCCGGTGGAGGTCCAGCTCGCTGCCCCCTCCCCGCTTCCTGCATGGCTGACTGTGTCCTAGTTGCCCCAGCCCATCTTTTCCCTGGACCCCTCGGTGCCCCCGTCAACTCTGGGGACCAGCTGGCTGGTAACGGGCCCTTCTGGGAAGAACATTTGAGTTTTTCAAATAGATTTGGAGAAGCAGCTCAAAATCAGAAAAAGAGGGGCGTTGTTACCTATTGAGCTGCTGTCTGTGTGGGCCGAGGGACTCTGCTTGGGAATCTGGAGCTCTAAACAAGCATTCCAGTCGTGGCGCGGCATGTTTGGAGGAGGCCGTTCTGCCTCGGTCATTTGGGATGCTTTCCAGGGAGGAGAAACAGCAGCGAAGAGGAGATTTGCATACATGCCACCCGAATTTTAAGACACAGTGTGTGTAGGTTTGTTTTTAATAAATGGAGGAGAAAATTAAAATCAGAACTTGATTAATAGCTAATTATGTAAACATCTAAATTATTGGATGAGGTTTTTTTCCTTAAATTGTGCCATTTTAAAATGAGGCAATTTTTCAGTGACATGACGTAATATTGATTTCCCAAGTTTTATTCTCCAAACATTAACTAACAAAGACAAGTTGAGAACATCCGATGAAAGCTCTTATATATGGAATAAAAATTAAGTGATTTTTATTTGGACTGTTTTTTCCACTATATTCCTTAAAGGAAAGATAGTTACATTCCTCCAGAAAATTGAAAATGCAATTGTCATTTTTCTATTATTGTAATGTTACTTCACATTTTGATTGTAATTTTTTTAGGTGCCTATAGGACATTTGAAATACACTGTGTAACAGACCCATGTTTGTGTGAATGTGTGTGTGTGTGTGTGTGTGTGTGTATGAATGGTGAATTATGCTTTGGTTTCATCTGAAAGTTACCTTGCATAGATTTAATATTGGAACTATATTATTAATAGTTGAACATATAATGAGCCTAGTCTTTAACTGTGCCCTAAAGAAAGATGGTTTTGGTGTTTAAATGAAAGACAGAGACTGAAATTCAAGTTCATTCCAGGTTCAAATGAAGAAGAGTTAAAAAAAAAAATGCAGGCAGGTCAACCAGGCAGTCTGCGTCTCTGCGTCGGGAAGCAAACTGTTGTCAATCCAGCTGGTTCTCCTAGGTCAGCACTGGCCGGCCCAGCCACATGGGTGGGCCCGCCAGGTCCTGGACAGGCTGGTTATGTGGCCTCACGGAGGAAGAGGACACACACATGGACAGCATAGTTTGGGCGTGCCCCACAAATGACTGACGGAAGCAGCTACCAAGTACAGGATCGAGGCCTCTCCATCTGGGGCTGATTAAATAAAATGTATAAAGATCACGTATCCGTCGTCACTGTGCACTCTGGTAGAAAGGCATGCATCCCAGATGCCAAGATGGTGTGTAGACTTCCGGCAAAGGTGTCGACACCCTGAAAGAATTAAGGACAGAAACCTGGAGGACGGGCAGTACCCCCTTTGGGTTGAATTATCAAGAACAAACTATTTTACAAATTTTAAATGGTTCGTCTATTCATAGCTAAAGCAGAAGAAAAGCCAGTATGTTTTCATTCCTTTTTTTTTTTTTTAGCCCACATATTTTCAAAGACCTCCTATAGTTAACATTATAATATAGTTAGTTGCTACAAATGATCGGGGTGATTATAGGAAAACTGTCAGTGTCGGCTCAGGGTCTGAAAAGGCTGCGGCAAATGGCTTTTCTCTTTGCCATGGAGACTGGGCTCCGTTTGTACGGTT
Source organism: Odocoileus virginianus (assembly GCF_023699985.2). Lineage (NCBI taxonomy): Eukaryota > Metazoa > Chordata > Mammalia > Artiodactyla > Cervidae > Odocoileus > Odocoileus virginianus. The sequence continues at coordinate 25,083,966 of NC_069681.1, read as the reverse complement.
ACTCTGGAAACCGGAGCCTTGCTGTTGTTAGTCCCTTTCAGCTACTTCAGCTATTAAACCCTCCGGTTGAGACAAAAGGAGGGAGGTATGCAGACACTTCCTCGGAAAGAAAACCTCGGGCCCGTGAGGGGCAGTGCCCAGGCCGCGGACAGGCGGTGTGTGTCCACTCTACGTTTTTACTGAGGAGGGGGCCTGATGAATGCACCCTCGCCTGGGGAAGCCACCTCTGAACGTTAGGGTTTGTCATCAGATGTCAGCAGAACGCCCGCCACCCTGTGTCCTGCTCCTTCCCCAAAAGGTGGAGCCTGCCCAACCTTAGGGGCAGGGAACCCACTGCCTCTCGCATCCAATTCCTCTGGGCCGGGGCACATATTTTCACATGGACAGGGGTTAGTGGACTCAGGACGCAGCAGTTCAGAATCTCTGCGCACAATGGGGTTTCTTTTTCATGCAAATGCACGTTTAGAGACTGTATGCATTTTTGTTTTGAAGAAATTGGACCCCACAGTCAGTCACATTTCTCTCCATCCTACTAATAGATCGAGCACTAACCTAAGGAGACACAGCACCCTGTGTTAGCAGATGTCTCCCAGAGCGAGGAGAAGGTGATTTGGAACCTGGAGTTGGGTTACTGGCCAGCTCCATAGGACCCTTCATTGTTTCTTTTTTTGCCTTTTGTTTTTTTTTCCTTTTTCCTCCAGCTAGGAATGCTTTCTCACCTCCCGTAAGAGTTTATTGTTGCCAGCTTTTACATTCTCCTCACTTTTTGGTGAAAGTGTTCTCACCAAAAAGGAATCCTCCCCAGAAGCAGCAACAACCTGAAGAGACATCACATAACTCGCTGCTGGGCAGGACGGAGCTCGATTCCAGCCCGAACGTGGCCACACTCAGTAGCACTAAGCCCTGCAGGCCCCGTGGGGATAAACGACACTCAGTGGGCTGACTATTTTCATTTGAACCATTCGAATCGTTCAGCATGTCACCCCCAGTTCCCTGTATTGTTTCTCTCTATCCTGGCATTAGGAAGGGTTAGATCCTGGCCCAGAGTTAAAACTGAAACACTTGCTTTTAAAAGTAGCAACCAAATGAATAACAATGGATATGTGTTAACAAGAAGCAGCATTAAGAAGGAAAAAAGAAAGAAATGCTTTCTTTTTCAATCTACCCCCTGACTGCTGTTCCGTGGTTTTATTTATTTTACATCCAAATGCCTAGCAGGCTGGGTTTGCCTGCCCACCCTCCCCTGTATGTGATGTCTTTCCTGTTAGACCCAGGCGGGGGTGAGGACCTTGTGAGCACACCCACACACACAGGAGCCTTTCTGCACCCTCTGTTCTGGCAAATCAAAAACAGCAGCAACCCAAAGAAAGGTCACACCCAAGGGAGCGTGGCAGAGTCGTCCCTGGGGTCCCCACCCAGGCCAGTGGTTCCCACGGTCAGTGTGGCTTCTTTCTGCCCGACTCCGCCCTGACACGGCCAGGATTCTCAGCCATCGGAAACCCAGGATTCGAGTGGCACCGACAACACGCCACAGAAGGCAGTATCCTTCTTTTAGCGAGCCTGCCGTATTTCAGTCTAAGTCACACTGATTTCTCTCCGAACAAAAACTACATGCAAATAGATAGGGGCTTCCCAGTCAAGATCCAACTTCTATTTAAAGAGAATGCAGAGCCCAAAGATATACCATTAGTAATTTACTAATGACCATGAAATTAGCTTTGGTTTTGAAAAAACACAAGTATCAGGGGGTTCATAGAGCTCCACCCCGCCGATTCACACTGTCCTTTATCCTCTGAATGACATCATTCTTCACTCATTCATTCAGTTTTCCCGGCATGTGCATTTAGTGCCTACTGTGTGTTCAGACCCACTCCTGCTGTTAGAGTGTCCTGAGCGAAGGCAAGCGCATCTCTTGGAATCGCCTCTTTAAGGGGCTGTCTGGTAACCAAGAGTCATAAAGAGAGACGCGGGCTGTGTGTGTGGGTTCCGTCCCTGATTAACACACCACTCACAATAATGGAGTGGAAAGTATTCCGACCCGGGGAAGACTGGGCTTGTTACATATTCCTTTTCTCTTCCAGTTCTCTCTGACCAATCAGGATAGGAAAATCCCATGAATTGTAAGGGCTGCTTTTTTTCAGCCACGCGTTACGCTGTTAATATGTGTGTAGCTCAGATTCTTTTCCTGACGTCTCTGCTTTATTTAGTGTAGACTAGTGGGTGAAGGGTAACTTTGGACTCATGGCTCATTCTGCACATTTTCACCTTGATATTTCACCAGACACCAACCTTCTGGATATCCCCTTTGTTTTGCACTTGTTATTAAAATTGTAATTGGATTTTGATCGACTATTAGTAAATTAGTATTTTCTGTAACTTTGTCAAAGTGCATTGTTTTCCTAAGTGAATTTGGGTGGCTGCTTTGGAGATGCATATAAATTCTTCATTTGAATTTTCTGTTATTGTTCGAAAATGGTTATGCAGTATGTATGTCCTTTGTGTAATGTCAGACATAACTCTAGGGGTTTATATATTAAAGGCTGACGTCTTTTATAAATTGCTATTTAAAACTGAGTTATTGCTCCTTTGAAACTAGAGTTTTCCAAACAGTAGCTTGTCGTTTATCAGCCTGAATGCCAGATTCACGCTAGAATTTTCAGTCAAATCCTAAGCTCGTTTAAGAGTGATTGCATGGGTTTATACATGCTCAGGAATACCGAGACTGTCATGGTTTTCCTTGCGAGCCAAATTCTATTCAGATCTCACTGGCTCTTTCCTTGATCACTTCAGCTAAAAGTGAGCTTTTTCTACTTGATTCATAACACTTATTGCCTGTAAAGCTAACTCAACAGTCAAGACGATTGAGTCCTGTAATATTTCTCGCTACGGTAGTGCCATGGTATTCTCTGAGTCTCACTGTAGATTCACTTTCTGTTGCTTCATGTCTCGTCTCTCCCGGCACAGTGGCAAGGGTGATATTTTTAAATGCCTGTGGTACCCTTCCACGCCTAGCCCGGGTCCGCATTCCCAGTTCGTGACGTCCTGCCTTGCTTAAAGTATTGCCTGCGGCTTGAATTGAATCGTCACTAGCTGCTAGCGTGCATGTCTGAATGGAAACCATTTTTGATTTGTGGGGACGAGGGGTTGGGATTCCAGCCTGCATGGAAGCATCAAAGCAAGTCACTTGGACCAGGATCTTGTTCCTTATGGACCTGAGCTGGGGCTTCTCCTCTTAGTGGTCTGAGCACGGGAGGTGACTAACGAAGAGCCTGGTAGACGGGCAGGCTCGCTAGCGCCAGTGAGAGGGGACAGGGAACCACAGTGACCCCGAAACCTTGGGATGGAGGGAGGCAGGAAGGCCGGTGAGCCAGGGTGATGCCCTGCGCCGTGGGGCCAAGGCGTGGGCATCCCTCTGGGGATCTTACCTGCCCCTCTCCCCTTTGTCCACCCCCATCCTGCTTTGCTAACACTGGCGTTGAGGGGACTGTCCTCCTACGTCGATTGACCTGCTGTTGCATGCTACCCCCTGTTTCGCTACACCTGTACCAGGGAGACACGCGTAACGTGGGAAACGGGCACCTAGCAGGAAGGTTCTGACTTGGAAGGAGCCAAGGGATGGCAGATTTTGAAGATCTTTTATTTCAGTTGCCTCTTAAATAATAAAGGCTTTTCAGAAAATAAGGAAACAGTTTATGCAGATTTTCTTTTTACTCATTATATTTTTAATAGAGTCTTATATTTCCTCCTTGCTTTGTTACTTGTGCAGAATATATAAAAAAATATACAGAAGTGAATGAACAGATGCAGGGTTAGTCTGTATATTTTATGCAAAGGGTCTTGTATGCCAGGACAGACAGTAAACAAGCCTTTCCTTCTCTCTGCTGTTCTTTGAATCGCTTCAGGACCAGAAACTGCCCATTCACAAGTTGGCGAATCTAGTAGTTGATCCATTTGTCTGTTGGAAGCTTAGACAGTTGTTGGGGAGGCTTTCTTTGGGGGGTGGTCACTTTGAGGATTTTGTAAATACTTTGTTTATGTGCTCCTTATTTATTTGTGGCCAGTACACATCTCTCTAAGGGCCTCTTTTAGGTCAGAAATAGAAGGAAACACTGATAAGACCTGTCGAGTTAAGGTCCAAAAGACAACTCCCAAGTGAAGTGTTACCCTTGCACGCTGAGGTATGTGGAGTAATATCCCTGAGTTTCCCCATCTCTCCTGTGGTCTGAACACCTGTAGTGAGTTCTACTGATACAGGAAATCTAGACCTCCTCCCCAAACGGCTCCTGGGTCTCTTTGACGCTTCCCATCACTGAATGCCTCTGGACTTCTAAGTTTTGATGTTACGCTTCGTCAAAGACGCCTGGGTGCATCGCTTACACACACGAAAAAGGAAAAAGAAAATGCAGAGAAGGGAGGCTCAGGCAGCCTGCACCTAGCAGGAGCCTGCCGACCGGTGGAAGACGACTCTCTCAGGACAGCATTTGTGGTCCCAGAGTTTGAAGGTGGGCGCCGAGTCTGCACCGGGGCGCGCGGGCCTGCCCTCTCACGGAGAGGGTGAGCGCAGCCGGGCACGTGGGTGCAGGGAAACACAGCTGCTTCCGGAGTTCGGGTGCTCGAGATCCGGCAGCTCCAAGATTCCAACCCCACGATGGAAAAATAAGGAGAGATGAAGAGGCTAGGTGTGGTTTCAACAAAGCCCGGGTGATGGAGATGTTTCAATTATAGCTATTTCAGGGAGCAGGCAGCCCCCGCGCTCCGCATGAGGCTTCCCAAGAGACAGAGGGTCTCCCTGTGTTTACGCTTTTTATTACTATATAGGATTAGGTCTGTTGCCCACACAGGAGAGGAAGTCATTTTATTTTACACAAATCAGCTACTTAAAGTAAATTGAGATATATAGAATTTACCAATGAAATGAGTGATTTGATGTGAATACAAGAGGTGGTGTGTGGTAAATGGACACTGACAGCGAAGTGGGGAAAATTGACAGGCGCTGTAATCACTCCCAACATCCACTGAAGTTATTGATCCAGAACCTCTATAATCCCCTTCACATAACACAGGCAATTTCATATAATACCTGTAATAACGGTGCATTCAAGCTCAAGTAGCCATCGGAGGCATTGTATCTAATGGTGGAGCGGGCCTCCGCGGCGTGAGTGCGGCGGAAAACGCCAGCGGCCCCTGCCTTTCTCAGGTAGCAGCCTCCGCCGAGAGCGCCTTCAGAAGAAGACAAACAGTTTCTAATGCCCAAGAACGCGAGCTATTAATTGCTGGCTTGCTAAATATGCTGTAAACGCGGGAGCGGCGGCGGCACGGCGCGGAGCGAGGGAGGCTGGATCCGGGGGCTGATAAACTCCTCGGGTCAGCCGCGTGCGCTATCTGATGTTAATTACGACCGAGGGGAGAGGCAGCTGACAGGCGTTTAGCTGCTGGGTCGTTACACCCTTCCCAGGTGTTTTTCCCATGAAACGTTGCTCCCGTTTTACAAGCTCCTTCCCCACTGATGGATTATTCCACAGCCTTATCAAAGCCTTGCCAGCTCCTCATTAATATATAGCGCGCTCGGCGCTGTCCTATATATCATTGTCTTCCTCTCGGGGAGGGTTAATCTGTCAGGCATTATCAGCCCGTCGGCAGAAGGTGGGCAATCAGACCTGACAGCGGAGAATCATGGGAGATCAGCGGGGTTAAATGAGGCTGACAGTTGCGATAATGATGATTATACTATAAATTAAGATATGATGATAAAGGAGAATAAAAGACACAATCTGAAGCAATATTTGGTTTAACATGTCTCTCTTTTTCGTTACTGTTACACGGCCATAACATTTATCACACCGAACAAGAATGGACGTTTAACTACCATGATAAAACGGGACAGCATCAGATTGAAAACCCAACAAGTTGTGATTACAGTGTCAGGCACTTTTCCACTGGTTGAGGGGGGGAAAAAAACCCGGGAGATAGAGCATATGTTATAATCATTCATGCATTATTCTGCGGAATGAAAAGAAAATAGATCTATTTTAGAAATGTCTTTCAGCCCTCTCGATGGAAAACCAAAGGAAACGGTTAACATATTCTGCCGCTTCCTGGATCATTTTTATCAATGAAACAATAGGAACTTAAGCGATGGCCCTCCCATCAGCCTTCTCCCCCAAACGCATGTTTATTAGGCGCTGATTCAGAGGCGGCGCGAGGGAGGTCTGGGAACGTCTCACTCCCGGCTGAATTCTGGAATAAAGCAGCTCTGATCAGCCAAAGAGGTCCCGTGTGTGGCTTTTCAGAGGAGGCGTTCACAGGCTGCTGTGAAACAAAAGTGACGCACAATTTGCTCTCAAAAATTAAGAAGCAAGACATCTGATGTGGGGGCCAGTTATTAAACCACCTTTACTGACATATTTCTTTGGGGACAGAGGCTCTAACATTCGAAACCTAAAGGAAATTTTGACATCTCCGTGGGAAAAATTGCTTAAAGGAGGCGCTGTGTCTCTGCACACACCCACACGATGACCGTCATGGTGTCTGACCTGTGAGTCTCCCACGCACATGAACAACCACCAGCGTCAGCCCACGTCTGTCTTTCATACCCTTACACAGTCTTACCGCAGTCTTACCCATCTCTGCACGTGGGCAGGCTGACAGCTCACGTGAGGTGTAACTTCCACAGTGTGATTTGCATCCACAGAAGGAAAACGGGCGTTCCGCTCTTGTTTTCCTGTTTTTAGTAGAATCAGGATGGAGGAAAAGGAAGTCCCTGGGTCCTCCTTGCCTCCTTTGACAGTTTCTCTTTCAGCTGAGAAAGAAAAAACTGTATAGTTGAAAAAAAATCCTGCTCTGCTCTTTTCTCGTGTTTACATTTCAGGAGCTGGGAAGGGCAGGAAGGGAAAGCTTATCACTTCAGCTGCATCTGGTGCTGGTGGAGCACAGGGCTTTCAGGCTGTGGCTTTTTCCTTGCAACTAATATTTGTCCATTTAAACCAGGGTGTGCAGGGCTTAGTTCCTTGGACATTCATAACGAGTAGCTCTAGCTGAGGGCAGGCCTGTCCTGTGCATTGCAGGATGCCAGCTTCTGCTGCCCGCCAACAGCAGCCCCCCCCCCCGCCCCGTGTGACAAAACTTGTCCCCAGACGCTGCCAAGTGTCCCCCGGGGTAAAGTTACCCCTAGTTGAGAACAATTGATTTAAACCCATACAGTTAGCACAGAGCTGACCTGAAACCAACACCTCTAGCTCCGAGAAGCCTTCCCCAGGATTTCTGCATTTCCTCCTGTGCCTGGTGGTTCAGGGGAGATGAGTGGAGGTATTTTTGTAGCATGCAGACCACATGTTGGAACAGCCGCTTCAGGATATGGGTGCAAGCTGACCTGTGGTCAGTTAACTTTTAAACTGCACACATATTAACTGGCTAATAGTGTGTACACTCCCTGGAGCAGGAAATGACAACCCACTCCAGGATTCTTGCCTGGAGAATCCCGTGGACAGAGGAGCCTGGCAGGCACATAGTGGGATATGACTGAAGCGACTTAGCACACACACATTATCTACTACACTCAACTTCAGCGAAGTGAAAACCACACGCGTCCTCCATCCAGATGCAAAAGGAAATTACAAGGCTTAGTCTATAATCTGGCTGGTCTGTTTTGGAAAAGCTCAGGTGAGCTCCACACTCTGGCGTTGATGTTTACCCCAGAGGGGACGGGAAAGGCAGGGCCCAGGATGCCAGGAAGGACACGGACATGGTTTGAAACGAGGGCTCTTTGCAGTGGTGCTAGTGGTAAAGACTCTGCCTGCCCATGCAGGAAATGCAGGAGATGTGGGTTCAGTCCCTGGGTGGGGAAGATCCCCTGGAGAGGCAAATGGCAGCCCACTCCAGTGTTCTTGCCTGGAGAATCCCACGGACAGAGGAGCCTGGCGGCTGCAGTCCACGAAATCGCAGAGGGTCGGACGGACTGCGTGGCTGAGCATGCGCGCAGTGTGGACAGTGGTTGTGACGCGCAGCCCGTGTAGAGTGTAAGCCTCACAGAGCATGTGTGTTAAATCGTCGCCGCGCAGTGACACACTCTGTACGCGAACAAGTGCAGGTCATTTTGCAGTTGTGCCTGAGATGCTGCTACTGCTTCAGAGTTGAATCTGTCTCCATGAGGATGGGGACGTGCGGGCCATCCCCCCTCCTCGGTGCACAGGCCGAGCAGCGGCTTAGGGCTCCAGGAGCGCGGGTTATGCCCGGCGGGGGCGTTTGGGGGTGCCAGGGCACGGCCCCAGGTCTGAAGGCAGCCCTCTGCGTCCTCTGCCCCGCCTGAGCAGCCCTGGGCCCGCCTCCCCGTGGGCCACGACTTACGGCCCTCCCCATGCGCAGCCTCGCGGGACGAAGCCCAAACGGCCCCTGGTTTCTGGCAGGACTCGTAGATGAGCCAGCAGGCGTGGACCTTCTGAGACCAGGGCGCACGTGTCCTTTACCACCTGCCGGCCGGTTCTGGCTCTGGCGCATGAACCGCAGCTGGACATACCTTGCTCTTTCGTCCGTTTTATTAACTTTGTTCTGCTGGCTGGAGCCGAGCCCTGCATTAGGCCTCGGATAATCACAGCTGCCCAGAGCTCCAGGAGCGGGAACGAGAGGCTTTCTTCCAGGGCCGCGATCCCGCTGAAATGATTCGTACCCCTGGGCTGATTGTCCCTGAAGGAAAATGAGAAGCCGGGACATTCAATGCAAAGTAATGCGTTCCGTACAATTACTGGATTAATAATTTTATTCCATTACCGTGCGGGGAGCGGGGACACGGGCCCGCAGGTCTGCAATTCTAGTGTATTTCTAAGCGTCCTGTTAAGAGAGTGAGCAAGGGTCAGGAAACTTAATTATGCTATAACTAGATAGAAATTGCCAAGTGATAAAAAGAAACATCCAGACAGATTCGGCAGGAAATTACAGCTTTAATAATATAGCATAATGCCTACTTCTATACAATTATCGGAGAGACCCTGAATGGTTCAGAATAACAGGCTTGAGTTTCCAGGAACGACAAAAAAAAATCCCACTGAAAATGACATTTTGCATCTTGCTGTAAATATTTTTTTCAGGAAAAAAATAAATGGCATCATTATTCAGTGATCAAAAATCTCATCCTCAGGCCAGACCTGATGCGATGACCATGTTGACATTTTGAAATGATGAGAGGGTTGGGTTGTGAAGGAGAGTCATTTATATTTTCAAATTAGGTTTCTGGTGATATACGTTAAATTAAAAAATTTGTCTATCCCACTCAGTCTTTGAGAAAGAAAAAAAAAAAAATACCCCGGTGGGTGGGGGTGTCCTGGTTTCATGTAGCTGGGCGCGTGTGGTCCCGCTGAAGTGGGAGGCCGGGCACCCTTCTCAGAAGCCGCGGAGGAGGGCCGTGGGTGAGCACCAAGATCCATCACCCGGCCTCAGAAACCGCGGAGGGAGAACTTTCCAGAGAGCACGCGGACGGAGGCCTGGAGGAAGCAGTCAGGCTCCGCGACGCAGCGGTCAGGCCCCGCGACGCAGCGGTCAGGCTCCGCGACGCAGCGGTCAGGCCCCGCGACGCGGGCTCCCACAGCCTCGCCCTCCGCACGCGGCCCAGGCCCTGTGCCTCTGGCGCCGAGTCCTCCCCCCGACCCCCGCTTCCGCGGGGGCAAAGTCATTTCTTTCGCTCGCCCAGGGGAGCCCCGTGTTTCATTTTGTATTCCGAGGACGCAGATTAATCAGCCGGCTCCCTACCCAGAGATGGCCATCCTGCCCAGAAATCTGCATATCTGCATATTACCGTTCTTCCCCGAATTTAATTTCCTACAGGAGCTGATATTAATCACCCTGTTTAAACAGAGGGGATTTGGGGTCTATACAAATATGACTTTTTTTTTTTCCCCCGTGGAACTCACAGAATATTTTGCTTTCTGTTTTTCAATTTAAAGGGACAATAGCCTTACTGGCTTAATCCTAAGTAGTCGCTGCTGTTGTGTGTTATTTTATTTCTACTTGTCTGCTGGTGACTGGGGCAGTTGCCATGGGCCCGGATTCGACTTCTCCGACTCGGGAAGCGAGTCCAGGAGACACAGAAATAGAGCAGCATCTTGTCCGTGGCGGGCGACCCACGTGTCAGTGCGAGGTCCCTCCACCTCTCGGGTGACCGCTGCGCAGGGAACCTCAACGCATCGGCTTTCGGAGCCTCTGCTAGGAGCGCCCGGCGTTTCTTACACTGGCTCCTGGCAGCGCAGCAGCGGCCCGGGCAGAAGAGCACACGGGGGGTCCCCGGGCTCTGTGAGGACGCCGTGCGCCCGGCCTCGCCAGCTGGAACCGGAGACCCGCGTCCAGCCGAGTGGATGCGCCCCTGCCGTGCACCGGGAGCCGCCTCCAGGTCTCGGGGTGGTCTCGCCCGGCTTCTGGTGACTGCGGGGGCTGATTTGGGGGGGGGGCTTTCCCCTCGGGCTCTCCTGCTAAGGCCCGAGGATGTTGAGAGCCGGAGGTCGGAGCAGGAAAATGCGGGAAAAGATGCGGTTTCAGGGCATTTCTCGAGAGCCAGGTGCCCCCGCCGCCCCCTCGTCCTGGGGTGTCCTGGAGTGGATGTCCCGAAGCGCAGCAAGGCCATGGGGACCAGGGATCCGCTGTTCCCCCGGGTCCAGCCCTCCTGACGGCCTCACTTGGAGCATCTTTGGGGCGTGCTCAGCGATGCAGGTGGGGCCAGGCCCTTCAGAAATGAGAGGACGTTCCCCTGGCTGACGTTTCAGCCAGGTCCTTCGGGCACCTGAAAAGCGGGCTTCTGTGACTCTCCATGGGTGATGTGACTTGCTACTTTAAGCAAAAACAAAGACGCGGTGTTTAGTCTTCTCTTGCTCAGCTGAAACCAGTGAGAGGCTTCCTCACGCTCAGTGCTTGCTTAAGTTCGTTTGTGCCACCCGTTTGAAACCAGGAGCTGCTTTGGGCACACGGGGCGGGGCGGGGTGAGGGGCTGAGGAGGTCTGAAGGGCCAGGAGCGGCCCAGAGGAGGGTTTTCCGGAGTGTGTGAGTCTTTCTCATCGTGGGGCCTGCTGTATTTTCTTTGTCCATTGTAAATCACAAGGGTATCACCCCAGGCAAATAGCGGCTTAGATTGTTTATCTGTCTGTGCTAATAGCGTTTTGTTTGAAGTCTTAAAAAGTCCCAAGTGGCTTAAAAGGGCGCTGTTACACGACTTCACATTTTATTGCAAAGTGACCGGGTCCAGCTTCATCTGCTTTGAAGTCTTAATGCTCCCTGGCTGTCAGATCTCCACGTCCTTTCCAATTTAAACTCGGAGCAGAATCCTCTTGAAACGAGCCTCTTTCTTCTGCAGGGTATCAGGGGCATTTAATAACTCATAAAAGTATAGTTTTCAAGAGAGTATGTGGTTGTCACTCCTGTGGTACATCTTACTAGTTGGTTTATTGCCAAAATGTCTGAAAAAGATGACAATGTAAATTCTACTTATTAGGGGAGCATACCTGACTGAAGGGTTGTGGATATTTACCTTACATTAAATTAATTTGAAAGAAAATCTTCAATATCCACCCCCATCCGACATATGTACATATGCAGTAAACACATAGGAACGTTGTACAGTCCTTGGAGGAATCAATAAATTCATCCTCAGGAAAAAGGCTGTGATCAGTCATGTCCGACTCTGTGCGACTGCATGGGCCGTAGCCCATCAGGCTGCTCTGTCCGTGGGATTTCCCAGGCAAGAACACTGGAGTGGGCTGCCATTTCCTCCTCCAGGGGAGCTTTCCGACCCAGGGATGCAACCGCGTCTCTGTGTCTCCTACACTGGCAGGCAGACCCTTTACCATTAGCTTCACGCATCCTCAGGAAAAGTGCCGCTGCATGCTGGCTCACCTGCAAGCAGAGCTCCAAGCAGTGGAGGAGAGCAGGACTTCAGGACCAAACATGATGGGGAAAGGTTGGTAGGGAGCTGAGAGGTGATGTCAGCCTTACTGGGGCGCCCTCAACCCCACGTAAACGTCTGGATTGAAACCTAAAGCCCGTGTGGAGGAGGAAGATCCTGGGGCAGAGACCTGGCGGGCACTGTCTGCAAACTGTCCCCTGACCGACCCTCTTGCCTGGCAGGCCATTGTGAACCTTCCACACCCCGGCCACCCCGTTTGTGCGGCAAAAATAAAGGTGATCCCTCCCCCATGGCGAGGGAACTCAAGAAAATCTTTTAAAATAATCCTAGTAGCACGTGCTGTCAATGGCCCTGTGTCGCTTCCAGTGGAGCAGGGGCCCTGCTCCTTGCCAAGAGACTCATGATGGCAAATCGAGGTAGAGACACACACAGCTGTTTTTTTTTTTTTTTTAATTCATTCCCCTTCTCTTCCCTGCACTTCTGTGTATTTTATGCAGAAGTCAGGAGAGAGCCCAATGTACAGATCCTGGTGTAGAGGAGACACACGTCAGAAGAAATTGACGGCAAATGTCAAATATTAAACCCTATCTGGTTATTACCCAGCGTATTAGCGATGTGAGTAGCTTAACAATCGCAGCCGTGATTGACTAGGTGGGAACCAGGATCCTAAACATCAACTGCCAGAAGGGATAATTATAACACATTAGCACCTGCGTAGATGAGATTGACAACTCCAGGGTAACATCTGCTGCGCCTCACTTTCATACTCTTCACGTATTTTTCTCCCTTTTGAATGGGGCAACGCAAGATTTCCTCGAGGATGACAATAACCCGCATCTATGTTATTCATTCGCACCACCCAGCTGCTGGGTGACTGCGGCCATGCTTTCCTGCTGACGCTGGTGCAGTTGAGTGAGGAGGGAGGGGTGGGCTCCCGGCGCCAGGCAGGCACAGTCCTGGGACATCTCAGCAAAATCGCGTGTCATTCGATGCACTGGAAAGGCCTAGCTTGATGGTCAGGTTTGTAAGAATATTCACATGCACTGAAATCGGATTGGAATCTGAATGATCACATAATCCCACAGTTAAAGCCCGGTAACCACGCGGACATCCTTCGAAGCCAGTGTCTCACCTGGAGCTCGGGGTGAGCAGGTTGTGCCCTGAGACCGGAGCACCTGGAATTCCGCACCTCTCTTCCACGGAAAGTATCTGAGAAGCACGTTGCAAAAACCCACCTGTCCTTCTTGGCTCAGCTTGGCTACATCTCTGTGGAGCTAAAGGTCCAGAACCCTTGCCTGTTTGTTTAATGACTCCGTAAGCAGTTGTTCTTTGCTTAATGAGAGCTATTTTATTACTTCTGTTCTTAGGACCAAGGCTTAGGGTAGATTTTTTTCTGCTCAGCAATTCCATAACTGCATGGAGTGTGCTCTGTGGCTCAGGCGTGTCTGATTCTTTACGACCCCAAGGACTGTAGCCTGCCAGGCTCCTCTGTCCATGGAATCTTCCAGACTAGAATTCTGGAGTGGGTTGCCATTTCCTTCTCTCAACCGCAAGGTGAGTGCTTTGGTCTATCCGGGCATAGCCCGTGTAACTCCAGGCGGGGCCGTCAGACAGGCAGCAGGTGGGAGATGATGGCAGAATCAGCCAGATAAGAGTTTAGGTTACACAGATTAGGGGTAGAGTTTTCTCAGAGGTGCATGGTCTACGCCTGGACTTTTCGTCATGTGTCCATTCGCCTCTCCATCCTCACCACTCACAGGTTCTTTCAGCTGACAGGCATTCAGTGAGCACCCGCTGCGTGCCAGGCCCTCTGCCAGGCTGCATGGACACCTTGTGAATGAGGTGCAGGCCCAGACTTCGGGCTGTCTTGACCTAAACGCACTCTGATTGGCTCACCATGGTCCAGGCCCTGGGAGGGCTGGTCCCTATCTCTGTGGAGCTTACCCCATAGGAGGAAAGGTGATCACGGAACAGGTACACACAAACATGGCCAGTATTTCCTGGGGCAGGGAGAGCGGCTGTGGACCCCTGGAGCTAAGACCCCTGGATTGACCTGGGCAGTCAGAAACCTCAGCCTGGAAAAAGTGGTCATTTGAATCCTGAAAGATAAGTGAGAATTAGTCAGGAAGAATAGCTATTTCCCTCATTAATTTAGCCTCCAAAAACTGGATTAAAAAAAAATAATCAAATCACCTTTGTAGTTGTGGGTACGTTTGTATCATAACACCCAGGCCCTGTAATTGTGAGTAAAATTCTATAATAAAATAGAGTGTATTTACAAACATAAAAGTGAAAAAGTGACAGCTTGAATCTTGAAAGATAAGTGAAAGTTAGGAAGAACAGCTGTTCCCATTTAGCTTCCAACACCATGGAAAGACAGAATGTCATGGTGCGTCTCTTGTCTTCCTGAAATGGTGCCATTTTATTGAAGAAGAACAAGCCTAGTGAATAATTAAAGATTTAGCATGCAGAGACAAATAAGCAGCCTGTGTTAAGACAACATTGGTAAAATATAAGCTTTCGACAATCTGAGGGCATAGTTTTGCTAGCAAGATTACCCCAGAGTGGGTGTGGGTTCCTAGGTCAGTCCTGATAAAAAATAAGACAGCAGCTTTTTGATTGGTGCTTTGCCAAGAACTGTGATGGCCTTGCCTAGGTACCAAAGCATCCAGGACCATGCTGGCCCAGGAGGGGGTTGGTGCGGGGGTCTCTCCTAGAAGGTGCGCCACCTGCCCAGGGAGAATGCTAAGGGAACCTGCCCCCAGCTTCCCTCCTGGCCAGGGCAGTCTTGGCAACCTGGCCAGCTGTTCACACTTCTGTTTTGCCTTTTTCAGAATGTCTGGTAATACAGTTCTTTGGAGGATGAACTTCTTTAGCTTGGTAAAAACTGACTCAAGATCTGTCCGTGTGCAGCATGAATCAGTAGCCGTTTGATCCTTGCTGTTACTGCTCTGAGCGTTTCTGCAAAGCTGCTATAAACTCACACACAGCTGTGGGGGGTTGGGGCTTTTTGTCTATGTTTTTATTGACTGTGGGAACATAGGGCTTCCCAGCTTGCACTAGTGGCAAGGAACCTGCCTGCCAATACAGGAGACCTAAGAGCGTGGGTTCGATCCCTGGGTCAGGGAGATTCCCCCAGAGACGCAAACAGCAATCCGGTCCAGTATTCTTGCCTGGGGAACCCCATGGACAGAGGAGCCAGGTGGGCTATGGTACCTTTAGTACATTAGTACTAGATTTAGTGTATGTACATTATAGTGCATCTGACTGCAAAGAGTCAGACATGGCTGAAGTGACCTAGCATGCACGCATGGGATTGGTGGGTTTTATGGTGCAATTACGTTTAACTTCGTAAGAAAGTACCAACTTGTTTTTAGAAAGTGTCTGGACGTGTCCCCACCAGTAATAAACGAGAAGATCTGTTTCTCTGCATCTTGGCCAACATTTGGTATTGCCCCTTTTAAAAATGTTATTCATTTGTTTTTCATCTTGACCTTTCTAACTAGTGTGTGATGCTTGGTATCTTGTGGTTTGAATTTTCATTTCCCTAATGACTCGTGATGTTGAGCACCTTTCAATAAGCCAGAGCCTGTGAGCCATCAATATATCTTCTTTGGTAAAGTATCTGATCAGATATTTTGTCACTTTTTTATTGGGTTGTTCCTTTTTGTTGTTGTTGAGTTTTAAATGTTCTTTATATAGTCTAGATAGAAGTTTTCTTGCTCAGATATTGATTTACAAGTATTTTCTACCAGGTCTGTGGCCTTTCACCCTTCTAACAGTATTTTTCACAGAAGATAAGTTTTTACTTTGATAAAGTAAAATTTATCAAAAATTTTTGGACCACGCTTTTGGTGTTATATCTAGAATCACAGTCAGTGGATATGAGTTTGAGCAAACCCCAGAAGATGGTGAAACACAGGGAAGCCTGGCATTCTGCAGTCTGTGGAGTCAGAGAGTCAGACCTGACTGGGCAGCTGAACAAGTGGAATCAATCACCAAACCCAGGGTCAAACAGGTTTTTTCCCATAAAAGTTTTATAACTTTATATTTTATATTTAAGCATATGAGCTGCTTTGAGTTGAATTTTTGGATAAAGGGTGAAGTATACATTAAGGCTTATTTACTTATTCATTTATTTACATAGGTCGATATGATGTTTCTAGTTTTTTAGAAAATCCTTTCTCCATCGAACTGATGTTTCTATTTTGCCCCACATCAGTTGACTGCATTTTTGCGGGTCTGCTTCTGAGCCTTCTCCTGGCCCGCTGATCCGTGCCCGTCCTTCCCACCACTGTCAGGATCACGCGCGTGAATCTGAGTGACATGAGGGCTGCCAGTCGGTTCTGTCTTGGCAATTCCAGTTCCTTTGCCTTCTGTAGAGATTTAGAACGTTTGTAGACATCTGCAGAAAGCCCTGCTGAGATTTTGATTGAGATTATCATGGATCGGATTCTAGCGGACGGACATCTCAGCACAGGGAGCCTGCTGTCTCATGCACAGAGGACGTCTCTCCCTTTATTTGTGCCTTCCTTGACCTCTTCTCCCGGCATTTTGTTCTTTATAGTATACAGACCCTGCACATACTTTGTCAGCTTTGTACTTACGTACTTTATGGTTTGGTATTAATTTTTCAATTTCTAATTGTTCATATTCAAGAGCTCAGCTGGGCTGCAGGCTGAACTGCCAGATGTCAGAGCAGCCGATTAAGGAAATAAGCTACAGCCAGCCCCCCTTCACCTACCATGAAGGGGGAGCAGGAGACTGGGCCAGATGAGGCCCCAGTGCCCATATTCCGTCTTGCCCATAGGTTGGCACCAGCTGGGGTCTGGCCGACCAGAGCAGGCATCATGTCCTCTCACTGCTGAGGCAGCCCCAAACGAAAGGCTCTCATGTGTTTTTGGACCCAGGGCTTGCGGGAGGCAGAGGGGGAAGGGCTAGGAATTTTAAAGCACTGGGTACTGAGTCAGAGCAAAGTGTCTTAGAGAGTCTCTCCTCCTCCCAACAAGGAGATCTCAACGGCAGCACCTGAGGAAGGCCCCAGGTAGACAGGCCCCCAAACAGGGATGTCCATTCTGGGAACGTGGACAGGCAGGGGCCTGTGGCCTTGGTCCAACTCCCCTTAGAGATTGTGGTGCCTGGGCTGTGTCCCAGGTGACGACTCCTCCCTCTTCCTCTGTGCTTTTTGTCGTGACTCCGCTTCTACAGACCCTCCACACACAAGGCGCAATGCTACTGTTCTTTCTTTACACCTGGCGTCAGCAAAGGTTTTCTTTAAAGGCCCAGGTAGTAAGTCTCTCAGGCTTTACCGGCACCATCATATCTACTGAAACTACTCAGTTCTCCAGCCACAGCATGAAAACCTGTCTGGATTATGTGCAGATGAATGGGTTTAGCTGCTTTCTAGTAAAACAAAAGCAGGAGTGGGTCAGATTTGACCAGCTGGATGGAGCTCTCCCCCCTTCACTCCAGACTCCACAGTTTACCTTTCAGAGGACGTTGAAAAGGAACTCCAGTCGGTTGCTGTTGCTTAGTCACTGAGTCATGCCTGACCCTTTGCGACCCCACGGACTGCAGCACGCCAGGCTGCCCTGTCCTTCACCAGCTCTCGCAGTTAGCTCAAGCTCATGTCCGCTGGGTTGATGAATTTCAGTTTGCCTTCATGCATTTTGCTCCAGAACTTTGTCACTTCTTTGTGCAGATCCAGATTTTGTCTGATACTGCTTTATCGTTTTTATTGTTGGAATATATCTGCTGACACTGAATTCCATCAGTCTTAGTTCTTTCCTGAGAATGTCTTACTTCTTTCATTTTAAAACACATCCTCTCTGGGTGTAGAGTTCAGGGTTGACCGTTTTTCTTCCTCTGCAGTTTGAGGTGTGATCCCGTTGTCTCCTGGTTTCCTTGGTTTCTGTGCACGGAAAAGTCACTCTCTAACTCCCTTCAGGATGTTCTTTATTTCCTGCTTTCAGTGGTTTAATATGAGGTCCTAAGTGAGTGCTTTTGTTTTGCTTCACCTTCATCCTGCCGATGTTTTCTGTGCTTCTGGGATATGTGGTTCGGTGTCTGTCGTTCACTCTTGGGACTTCTTAACCGGTATCACTGTGTCTCCGACGGACATGGAGGGAGACTCAGGTGGGCTTCTGGCCCTTGCCCCCTAGTGCCTGCTGCTTTCTTCCCTGGGTCTTCACTGGAAGGGCTAAATCTGGGGCTCTCTCTAACCTTTTCCACAAGCGTCTGGTTGACTGAGGAGGGAAAGAACCTGTGAAGTGGTGTAGCTCTCTGACACCTGCAGCCCCAGGGCTCACACTGACCTCCACCAGCCCCTTGGCCCACTGGCTGAATTCCTCCTGACTCTGACTGCATCTTGTCCTGTCTACCCAAGGTGGCCCCACGTGGACGTCTCTTTCTCCGTGAATGCCGGGTCTCCTTCAGCCTTGGGACAGTGGTTTGCTCTGTGAGGTCAACTTCCTGGCAGGTTCATGAAAAGAGGTGACTTTGAAGTTAGGCTGACTCTCACTGTTAGGGAAGGGGAGACGTTCCCTCCAACTCTACAGTCCTGGGGTTAGAAACCCAAATCTCCAGGCTCTTCCTTTGAATAGCACCCACAGCTGGGTCCAGGCACACTGCATTTGGGGATGTCCATATTCCAGTGACTGTCAACCTTGGCTGTAGATCCATTTCATCCAGATTTATAGCCGTGAGACCCAGGCTTCAGGGTTTTGGAAAGCTCAAGAGGTGGACCCAAGGTGAGGCCAAATCTGGGAACCTGCGATTGAATCCTGCAAGAACCTGTCGTTTGTAATCTCTGCTGCTCACTGGGCCTTCCTCTCCAGAGAGCCCTCTTCTAGACCGATGGCTGTTCTTTGTTTTTATCCCTCCATGGAACAGAAACAGCAGCAGCCTCCTTGTCACTCTTCCCAAAAATGTGCCTCAAAAATGACTCCAACGAGATGAGAATGGTTTTGATTTCTGTATTTGGCTGCTGGTCCTTACTTAAGCCTGCCAAAGGGGCTGCTAGTTGGAACCTGGTCTCATTGGGTTCTCCAGAAACAGAAATAAAATCAGTCTCATATAGTCTCCCCAATTTGGTGACACATACTCTTTCCTTCCCGTTCCTATTTCCCAGCCCAGTCTTCCATCACAGAGTCTCCTTCCTTTCACACAGTTGCCGTCTGGCCTTGACCTCTGTCCCCCTCACAAAAGCATTGTGCTTTGGCATTTCATTCTCCCATTCCTCCCTGAAGAGCCAACAGCTTTAATTTCATTATTGCCCCAGACACAGTTACGTTCATTGGAACGGCTTGAACCAGCTCTCGTCCCTGAAAGGAATGCACTCCATTAGGCGTCTTCATCTTTCAGATGATGCCTCTCCAAGTACCCGCTCTCTCTGTTCCAGCCTACAGTCCTCTCTGAGTGCGCGGACATTCCCAAGGCCAACAGGCCGTTGCTTCCAGGCGTCCCTCCTTTTCTCCTCTGTGGGCACCAGGTGAGGAGCAGGAACATCTTGTGTCTCCTCAGACACATCCTGGCCTCGCAGACTCTGGCGAAACGTGTCACACCTCGTGCCTGTCCTGGAGCGGTGCTTCTCAGATGTGTGCTCACGCCTGGTTCCCCGAGGGTCTTCAGATTGCAGAGGGATCAGGAGGTCGAGAGGGCCGGCCCTGCTGGTCTCAGCAGTCCCAGATGGGGCTGGACACAATCCGAGCATCCAGGTGCTAGAGGAACAAAGTAGCATGTACAAAGCTAGATTCTACAGTTTCTAGAACTTTTTATCCTCTCAGTTTTCCAAAATTCCCAGTCCAGGTTGTTAGACTCAAATCTGTTCTTGTGGTCAGTCACTCAGTCATGTCCAACTCTTTGCAACCCCCGTGGGATGTAGCCCACCAGGCTCCTCTGTCCATGGCATTTCCCAGGCAACAGTACTGGAGTAGGTTGCCATTTCCTTCTTCAGGGGATCTTCCCGACCCAAGGATCAAAGCTCCCTGTCTCCTGCGTCTTATGCGTTGGCAGGTGACTTCTTTACCGTGAGCTAACAGGGAAGCCCCTGAAGTTCAAATTAGTTTTGTGTGATTTTTTTTTCCTGATGGTATCCTGGAGGTTTTCCTGCAGTTCTTTGAGGACCGGCCAAGTGGACACTCGGCATTCATCAGCTGAAAAATCAGTGACCTGCTGGGGTTGGAAGAGGGCAGGAGAGGGGAGGAGGCAGGTGGGGTCAGCCCCCAGCAGAACTTTCCGGTCCTCCCAACTCTCTCCCACAGCACAGCACCGTCTCTGGGTAGACACCCCCTGCACGGCCCACCCAGAAGCTCCCAGTGGCCGACACGTGTGGGGGGAGCCGGGCAGCTGGCAGCCCCTCCCTCTGCTTCCCTCCTTCTGCTCCCGCCCCGCCCCTGCTACATCCACCCCCAGGAACCGGGACACTAACTGAGACCTTGCCAGTCTGGCCTGACCCTTGTCAGAGGCCAGGCATGGCCTGGAGACGTGGCCAGGGGTGGTGCCCCTGGCAAAGGGAGCCGGCCGTCCTCGTAGGAGCCCGGCTCTGACTGTCCTTCCAGGCTGGGACTCGGGGACTCTCTGGGTACATCTTTTCAGGAGGACCAGGCGACAGTTTCTGACCTTGAGCCAAGTTTAAGGACCATTCACAACCTGACAGTGATGCCCCACAGGACCCCACACTCTGTGTCCCCTGCAGCTGTCCTTGTGACCCTCAGCAACCAGAAAGCTGTGCGTGTGTGTGTATGTGTGAGACTCACTGACTCTCTCTGGCTCCCTCTAAGTGCAGTATTTCTGGATATTCCCTAAAATGAGAAAATAGATCACCCTGTCCTCATGCTTTCTGCAATAGAATGGTCTAGAGAAAACTGACTTCCATTCACGAGTAAAAACTTTCCCAGAGCCATTTGTCCTTTACTTGGCTTCATGGCCGTGAGCATGAAGTCATCCCCCAAAGGCTCGGAGACCCAGATCACAGTGTGGGATGGCCACTGTGCGTGCTGACCCCCTCGACCTTCACTTACTGGTTCCATCAGCACACGCTGAGACCCAGTGAGCGGTGAGGCCCACAGCCGGGACCAGTGCCCTCGAGGAAGCTCCCGACGTGATCCCTTCCTAGAACATGTGACCGATAGGACCCGCACCCCCACGCCCACCCCCCGCACACCAGGACTGACCCCGTGGCCACTCGGCTCAAAGCCTCACGGGGCTAGATTCCCCGCCCCCGGTGTGATTTTATTCACGGTTGACCTTGTCCATGGTGCCCCTGGCCTAGGGTCCTCTTGCCGTGTGTTTCCTGTGCAGGATGGTGGTCAGTGAGTTCTGTCTAACTCGCAGGCCCGGGAAAGCCCTGGGCTCTGGTCCCCACAGGACGCAGGCCCCTCTGCCCAGCATGTGCCAATGCGGGCTCCCCCATCCCCTGTTGTTTGTGGGCCTGCTGTGTCTGCGTCTGCTCCCTCTGGGCACACGTTGGGTAAGTTTGTCTGGCTTTGGTAGGATGGCCCCATGCGTGCGTACTGAGCCGCTCAGTCACGTCTGACTCTGTGTGACCCCTGGTCTGTGGCCCACCAGGCTGCTCTGTCCGCGGGCTTCCCCAGGCAAGAACGCTGGAGTGGGTCGCCATTTCCTTCTCCAGGGGATCTTCCCGACCCAGGGGTAAACCCAGGTCTCCTGCATTGGCAGGCAGGTTCTTTACCACTGAGCCACCTGGGAAGCCTGGATGGCCCCAGTGGACGGGAGTCCTTCTTCTACATTTGTTACTGTTTTATTTCTGTTGTTCTTAGAGGTACCTTGTGCAGCACACGGGCCAAGCACAGAATATGCTCTGCTTTATATAACGTGGCGTTTTCCCTGGGTTTTACACTAAATGCTAAGGAAAAAGTTGATAATGACCAAACGGACAGATGGTACATTCTGAAATCAATACTGCCAGCGCCTTTCCTCCACCAGCTCAGAAAGCTCCTGATTGGAGATACAGGGTGAGGAGGACACGATCCCTGTGGGTGAAGGTTTGCGAAGGGGCTCCTTTTGGGGAGTGTTCTCCTGGGCTCTTTCCTCCACTGGTCAAAAAGCTGATGTAAAGACGGTGCCTTGTGGTTTGTTTGCCGAATGCATTCACAGAAAGACTCTCTGGGCTGCAGCCCTGTGAGCTGGGTGGTTAGGGCAGCCCTGCCATGGCCCAGGGCGGCAAGCGGGCAGGAGAGGGGGAAGGGTTCTGAAGGCACTCATGGGGATGCCCGCTGCTGGAGGGGCTGTGGATCACAGCAGGTGAGCAGGCGTAGCGCAAGGGCATGGCTCCCGTGCCTGCCGGCCTCCCGCCCGCCGGCATCCCGCCCCCCCACATGATCCTCTGCGCGGACTCTCTCTGGGGCCCTGCTGGACCAGCAAGGAAGCGGGCGGGCCGCTGGCTGGCAGAGCGCTCACCATGTGTCTCTCACCATTCTCAACTGCCCATCACTTGAAACTGCTCATGGGACCCCGCAGGAGACTCAGCCACATCCTACTCGTGAGATATCATTATTTGCAGTCAACAAAGGGAAAACACATACACTGGCCTTCATCAAAATGAAAAACCTGTGTGCATCAAAGGACTCACTTTCACAGAGTGAAAAGGCTTGGGAGAAAAGACTTGCAAATCATATACCTGGTAAGGGGTTAATGATCAGAATCCAGCGTTTTGTTGTCTTCCTTTGATTCCCCTTCGCACAAACTGTGCTTTTACAAATTGAAGGTTTGTGGCAACCCTGCGTTGTCAGTGATGGTTAGCATTCTTTAGCGATACAGTATTTTAAATTAAGGTATGGGCACTGCTTTTTTAGACATGATGCTGTTGTACACTTAATAGACTGTGGTACAGTGTAAACATCACTTTTGTATTCAGGGGAAAACAAAAAAACTCATGTAACTTGTTTTCCAGTGGTATTTGATTTATTTAATCGTCTGGAACTGAACCCAAATTATCTCCAACGTGTGCCTGTACCCAAAAGAAATTATAGATGCAAACAAATGTCAATACACCAGTGTCTCTGGGACCACTGTTCACAGAGGCCAAAAGATAGGAAAAAACCCAAATGTCCATGAATAGAGGAACAAATAAACAAAAAGTGGAATGTATATACATACAATGGAACATTATTCAGCCATGAAAAGGAATAAAATTCTAACCCACGCTACCACATGGATGATCCTTGAAGATATGATGCTCAGAGAGATAAGCCGGGCACAGAAAGACAAATATCATGTGATTCCACTGACAGGAAGCACCTGGAACAGTCAAATTCATGGAGACAGAAAGTAGGATCGTGGTGACCAGGGGTAGGGAGTGTTTAATGGGGCGGACCTTCAGTGTGGGAAGATAGAAGAGTTCTGGAGGAGATGGTGGTGGGACACACAGCAGTGAATGTGCCGCCTCTGAGCTGTGCCCTTAGAAATGGTTGCGGTGGTACCTTTTATATTACATATCTTTTATATTACATATGTTTTGCTACAGTAAAAACGCGATATGTCAGGAGAGCTGATGCTGGTGTCAGGAACACTGCGTCCACCGAGACGTCATCTCCTGCCATGCAGGGCTTTCTCTGCGTGACTGTAGTTCCTCGGTTGTTAAAAATAAAAGGAGGAAGGCATAGGGTAAAGAGGATTCTGAGGGTATTTTGCTCAGATTTTGTCCTAAGATATTCTAAGAGTTGTCTCATTCCTGGAATATTGCTTTTGGTTTGGAAAGTATGTAAATGATGATGGAATCTTGAGTTGGAAGGGACTCAGGAGGTCACCTTCTCATCCCCGCCTGCAGATACCGTCTCACTTAAATCACCCGAGGTGGATGGCAGTCTATCTTCTTATGAAAAAGATCTCTTCATATTACATTTCAGCTTTAAGCATTTCACTGACATGAGACTACCCTTCATAGATAACCTCAAACAGTCACTCTGACCAGAAGAAATTCACAGAGCGCCCACATGACAATGCCCTGACTTGGGCACCGTGGGGCCCAGAAGCAGACGGTTATCAGTGAATGAGGTCACTGTCCTCACGCCTCACGGCCCAGGGAGGGGCTGGTTCATCCCGAGCATTGTCTGAGGCCCTACTCTGACCCCGCCGACCGGTGGCGGGGGGGTGCCTCCCGGCAACCATCGTCCAGTTCAGAGCACGGGTGAGACCTGAAGACCAAGGGTCGCCGCCCGGCCACCTCCTCCCCAGGCGTGGAATCCCGTTTCCTCTCACTCCATCCAGGCATCATTTTCCAACCATTCAGTCCTCTTTGAACCCTCCTCCATGAGCCCTAAGCATTTTCACAGGCTGCTGTTGCCCATCCCTTAGAAACAGGCGTTGTTTTCTGGAAGGACTCCATGGAGTTTAAGAGCAGTGGGATAAAGGTCTGTGTAGCACAGTCATTAAAATGGAGCTACACTGTTTTCTTTCCAGTAACCCAGAACAGTTTCAGAATTCGCCGGGCGGACAAATTTGTCTTCCACTCCCGAAGGCCTCCCATCTGCAGGAGAGCTCAGAGGTCAGTGTTAGGACGCGATCAGCCTCCAGTTGGGAAACCTCCTGCGGTGCAAGGTGTTGCAAATACGCCTCTAGTGTATTGACCTTAGCAGCTCAGGTTTCTGGCAAATTCCCGTTTTCCATTTTCAGAGTTAGCATGTGTGTGTGTTTGTGTGTGTGCGTGCACACATGTGTGTGCGTGCTCAGTCACTTCAGGCAAGTTTGACTTTTTGTGACCCCATGGACTGTAGTCCACCAGGCTCCTCTGTCCATGGAATTCTTCAGGCAAGAACACTGGAGTAGGTTGCCATTTCCTCCGCCAGGGGATCCTCCCAACCCAGGGATTGAACCCACAGCTTCTGTATCTCCTGCGTTGCAGGTGGGCTCTTTACCCGCTGAGCCTCCTGGGAAGCCCAACATCTGTTTACATTATTTTATTATCTGGTCACTGAGCAAAAAATGTTTATCTGGGGCAAGAACTGACTCACACAGTGAACAATGGTTTATCAAGTCATTTTGTCATTTTATTCATTGCTCCGTTGATGTCTATTCCCTCTGATCCATCTGTCAATTTGCTTAGATGATTCCCATGTGTGTCATTTGAGACAGATTCCTCTAGATGAGGAAACTGGGGCTTAGGACGTCGTTTTCCTAAACAAGTCAAACTCAAATCCTTGTCTTTGGTCTTCAAATACATGACATCATTATAGAGCCAGCATGCGCAAGAATCCCAAGTGTCAAATAGGTCACGGGCACGGAATGACTTTCCAGAAAACAATGCTTGTTTCTAAGGGATGGGGGGAGTGAGATGAAGCCTGGACCGGCAGGGGAAGACCATCCAGGGTCCCATCCATCCGGGGGCTCCTGAGCGTGGTGCTCATGTTTCTCCATGACTCGCCCGGGCTAATCGGATGGTGCTGAGTACTGGCAGGAAACCAGAGGAGTGGGTATTGATGTAAAGATTAACTTAAACGCTTTTATAACACACAGCCCCTAGTTGGGCTGTTTAATCTGTCCTTGTTATCTGTCACATTGCTGGACGACTGAAAGCAGCTGCATCGCCGATCCGCAAAGTGGGGCTGCTCCCTGGGTGATAATTAACCACACTGGTATTTCTATTCACGGGTTTTTAAAAAGAAGGTAAAGTGGGTTGTGGCCAAGTACAGCATTTGATTGTGCTCACAAATGCGATAATCAGGTTTGGATGTACAACAGAGAGCCTCCCACGAGTGCTGGGCGCCCGTAACCGCGGAAAACCCCGGGCCTCTGTCCCCAGACCGCTGTGTTTGTTGTGAGATGGCGTCGGCTGTGCCCACTGGAACTGTTTGTTCCGAAAGAAAGTTTTACGTGAAAAGTCACACAAAGAGAACATTTTGCTCCCTGCATTTCCTTCCCTTCCTGAGTCAGTGTTGGCATTTGAGCATGGGAGGCGGGAGCCCCTTCAAGTCCCAGAGAAAGTCCTTTCCAGGCTGGGCTCCTAAGGTCTGCATGTGAGCTTGTCCAGTTCTCAGCAGGGCAGACACTGAGACCCACCAGGGGGAGACCCATCCAGGGGAGACCCACCAGGGTGAGACCTCTCTAGGGGGAGACCCATCCTCCATGGGGAACCCCATCCTCCAGGGGGAGACCCACCCTCCAGGAGGAGACCCATTCTCCAAGCGAAGACCCACCAGGGTGAGGTCCATCCAGGGGGAGCCCCACCCCCGGGGGGAGACCCATCCATGGGGAGACACACCAGGGGAGACCTGGGTCCTGATGGGAAAAAGCCCCACTGTCTTGCATCTGACCAGCTCCAGGGACATCTTCGCAGCTCAGGGCACCTTGCCCTCCTTATGTGGGACTCAACTCTCGCTGGAGCAGAGGCTCTGGGACTTGGGACTGGCCTGGGGCGGAGGGTGCTGGGCAGACATGGGTGCGGCTCTGCTTCTGTTGCTTCTGAAAGTCAGAAAGCCCGTCAGTCTCCTTTCTCCTCACTTCATCTGACGTCTCCATCTGCGGTGCGTGCGCGCTCAGTCGTGTCCGACTCTGCGACCCCGGGGGCTGCAGGCGTCAGGCTCCTCTGTCCATGAGCCTCTCCAGGAATGAAGGAATGGGTGGCCATTCCCTCCTCCGGGGGATCTTCCCAACCTGCGATCGAACCCGCTTCTATATCTCCTGCATTGCAGGTGGGTTCTTTAGGGCTGGGCCGCCTGAGAAGGCCTCCATCTGTGAAAAGATGCTGGTATTACCCACCGTGTGGGTTTACTGTGAGCTCCCGAAAGGGGTCCCGCGAAGCCATTGCCTCTCAAAACATCAATGTCATGAGCGGTTCTCACATTTATAGTGTTTATTACATCTTTCTTCCCTGTGGCTCAGCTGGTAAAGAATCTGCCTGCAATGCGGGAGACCTGGGTTCGATCTCTGGGTTGGGAAGATCCCCTGGAGAAGGGAAAGGCCACCCACTCCAGTATTCTGTCCTGGAGAGTCCCATGAACTCTATAGGCCATGGGGTCGCAAAGGGTCAGACATGACTGAGCAGCTTTCACTTAACTTCATACCTTTCTTCCTTAGGTTTTGAATCTTGGAAGTCCACTTTTCAAGGTAGAACACAGCAGAACAGTGTTATTAAAGTGGGTTATGTGTAAAGAGCTGGGCTTAGTTCTCTGCCCTTGACCTTGTGGGTGGTGGGGTGACCCTGTGTGTGTAGACGCCACTGTCTGCTTTAGACCGGCCTTGAGTGTTGGGGCTGGGGGGATCTTGGCGCTTTTTAGGAGGTGACTGAGGGGCATAATCGCCCTCCTGCCTCTTTCTTTGCCCCGGGGGCCTGCAAGCTGCCGTTGCCTCCATTGATGCTCGGGTGGGTGAAACGCCGCGGTCCCCGTGAGCTCTCTGCTTGCAGGAACATCTGAGAAAGCAGAGGGTGAATTGGGGGGTAGTCAGTGTGCAGCCTCCAGCTCACGTCCGCTTATGCAGGGAGCACAGAATGCAGAACCTTTTAGGCAATTGATCTTCCGTCTCTATTTCTATGACTCCCATCACCATGGAATCTCAGATCCCGGCAGGCGCGGGCTAAAAACAGAAGCCGGGGGCGGGGGGAGTGCCCTTCCTGACTTGATCACCGGGAGTTCTGTTCTTCTGGGAACAAAGTAGGAGCAGAAGAGTGACCTCCTCCTTCCGGGCGCCAGAGGAGGGCCCGGGCTCCAGGCCTCAGGCTGGGCTGGCTCTGAGCCGCGCCAGCCTTCAGGAGGGCGTGCTGGTCCAGGGGGCCAGAGCTGGCACCCAGCTCAGGCCTGGGTGCCTGGGGGTCCTGCTTGTCCACGCGTGTGCGGGTGGGGGAGGTCGGCCAGGAGCCAGATGCGGCGTGGGGGCTGGGGTGGCGGCAGGGGGCAGGGGACACACACGGCCCTGTCCTCTGGGGGAGAGCAGGCCCGTCTGCATGCAGGGTCATCGGAAACCAGGGCTGGGCGGGTGGAATGGTGGAGTCACTGCAGGAACACCGTGGGGCCCCAGGCGTCCTGGGGGCTGAAAGGAGAGAGTGGCATGAGCCAGGCTGACCAGTAGATGTGGGCAGAACGCTGGGGGGGATGAAGTGACCAGAGAACCAGAGGGCCACCTGTGGGCTTGTGGAGGGGCCCGGGGCCGGTGGACAGCCCCCCCAACCCTACTCAGGGCTTGTCGTCCCATGCACACTTAAGGGGCTCAGACCTTGTCCCCAGTCAGCAAGTAAAGGAGATTCTGGAGGCGTCCACCAAGCCAGCAGGGCAACATGGGTGCAGAAGGCCTCGCCCAGAGACATCATTGACCGGAGGCTTTCAGGGTCTTAGGTGCGAGGCTTCTCCCGGGACGTGAAGGGCTTTTAGCCATTGGTCAGTGCTCTCTCCAAACAGTCATGCCTTTCCCACACCCTGCACACTCATTTAAATTCATAGCTTAGTTCTCTCCTGGGAGAAGGACCGCCTCTCTGCAGAGTTGTGTTTTCAGATTTTTTCATGATATACAAGGTCTTTTCGATCCATGGTTTCTGGTTCCGTGGCACATGGCTGGAGGGGTGGGTGTTATAGCTGCTGTCTGACGGTGCAGGCCAGGAACCAGCACCTGGGCCGCTGGTGGGCGGGAGCTGCTGGCGGGCGGGAGCCGCTGGAGGAGCAGAGTGCTGTTGGTGCAGAGCAAAGGGAGGTCGAGGCTGAGACTGCCTGGGCCCTGTCCCCGCTCTGCAGGCCCAGCTGGAGGTCACGGGGTCAGAACCCTACGGGCTGTGTGACTGTCCTCATCCCTGCCTTTCCTTGTCCCACGCTCCCGGGGTGGGGTTTAGCGAAAGCCTTTCCCAGCTTGTGGAGGACAGTGTGATGACCTGTTGTTCAGTCACTCACACATTAGTAGTAGTAATGATTTTATTGTTGTTCTTCACTTGCTAAGTCGTGTCTGACTCTTTGCGACCCCATGAACTGCAGCACACCAGGCTTCCCCGTCCTTCACCATCTCCCGGATCTTGCTCAAACTCATGCCACCCAACCGTCTCATCCTCTGTCGTCCCCTTTTTCTCCTGTCCTCAATCTTCCCCAGAATCAGTGATGGGCTCTAAGATCATTTGTATTTTGTACTTTTAAGATACCTGGAAGAGCCCAACATCGAGTGATCACGTTTCCTCCAGATTTCCAGGCCTGGGGCTGTTGCTTTTCTTTCCTGGATGGGCTCCCAGCGCAGCCAGTGGCTCTTCCCGTCTGGACGGTGACTCAGGTCAGACATCTGTGGAAAGCCATACCTTCCGGGCAAAGCTTTCTAAGAAGGAGTTGTGTTGAGTCTGGTTGTGAAAACCACCTGAGTAGACTTTCAGGGTGAGAGCTGACCGTGCGAGCCGGCTCTGGACACTTACCTGAGCCCTGGGGCTTGAGCCGTGTCCCCTGATGTCCTGAAGCTCTAGTATCCGGGGCCTGTGAGCGTGAGCATGAGCGTGAGTGTGCCTGGAGGTCTGGGAGGACAGCGAGTGCAGACGCGGCCTTGGGGCGGCCCTAAGCCAATGTGACCGGTGTCCGGAGGAAGAGGGAGAGTCAGACAGACAGATGCAGACAGAGGCGATGAGAAGACGCGGGCAGAAGGGGGTCACCTGCGAGCCGAGGGGTGTCCAGAATCTGGGGAGGAGGCAGGAGCAGGGTCTCCGTCACCGCCCCCGGGGAGCCCACCCTGCTGACACCCCGCCTTGGACTTCCGGCCTCCAGGCTGAGAAAGCGCGTTTCTGTGACTTGAGCTGGCGTTTGCAGCACAGCCCTCGGAAATGACTTCACTGACCATGGGAGTCAGTGGCGCAGATCAGGCTGGCATCAAGCCGGCTGGCCCCGGGTCACTGAGCATGTCTCACAGCCCCTTCGCCAAGACGTCCAGGGGTGTGTGCTTCCAGCAAACCTCTACTGGAGACGCCACATTCAGCAGGTGGGTTGTCCTTGGGAGAGACGACCGTGTTTAACATGCTGCCTGTCTGGTCCCACCCGCGCCTCTGGGGTGGTTTCAGGAAATCCAGGGGCAGATCTGGGAAGCTTCCCGTCAATAACTACTGAGTGGTTGCCTTCACTTCGTCTTCAAATTTCTGATCTTTCATCAGTTTGGTCGCATCCTGCGTGAAGAAAGCTTTTCATCAAATTTGTCCGTTCTTCTGCCTTTTGTTCTGGCTCTGTTAAAGTGCTCGACTAGGATCACTTTCAGTTTCATCGCTTGGAAAAACCCTGATAATTAGATTTAAATCATAAAATATGCTAATGCATGCAGATAGACGCAGGATAGAGATTTCAAAGGCAACTTAATGGGTTCTTCGCTGGCAGGAACAATGCGGAGCCACGTGGATAGTGGCTTATCCGTTCTCAGAGGTTACGTAAGAGGAGCCCAGAGCCGCCAGGCCGGAGAGCTGGGGGCTGCATGGCTTGGGCGGTGGGCGTGTGATGACCCTTCACTCCCAGATGCCCTTGGGGCATGTCCGGCCGTGTGCCCAGGCCATTTTGTGCTGCCAGGCCTCGTTTCTGCACCCAGGGGTGCATGCATCATATGCCGCAGGGGGTTTTGGGGGGGTCTCAGCATGGCCCTGCCCTCAGGGGACCACTTTCAGGGGACAAAGACAATGGACACGGAAGCCCCACCGGCTGGGTTACAGGGGCTCCTGCCCACTCAGGGCAGACGGACGTGTGTGGGGGGAGATGCTGAGCCTGCAGAGCAGAGTCTCCTCCTAGGAGAGCAGACGCCAGCCCCACCGGGGAACCGACGGCCAAACGAGCGTGGCCTCGTGGGCTGCCCGTCTGCCTGCACCGCCCGACCCTGGAAACCTGCCGGTCGCGGAGGAGCCCCGCGCTGTGGCCAGGGAAGGGTGTCTGGGAGAAGCGGGCGGGGCGGGGCTGGGGCCGGGGTGCTCTGCGTCTCTCTCGGGACTCGGGAGGCCTGGAACCTCGGCGTGGGGGCGGCGGGGGGTTCCGGGCCGCAGCTGCAGCCACCAGTGCCTTGTGTCAGAAGGTGGGGTTTTAGGGAGCCTCTCGTGTGGGGCTAAGGACAAGGACACGGCCTGTCGGGAGGGCAGGGACTCAGGCATGCGAGGCCAGCGGCGGACAGGCCGACACAGGGTCCCGGGAAGCTCGGGGTCTAGATCCACTTTCCTCCCCAGGTGGAGAAGGAAGGACAGCGGTCAAATCTCCAGCCCTGAGAGCCGGCCGGCCTCGCCCAGAGGGGCCTGTGGGTACAAACAGGTCTAATGCCTGATACGCAAGGAAGGGGAGGGGAGTCACCGAACAGAAGTTGAAATTCCAGCACCTGGCCCTGACCTCCCGATAAACATCTCACCCCCCGCACCCGAAGTCACCGCTCATTCTCCAGCCCTTCCGGTTGGAGCATGGTGTCCACGGAGGATGAAGGCTTGGTTCTGCACCAAGCGGACCCAAGTGCTTGGAACAGAGCATAGGCTCCACGTGCCCGTGTACGGATGGAGGGAAGGAAGGAAGGGGTGAATGGAGAGAGATTAGGGTCCTGCTGCAGACAGAGCACAACTTCGGTGGGAGGCCCACCCGGAGAGAACCGCACAGTGGTCAGGCTCTGATCATGTCGAGCTGGGTTTCCGTGTCCCAGGACCCGGACTGCCTCATTTCCTGCTTCTTCCTTACGTGGCTCTGTGTGGGGGGCAGCCCAGCAGGTTTATTAAAACTGTGAGCTGTCTACTGAACCCCTTTAATGCAGCGTGGTCCCTTCAGCAAATGGGGCCTCAGCACAGCAAACTGAAGCCCAGCCTTCGGGGGTCCCGGCCTTGTGTTCAGAGTGGCTGACCCCCTGCAGAATGAGAAGGAGGAACCTCAGAAGGTCACCTCTCCTAATACAGGGCCAGGGCCTCGTCATGTTTCTCTCACTTTAAATCAGAAGCTAACAGCATGTGCTCTTAGGTCTTCTAAGCAGACTTTCCCCCTGTTCCTTTAATGAATTTGGTCTTATCATACTGTGACCGCGCTTGGCAGGGGTGCAGTCACCATGAGCTGAATGTGATTCCCCCGAGGGCGCGCCTCACTGCCCACCCTCTCCTCGGACCCTTGGCAGGACGAGGGAGGGGAGGAGTCAAAGAAAGTGCCAGCTGATGACCACGCCCTGGAGTTGAAAGCCGTTGCCCTCAGCTGCCTGTTCTGCCTCTTAGTTCAGACGCCCCCAAGTCACTTTGCATCCCGCGATAAAACAGTAGAAGCTTCCATGTTCGAGCATCCCTGTGATTGTCTGAAAGGCCGTTCTGTCTCTCTGTTGAGATCTAATTATTTGCTGCAAAACAGCATCTGTGAATGAGTGTTGCCCAACTCGTGCTGGAATAGAAACGATCAAATATTTGGTAGCCAGAAGCCAAGTGGTGCTGGTTACGCCAAACACACAGCCTTCCGCTCTGGCTCTCGGGAAACCAGACAGGAGGGCGACGCAGGGGAACGAGGGGGCCTGCCGCTGAGACAGGCGGTGATGGTCGCGCTGGTGACCTCACAGTGTACGTGGTTCAGCAGCTCTGCCGGTGGAGCCCGTGCACACCCACGCACTCACACGCACACGCACGCGCACGCACATGCACACGCACACGCACACTCACACACAGTCCAGCGTGGGCGCGTCTGAGTTCGGGCACCTGCAACCTGCCCTCAGAGTCGCTCGCCCCGGGAGCCACGCCTCTCCACCTTTGCCACCCTCCCCCACCAGGCGCGCTTCTGGAGCCCGCTGTGCGTGTTTCCGTCCTGAGGAAACGCCTGAACTTCTCCGTAACTCTTCGGCACGTCTCCTTTGTCTTTTGTTTCTGTTACTTGATGCAGGCGTATACATGCCCTGCTTTTAAAAATGTGTGATTTTGTGTTGACGTGTGTTTGAGATATACCCTTGTGTAAGTTTAAAGTCTGCGTGTGGCTTGCTGTATTCACATATTGCAGTATGATGACCACTGAAGCATCAGTTAGCGCCTCCAATGCCGAATGCTTAATGATAGAAAGTAAAATTGTGGTTACTGGAGCCTCGGGCGCAGGAAGAGGTGTTCTTAAGGTGCACATTTGCAGCCAGTAGATAAATACGTCCTGGAGCTCTAGGGCCCGCTACCGCACTTGCAGGCAGCAGGACTGGACGCGTGTATGCATGGCTGGTCCCTCT
Source organism: Odocoileus virginianus (assembly GCF_023699985.2). Taxonomy (NCBI): domain Eukaryota; kingdom Metazoa; phylum Chordata; class Mammalia; order Artiodactyla; family Cervidae; genus Odocoileus; species Odocoileus virginianus. Next base: position 25,050,998 of record NC_069681.1, on the reverse strand, counting down.
GCCCTGCACCCGCACGTCTCCTTGGAGATGACGTCTTTGAGCCCCGAGGCTCTGCTTCGTCTGGAGTCTCCTGGTTCCTGCAACATGTGGGGCCTTCCCCAGCAGTCCTGAGGGCGTGAGGCTTGGTGTGCACCCCGTGTCCCCTCTGAGGTCGCCCTGCAGGGGCCAGCTCAGCCTCGGGAAGCACAGTGCTTCTCCCATGGGGGTCCTGCCAGAGCGGCCACCCCCAAGCAGGTTTCCCAGCCCCATGTGTCAGCTTCTCTGAAGCCGGAGAGCGACATCTGGAGAACCGAGTCACCCAGCACCCAGACTTAATGAGTCATGGTTCGGAGCGTGAGCAGCGGCACAGAACCCAGCCACACGGCGGAGTCATGGCTCCAGGTAAGCCCGGCGTCTCCTCTTTCAAAGTTCAGCAAGCATTCAGACAAGTCAGCGTTTCCTGAGTGAGTTGGAACCCGGTTTTTCTGCCATGGGACTTGCTGGCCCAGCAAACAAAGACCAATCACTGCTGGTTTTACTTTTCTCAGCACTGGGTCACTGTGCTGCTAAGCACCTGGGTTGCCCTCACCCTGAAACGCCCCTAACCCTCACCGTGAAACGCCCCTAACCCTTACCCTGAAACACCCCTAACCCTCAACCCCTGAAACACCCCTAATCCTCACCCTGAAACACCCCTAACCCTCAACCCCTGAAACACCCCTAACCCTCACCCTGAAACACCCCTAACCCTCAACCCCTGAAACACCCCTAACCCTCAACCCCTGAAATACCCCTAACCCTCACCCTGAAACGCCCCTAACCCTCACCCTGAAACGCCCCTAACCCTCACCCTGAAAGGCCCCTAACCCTCAACCCCTGAAACGCCCCTAACCCTCACCCTGAAACGCCCCTAACCCTCACCCTGAAACGCCCCTAACCCTCACCCTGAAAGGCCCCTAACCCTCAACCCCTGAAACATCCCTAACCCTAACCCTGAAACGCCCCTAACCCTCACCCTGAAACGCCCCTAACCCTCAACCTCTGAAACACCCCTAACCCTCACCCTGAAACGCCCCTAACCCTCACCCTGAAACGCCCCTAACCCTCAACCCCTGAAACATCCCTAACCCTAACCCTGAAACGCCCCTAACCCTCAACCCCTGAAACACCCCTAACCCTCACCCTGAAACGCCCCTAACCCTCACCCTGAAACACCCCTAACCACCCTGTGATGCACAGGACTGGATCTTCGGGTGAATCAGTTTGCATGTCTACTTCACAGTGATTAATTGCACTGGGGCGTGTGAATATGATGGGCTTTGGTTTCTGACACACAGATCTTAAAAGAAGGAAATAGAGGTAGGTAAGTGTGAAGGAGAGAAGGGTGGGAGGGAGGGAGGGGCGTCTGGGAGCCCAGAGATAGTGACAGCTGAGAGGGGACGAAGCTGACAAAAGCAGGGAGTGAACTGGCGAAAGCAGAGCGACAGAGTCAGAAGCAAATACGGCCTAGCAGCTGTGGCTGACGAGATGGGCTCCCGGACCCACGTGAACACGTGGAGGACTCTTTCTTTGAGGAGGGACCACTTCCCAGATGCCGTGTGGTTGGTGTCGACCTTCGTGGGTTGCAGGTTCTTGGCGGGCTGGCAGAGAGGTCGCGCTGGGATTTCTGCTGCAGGAACATGTCAAAGACCCCAGGCGGCCGGCCCGCTCTTTCCTGAGGGAGCCGAGCACAGGAGGCTCGCTTCCCGCTCCCGGGTGCCTGAGCCCCTGGCCACTCTGCTCCCATGGGAGGACCGCGGCACAGGTACCTCGTGGCCGGAAACCAGTGGGCAGGCGTGGCGGCCCCCTCTCCAACACGAGCGGCCAGCCCCTGTGCTGATAAGGGTCAGTATCCCAAAGGGCGCGATTTGTGTACAAATCAAATACAAATCAAAGTCCATCACTCTCCCAACGGGAGTCTCTCTCAACCTCCTCCTTCCTCAGCACACCGGCTCCCCTGCCAACCCCAGGCCTCAGCCCGCATGCCCTCTGTTTCCATGACACGCTTCTGCGGTCAGAGGGATCCGAGCCGCGTGCACGGTGTCGAGTGTGGTCCTGCCCACGGCGCCCGTAGAGACGGCTGGGGTCCTCCAGGGTTTTAGCGCCCGCGCCCCTGCTGCTGGCCTGCTGTCTTTGACCCACTGGCGACACTTCTGATTTCTGTCTCCATCTCCATGTCCATTCGAGGCCACTGTGTGCCTGTCGCCATTTCGGCCACCTGCCCTTTCGCAATTTCTACCCCTCATCTCAGTCTCTTTCCTTTCTCCCTCCTCAGCTACGCCCCCACTTACCTGCTTGGAACCATCCCTTTGAGTGACATGACCCCTCACCTCTACTTTTGGCCACTTGCCCCAACCAGCGAATTCCATCACCTGTGCTCCCTCCGCTCCAAGCATCTTTCCTCTTGGACTGGACAAGCCCTCCCTGCCCGCTCTACCATCCCTGCGGCCCTGCAGCGGCCCGCTGGACCCTGTGTCTGCCCTCACCATCCACCTCGCGTGCGCCATGAGTTCCTCCGGATGAGCGATTTATGATTCAAGGACATGGCCGCCCAAGTCTAGTCCCTTCTACTTTCTTCTCTTTCATGTCTTCAAAACAAACCAACAAAAAAGTTTATGACGCAGTATTCTGTGTGGTAAAGCTCTGAGCTAGATGTCCTAGGGACAACTCAGTTGTCGGCTGTTTCTCACTAGCAGGGGATAAAGGTCATCTTTCCTAAGGTGACTCTGAAGCTGCCTCAAGAACACCACTGAGGGACTTCCATGGTGCTCTCGTAGTTAAGAGTTTGCCTTCCAATGCAGGGCGTGTGGGTTCAATTCCTGCTCGGGGAGCTAAGATACTACATGGCTCTTGGCCAAAAAACCAAAACATAAAACAGAAGCAATGTACTAACAAATGCAATGAGGACTTCCGAAATGATTATAAAAAAAAATCTTAAAAAAGAATACAAAATGAGCAGATGCCCCAGAGCTTGGCTGCAGCATGTTGCTCCATGCGTGTGTGTGTTTCTCGGGTCAGAAGATCCAAAGCCATTTCTATGCACTAGGAAATAAACAAGCCCCTGTTCCTCACCGTCCCCGTGAAGTCCTAAATGTACAATGTGCTTGCTGATCACTCCTGGCAGCCTCAGTTGGCAGTCTCCCTGCCCGCTTCCTGCAGGCTCGGGGGTGGGTACACCTGCCCCTCCGCAGACACTCACTTCTGGATCTCCCTGTCAACAGGATCCTGGTTTCCTCACCATCCTCGCCCCTCCTGGAGGAGACGTGTGCATGCCCTCCCCGCTCCAGCCCCCTTCACGAACGATGAGAGAAAACATTAATTGATTTTTTTTAGGAATTAATTATCACAACCATGTTCCAGAGTTCCCATTGTCTCTCGGTGACCTCCGACTCCACCAAGTTTCATTAAATTGCATAATTTATCTTAATACTTCCTGGAGCCTCCCTTTCATTTCCGAGCCTGGCTTTCTCCCCTATTTTCTTTTTTTAACTTTTTAAACTTCGGCGTGAGGTCATCTCTTCCGCTCTGCCCTGGCGCTCTATCGTGCAGGGACTTCTCTCAGCATTCATCATCTCTGTCCTTCCTTCTGCCCTGTGATAACAGCATTTAGCGTTTATATAGCGCCTTTCCTCCTCGCAGTGCTGCACAAACTTATGGAGGTTTAATTGTCTCGCCCTCTCGGGTGCTGCTGGATCGGCTACCAGAGATCGGGACGCTGTGTCCAAGGCTCAGCCAGGGCACCCGCGGGCCCTGCAGGCTTTGCCGTGGGCTCCCCATTAATTCTGCAGGCGGGGCCTTCTCCGGGCCGAACGAGGGAGCCGTGCCCTGCAGGGGTGGCTGTGGAGCGTGTTCTCGCAGCTCACTCCATCCCAGCTCTAATCGATTTCTAAACCCGCGCCCCACGGCCGCCCCGGGGAATGCGGCGCCTCGCACACAAGGAGGGCGGGGAATGGCCCAGCCCTCACACGCCCGGCTGGGTTACTGCAGCGGTCAGGCCCACGGGGAAGCCAGCTTGCTGGGAGAGGTTGGCCACGACGCGGGGAGGCAAGATGTGTGCGCGGTGACCGGCAAATGGTCTGTCGAAGCGAGGCGTTCAAGGCCCGGCAGTAGGGGCTGACAGCCGGCGGACGTCTGAGATTGTTTAGAGTTGTTACCGCAGATACAGACGCGCTGAGAGCACTCAATGGCTTGTCTTATAAGAAACAGCAAGGCAACGTCACAGTCAGATATGAAGTAAGAGCCTCGCTGCTGGGCTTCTTCCATCTGTGCTTCCTCTAGAGAAACTTTACTGAAAGAAATCACATGTCATTTTACCAGAATCTCATGACGTTTTCCACCCAAAGACTGTCTCACCCAGCCCCCAGAGACCATACTCTCTGCAGATTTTGTCTCCATTTCTATTTCTTTCATTTTTAAACCTTGAAAATAAGTGTAAATATACAACCAAACTGCAGACTAAACAGTTTCTAGTGGCTGCTCTTAATAATCACTGGCCCAGTGCTCATGAGTTTGGGCAAACTCTGGGAGATGGGGAAGGACAGGGAAGCCGGTAGTGCTGAGTCTGTGGGGTCGCCAGGAGTCGGACACGACTTAGTGACTGACCAGCAGCAACAACTCTTAATAACACTGCTTGAGCTCATTACTGAAGAAAGAAAAAAGTGGATTTAGTGATCTACTACCTAAAACCCCAGTTCATTGGGAGCTTTTATTCTTCAGTTCAGTTCAGTCGCTCAGTCATGTCCGACTCTTTGCCACCCAAGCGACCACAGCACGCCAGGGCCTCCCTGTCCATCACCAACTCCCGGAGTCCACCCAAACTCATGTCCATTGAGAGGTGATGCCATCCAACCATCTCATCCTCTGTCATCCCCTTCTCCTCCCGCCTTCAATCCTTCCCAGCATCAGGGTCTTTTCCAATGAGTCAGGTCTTCGCATCAGGTGGCCAAAGTATTGGAGGTTCAGCTTCAGCATCAGTCCTTCCAATGAACATCCAGGACTGATCTCCTTTAGGATGGACTGGTTGGATCTCCTTGCAGTCCAGGGGACTCTCAAGAGTCTTCTCCAACACCACAGTTCAAAAGCATCAATTCTTCCTGGCTCAGCTTTCTTTATAGTCCAACTCTCACATCCATACATGATTACTGGAAAAACCACAGCTCTCCAGTGGACCTTTGCTGGTAAAGTAATGTCTTTGTTTTTTTTAATATCTGTCTAGGTTGGTCATAGCTTTTCTTCTAAGTAGCAAGTGTCCTATAATTTCATGGCTGTAGTCACCATCTGCAGCGATTTTAGAGCCCAAGAAAATAAACTCTGCCACTGTTTCCACTGTTTCCCCATCTATTTGCCATAAAGTGATGGGATCAGATGCCATGATCTTAGTTTTCTGAATGTTGAGTTTTAGGCCAACTTTTTCACTCTCCTCTTTCACTTTCATCAAGAGGCCCTTTAGTTCTTCACTTTCTGCCATAAGGGTGGTGTCATCTGCATATCTGAGGCTATTGATATTTCTCCCAGCAATCTTGGTTCCAGCTTGTGCTTCATCCAGCCCAGCATTTCTCATGATGTACTTTGCATAGAAGTTAAATAAGCAGAGTGACAATATTCAGCCTTGATGTTTTCTTTTCCCTATTTGGAACCGGTCTGTTATTCCATGTTCAGTTCTAACTGTTGCTTGCTGACCTGCATAGAGATTTCTCAAGAGGCAGGCCAGGTGGTCTGGTATTCCCACCTCTTGAAGAATTTTCCACAGTTTATTGTGACCCACACAGTCAAAGCCTTTGGCGTAGTCAATAGAGCAGAAATAGATGTTTTTCTGGAACTCTCTTGCTTTTTTGATGATCCAGCGGATGTTGGCAATTTGATCTCTGGTTCCTCTGCCTTTTCTAAAACCAGCTTGAACATCTGGAAGTTCACAGTTCACATGCTGTTGAAGCTTGGCCTGGAGAATTTTGAGCATTACTTTGCTAGCATGTGAGATGAGTGCAGTTGTGTGGTAGTTTGAACATTCTTTGGCATTGCTTTTCTTTCTTTATTCTTATGTAGAGTATAATATATTGATGAGGATATTGATAACTCTGAGGGGTGGCAAGTTCTGAAGAATCTTCTGAATCATTAAAGAAATATGAAATCATATTTAGATTAATTTTATAGTGAATTGTATCTTTATTCTAACAATGTGGAAAATAGCATTTCTGTTACAGCACACGTATCACAAGATTATGAACTGGATTTCCTATAGGCCGGGCATACTGCATATGTTCCTATATGTATAAGAACAAAGAAATGGCAGAGTGGTGCTTTTCTAGGTTGAATGTCTATTTTTAAAGGCATGTGACTGTTCCAGAGAGACAGAGGTGAATGGTAACACAGAGCTCTGGAGGGAATCCTCCTTGAGACACACACTCGTGTCTGGGTGTCTTAATGGTTTTGCAGTGCTGGATGGTTAGAGTTTACAAGATCCAAGAACCAGATGAATCAACAAATGTGTCCTGTGAGCTCAGTCGTGTCTGACTCTTTGTGATCCCATGAACTATAGCCTGCCCGCTCCTCTGTCCGTGGGATTCTCCAGGGAAGAATATTGGAGTGGGTTGTCATTCCGTCCTCCAGGGGATCTTCCTGACTCGGGACTGAACCTGTGTCTCCTAAGTCTCCTGCATTGGCATACCACCAGCGATTAAGTTGCCTATAAAGGCTATAAGAAGTGCACTGAGAAGTTTATTGATTTCCCGGAAAATGATCATGTTTTGACCTTGCTACAGTTCACATGGGACCCACCCATTCTTCCCAGCCAGGCCATGAAAGCACGCGCTGCCCCCGCCCCCGCCGGGGATGTGCCCAGACTTTGAAAGCACGCGCTGCCCCCGCCCCCGCCGGGAATGTGCCCAGACTTTGCCCCAGGGTGCTGAGCAACCGCGAGCCCAGCTGGACACACGAGGGTGATGCTAAGTGTTCTTCCCAGGTAATCTTGACTGGACTGGGATTACCTTTCCTTATAGATTCAACTCCAGAGCCAAGAGTCCTGCCTCCAAATGACCTGCAGCTCCAGCCTCATCCCGACTCTCGGCTCCTGGGGACCAAGTAAGTGCAGGTCACCACGGAGGTACGTAGACCCAGGGCTTGCCTCCTGGGCAGGAGTCTCCCAGGTACGCGTGCACATGGGTCTACCTGTGCACGTGCGTTAGCCCACGGTGTGCTGCTGTGTGGGAACAGGCAGGAAGGCGGAGGAAGGCCTGCCTGTGCTTCAGGCTGGACAGAGAAGCAGGAAAAGCACATGGCTTCCCAGGGCCCAGAGCATCGTGAGCGCAGGCCACGCCCCAGGCCCGAGGCTCACCCTGGTGTCGCTGGGGGCCCTGCAGGTGACAGACTGCCGTCCTGAGACATTTCTGGGGACATTTCACAGACAGCACCTTTGGAAAGTGCATCTCGTCCTGCCCACTGCACCCAGCCCCCATCTTGGAGGCCATCCTTGGACAGACAGGGCTTCTGTCCCCTCCCCCTGCACGGTCACCGTGCTGCTTTGCGAGGGCCCCCCTCAATCCACAGCTGTCCCGCCCAAGGCAACGGGGCACCCCAAACTCAGATGCCCCACCCTGAAGACGTGGGTGGGGGCGGCTTCAGGAGAGGCAGTCCGGGGTTGACCAGGTGGCTGGCCCTTCACCATGTGATCAGTGTTTCCTGGTCTCTGTGACATAGCACTGAACTGAGTGGCTTAGAAACAACGGCAACACCCTCACTCCCTGCTCTGGACGCAGGTCTGGGCAGGGCTGGTTGCTCCTTGGGGGCTCAGGAGGGCCTCCCCTGAGGCTCCTGGTGGTGACCCGAGTCCCCGGCTCCCCAGGAGTCACCCTGTCTCTGTCCACACAGGCCGTCTTCTCCCGGTGTCTGTGTCCCTGCGTCTCTTTCTGTGAGGACACCAGTCCTATCGGATGAGGGTCCGCCTAGCTCCAGGGTGACCTCATCCTAACAGATCCCTTTGCAGAGACCCCCCCTCTCCAAGTAGGCCGTATTCTGAGGTCTGGGCTCCACCTGTCTTCTGGGGATGCAGTTCAGCCCATGGTATCTGGCTTTCGGTTTCCCAGGTGGTGCTAGTGGTAAAGAACCCACCTGCCAATCCTGGAGACGCAAGAGATACAAGTTTGATCCCTGGGTTGGGAAGAACCCCTGGAGAAGGCAACAGCAGCCCACTCCTGTATTCTTGCCTGGAGAATCCCATGGACAGAGGAGCCTAGCGGGCTGCAGTCCACGGGGTCGCAGAGAGAAGGACATGACTGAGCGACGAGCACACACGGGCACATCTGGTTCTCAGGTTCTCAGCTGTTAGACTCTGAGGACCCAGATCTAGAAACAAGGCACTTCACTGGGTGATCCTCACTGAGAACCTCTGGGCCAACAGGAGATAGAGAAGCTCACTTGTCCTTGACTTGCTTAAAAGGAAAGTGAAGACTTGCTTCTCTCCCTTCCCCCGGGAGACACTGACCCCCAGGTAACCGGATGCCAGCATCTCAGCACAGCTCTGCCGCTCCAGCCCTGAGATGACTTATTAGACTCATACGACCATAGAGAGCCTCACACGGGACCCAGTGAACGCCTCCTACCAAGCCAGTTTGCTCATGGGTGACTCCCTGAGACTGAAGTTGTAGGCAGCGCTGTCAAAAATTTATTCAATAAAAATAAGTTTTCAATACTCCTAAAGGAGCCTGTTGTGGTCCTGGCTACACCACTTATAACAGATCCAGGGCATCTAAAATCTCTGTTTCTGATCTGGACCAGCTCTGGCCAAGACTTCGTGGCTTGACTTTCTGTACACGTGCACCTGCTGTCATGTGTCAGGATCGCTGTAAGCTTCCATCATCAGCACAGTGGTCCTGGGAGGTCCTCAGAAAGCCCAGGGTCTTCCTGGAGCACTATCAAACGTTTCTTGTCACCCCGACTCTCCCATGTGGCATCCCCCCATCAGAGTATACAGCAGTTTGCACCGTCTGCCTGGGGAGGTAGCCTCGCCTTTCTGTGCCTCTGAGTGGAAGGGACTGGACCACCACCAAGCTGTCCAGCCTGGGTGACAGGGGCCATGGATGGTTGCACATGCCCAGAAAGATGGACCCCAAGCAGCTGCGGGGGTGGCCGGGAACTTGACTGTCCACCCAAATCTGCCATCCAAATATTGTCCTTTTTATGTGCCAGGGACAGGCCAACAGAGCCCTGGGCTGGTGGCTGTCAGGGTCCCCTGGAGGGCAATGCTTCTGATTTGATTCCTAGCCTGATTGCTTCAGGCCTGACCCAAGTTCTGCACACTGTTGGGTCTCTTTTGTATTCAATCCGCAGGCATTCCATAAACATCCATTCCCAGACCCACCCCATGCGTCCTGCTTTAGGCCCAGTGACACCAGGCTGCCCAGGAGCTGCAGTCTAACCTCGGGAGAGACCAAGACGGAGGCCAAGAGGATTGCTGCAGGGCAATTCAGTGGACAGCTGGGGATGCCACCCAGAGTGGCCGGCAGAAGCAGGCCCACGTGATCTCAGTGGAGTGAGTGGGAAGGTGACCTTTGACCTGGGGCTTGACCGCTGGAAGATGCCAGCAGGTAGACAACAGATAGCAAAGGCCTTCCTCTGGGGCAGCACAAGCCTCTCGTCGCCCTCCTGGCTGAAGGAGGACTTGGGGAACCGTGCTGAGCAGGTTTCCCCTGCATTGGAGTGAGAGGAACTGGGCACTGAGACGTCTGCACCCACTGAGCACACAGCCAGCCTGTCTGGGGAACCAGGAGCTGCCACGACTTCCTCCGCAGTGTGAGATCTGCCCGTTTCCTCGGGTCAGGCGCTCATTCACAGCATTCTGACCAGAAGCAAAGCCCTGCCACGTGACAGAGTAAATAATGTGCCCAGAAGTGGGATCCTGAAACATGGAGCTGAGGTTGACAGCAGTAATTTGTATTTGTGGACTGCTTTTCCTCCTTGCCCTTGGAGTATTGCTCAGCAGAGCAGGGAAGCCTGTGTGTTTTACACATCCTCACAGCAACCCTGTGAGGCAAAGTGGCTAATGATAGTAATAGTGGAAGGAACAGCAGCTAATGTTTACCGAACGCTGACGGCAGCAGGCCTGCGCACGCGTGAGGCGGTGCATACCTATGCATTTATTAATGTAGGCTGGGTACAATGGCTATAATGTGCACACTATGCTGGTTAATATGCTTTCAGTCAACAAATATCTACTGACCACCTACTCTGTGCCAGGCCTGCTCAAGTACCTAAATGAACAACTAGACAAAATCTCTGCTCTCACAGAGTTTACTCAATTTCCTTTATAATCCTCACAAGAGCCAGCAAACACTCGCTGTTATTATCTCCACTGTAAGCTGAGGTTTCGGAGACCTGGAGAGCTCGGGTAGCTTTTCAAAGTCACACGACCAGCAACTATCAAAGCCAGCACTGCCTACAGGGCGCAGTACGGGGGAGTCCCTCTATATTGCAAGGCAGAAAGACCTGGGATTCAGTTTCTCCAAGATCACAATGTAGGGGCAGCTCCCGAGGATGGCCTCGTCCTGCCCGACGTCACATAACATGAGCCCCAGGTGCCTCCCGGGGCACAGGAAGTGCAGGGGATGCCCAGGGACCTCAGACAGGGACACAGGAAGTGCAGGGTGACACCAGGGACCTCAGAGCAGGGACACAGGAAGTGCAGGGTGACACCAGGGACCTCAGAGCAGGGACACAGGAAGTGCAGGGAAACCCAGGGACCTCAGAGCAGGGACACAGGAAGTGCAGGGAAACCCAGGGACCTCAGAGCAGGGACACAGGAAGTGCAGGGTGACACCAGGGACCTCAGAGCAGGGACACAGGAAGTGCAGGGTGACACCAGGGACCTCAGAGCAGGGACACAGGAAGTGCAGGGTGACACCAGGGACCTCAGAGCAGGGACACAGGACGTGCAGGGTGACACCAGGGACCTCAGAGCAGGGACACAGGAAGTGCAGGGAAACCCAGGGACCTCAGAGCAGGGACACAGGAAGTGCAGGGAAACCCAGGGACCTCAGAGCAGGGACACAGGAAGTGCAGGGAAACCCAGGGACCTCAGAGCAGGGACACAGGAAGTGCAGGGTGACACCAGGGACCTCAGAGCAGGGACACAGGAAGTGCAGGGTGACACCAGGGACCTCAGAGCAGGGACACAGGAAGTGCAGGGTGACACCAGGGACCTCAGAGCAGGGACACAGGAAGTGCAGGGTGACACCAGGGACCTCAGAGCAGGGACACAGGAAGTGCAGGGTGACACCAGGGACCTCAGAGCAGGGACACAGGAAGTGCAGGGTGACACCAGGGACCTCAGAGCAGGGACACAGGAAGTGCAGGGTGACACCAGGGACCTCAGAGCAGGGACACAGGAAGTGCAGGGTGACACCAGGGACCTCAGAGCAGGGACACAGGAAGTGCAGGGTGACACCAGGGACCTCAGAGCAGGGACACAGGAAGTGCAGGGAAACCCAGGGACCTCAGAGCAGGGACACAGGAAGTGCAGGGTGACACCAGGGACCTCAGAGCAGGGACACAGGAAGTGCAGGGAAACCCAGGGACCTCAGAGCAGGGACACAGGAAGTGCAGGGTGACACCCTGGGGTCCTGTTGCAGGGACAAGGGAAGCAGCCGTTTGTCTCAGCAGTGGCACTAGATGGTACTAGATGCCCAGACCTCCCAACAAGCCACTGAGGTTCTCATCTTTTACTCCCTACGTCACTGTGCTGTGGGAAGGTGCACTCCAGCCTGCAATGCGAGAAGAAGCGAAGATTTCCACGGCGCTAACCATTTCAGGGCCCAGACAGCAGTCAGAACTGGAACAAAGCGGTGTGTGTTTTTCCAATGACGGCTGTCTCCTTCTCCGAGGACCGGCGGCCTCATAGCCTGGGAACATCTTCTCGTGGGACAATTTACAACCATTCAGTTTTTCTTTCCTGGTTAAACCTGGTAATCAGATACACAGAGAAAACCCCAGCCTTGTGTCTCTCAGAGGAATCGCAAGGAATCCTACTGTTGTAGCCACAGATGCAGGAACAATGAGGTCCTGGGACTGTGATGAGCACTGGGCTCCGTGCCCTCAGACGTGGGCGGGGCCGGGAGTCAGCGTCGGGTCATCATTCGTGGGCATAGGTGTCCTGGCCAGGACGGGGCTGGTGGTGCCTGCGGGCTCTTCTCTTTGTCTCCTCCTTTCCTAGATATATACCAGGTAGCACCCCCACACTTAGTAGCTGCCCCAGCATTTCATGGCTTAAAAGGATGATTATCTAGTTAACTCACAGTTCTGCAGTTTGGGGGTTTACGTGGGGGGTGGGGGAAGGTCTGCCCTCCCACATCTGTGCTCAGACCTGCTCTCTCCCGCACCTGCAGTCTTGGCTGGGACACATGCTGACATAGACTTGGTTCCCTGGCCCCTCAGCCACCAGCCCGCTGGTCTGGCAGTTCACAGGGATTTGGGCAGAAGGTCAAGGATGAGGGGAGATGCACACAGCACCCTGGGGTCCTGGGACTGGCTCGGGGTCACTTCTGTGCAGGTCAGAGCCCAAGGCCAGTTCACCCTCCAGGAGGGGCGGTGGTTTCAGCCTCTTTCTGAGAAGACCTGCCTCATCACCAGCCAAGAGGGGGGCTTCAGGGAGGGGCTGTCCCGGGGTGGTTTCTGCAAAGCTTCCCCCAGGCCCGCTGTCCCCACCTAGTTCCTACCACCCAGCCAGAGGGTTTGCAGATGCAGCCCAAGTCACCCAGACACTCCTGTCACCTTGACTCTCCTGGGGGAGCCTCACCCCTCACCACATCCTAGTATCCCTCACAGGATCCCTAAAACAGGGCTTAACTCCAGGCCCACCAACCTTTGTGCCAAAACCCATGGAGGCAGATGTGTTTTAGAGTTTGGAATTTTTAGGTTTCAAAATAATACGTCTGTATGTTATATACATATATGTACCCATATACGGGCTTCCCTGGGAGCTCAGAGGGTAAAGAATCTGCCTGCAATGTAGGAGACCTGGGTTCGATCCTTGGGTGGGGAAGATCCCCTGGAGAGAGGAATGGCTACCCACACCAGTATTCTCATGTGGAGAAGCCCATGGACAGAGGAACCTGGCAGGCTACAGTCCACGGGGTCGCAAAGAGCCAGACACAACTGAGCGACTAACATCTTCATATAGCACAGCCTCTGGGCGTCACTTTGTAATCAAGCACATTAATCTTTCTTTAAAAATATTGCTCTGCACACTTCGTAGGTAAGGACCATAAATAGCCCCCCATGGCTAAAGGCCCTGCTGCCCCGTGAGCCAGCGGCCTTTGCCTGCCACCAATGAACCACAGCAGGGGAGGGACTTCGGTTTTCAGAATGTCTTGGACCCAGAAATGCAGAGAAAGGATTGGAGATCTTTGTCAACTTCTCCACAGACTGGTCTCCACGAGGGAGGAGCTGGACCACCTCCTGGCCCCATCCTGGCCCCATCCTCTTCTCTGTACTGAGCAGAGGGTCCGAAGCCAAGATACTCAGGAGGGTTTGAGATAATAAGCTGGCAAACAACTCCTGTGCAAGCCCTTGAGACGTGTCCCCTCTGCAGGTGGTTAATTCCTCCTGTTCGAAACCAGTTCTCCTTAACTTCATTGTCAGCAGTTGACAGATTCTGACCCGGCCACATGTTCTGTTCATGCAGGGGACTTGCAGACCCAGACCCTCTGCACGTCCCTGAAAAGCTATAGATACCTAGGTGATGACTGTGTTATATGGCATGTTGTATTTGGAAAGCTGGCAGATACCGCCCAGGGCATGGCTAGGCACCAGGAGGCAGGGCTGGGAGCAGCTAGAAGCCTCTGGTCTTTCCCGGGCTGGCTGACCGCCTCACATCCCAGCAATCGGCAGTGGCTGTGCCTGCTCTGAGCTTTGCTTTCCCACACCAGTCGTTCAGAACATCTCCTAGACGCCCTCCAGGGCTGCCGCATGGTTTTAGGTTCAGGGGTTCCCAGTCAAGGGGAGTGCTGCGCTTAGTCATTCAGTCGGATCCAACTCCTTGTAACCCCGTAGACTGTAGCCTGCCAGGCTCGTCTGTCCCTAGGGATTCTCCAGGCAAGAACAATGGAGTGGGTTTCCATGCCCTCTCAGGGGATCTTCCAGACCCAGAGATCAAACCCAGGTTCTTGCTTTGCAGATTCTTTACCTTCTGAGCCACCAGGGAAACCCAAGAATACTTGAATGGTTAGCCTATCCCTTCTGCAGGGGAACTTCCTGAGCCAGGAATCAAACCAGGATCTCCTGAATGACAGGAGGATTCTTAACCAGCTGAGCTGCCTGGGAAATACGTGTACATTGGGATGATACACGCGTGACAGGTGTGTGATTTGTGGTGTCAGAACAGCTTGAACACATTCTAGAACATTTCAGAAGGAACTCTCCCTTCTGCACAAACTCCCCAGAGAGCATTTCCCCAAGGAAGGTGATTTGAACTGGAAGGCAAAGAAAGACAAAGGCATTTTGAGGCAAGGAAGGCTTGGAAAGTCTTTTCAGGTGGAGAGAAAAGCCTGTGTCAATGTCTGAACCTCGGTTTGGTGTGTTTGAAACATGGGGTGTTTATGGAGTCAGGAGCGGGACAGGTAAGTTTAGTGTTCAGTTTGATTACCACATCAACTAAAAATAGGTAGCATGCTCAAAGCTAAATAAAAACAATTTTAAAGCAATCTGATATAAATTCAGTGCAACTGATAATGTTAATGATACAAAAAGTGGAAGATCAAGTTTCCATCCTAATAGTAATAAGCATAATTTATTGCAGAATTACTGTGCCAAGGATTATTCTTTCTTTCCATCTGTCAGCTCATTTAGTCCTTGTCAAATCTAGATCTCCATCAGCATTACCATCATCCCTGATCAACAAATGAGGAAGCTGAGGTTCCAGGAGGCAAAGTAATTTTCTGACGGTCACACACAACTTAGTGACAAAGTCAGGAGCTGAACCGAGTCCTCTGGCTCCTGAGCAGACACAAGGCCCCAGCAGGGAACTGAAGTCTGCACCACGTGCAATCCCCGTAGGAGGATAAGACACGTGCACAGCCTTAGAGGCAAACGTAGAAGAACAAACGCAATTTAACGCCAAAGCAAGAGGGACCAGCAACATATGCTGGGGGCGGAGAGGGAGCTGAAAACTGCAGGAAGCGTTCGGAAGGGTATGTGCCTCTTTCCCCAGGATTATTATTTTAGACTCATTATCTGTTCTGTTCGTGCAGATAAGTTCTCCCAGAGCCGCATCTGAGGCATAAAAGTGATGAATATATGACATTCTGCAAATGAAACTGTACTTTTTCCTGTGGCAACGTGTGTGTCTGGGTGCGGGTGCCCATGTGTGGAATTTGGGGGTGCTTGTATGTGTGTGTTTGGTTGGAACTTAACAATAAAGTGATCAGAGCAAGTGGCTCACCTGGGGGCAGGGGGTGAGAACCGTTTGCAGAGCGTGGAGATTTCTTGATTGTTTCCCATGTTGCAGAAAGTTGAGCTGCATTGGTAAACTGCCAGCTGGCAGGTGGGACAGGCAGCTCTGTCCCAGTCTCCGGGCGCAGCGACTGTGCTGTGTTTGTAGCTAGATTAATTAGCAAGTATCTGATAAAAGCAGAGGCGATGTATTTCTTGTTTGGGAGGTGTCACGAGTATGTGAAGTTGTTACTTTAAATCCCAGGATGAGCGGTAAGACGCAGAACAGCTTTGGTGCTGTTCAGCCCTGCAAGACAAGGAAGCAGCTGGGAAACCAGGGAGCCTGCCCGAGGCCCCGGCCGAGGCCAGCGGGGTTCGTTCAGTGTCGTGAAGACAAATGAAGTCAGAGGGCATCCCCGAGGAGGAGGCCCTACCCCCGGCGCAGGAGAACCCAAACCTGCAAGCCCGGCGCCCAGCCGAGTGGCTGTTCCCTGTGAACCTCAGCGTCCGCAGCGGCTCTGGCTCACGGGGGCCACCCGCCCGGACCTGACACGAGTGTTTGGAAAGTACAGCGAGCCCCTCTGTGCTCCTGTGACCGGGCTGGGAGGGCGGTCCAGACCACAGCGTCTGTGGCTAAATTACATTCCACTTTCTGTGCCTCGAAAGACGGCTGCTGTTTCTTCTCTCTGCTCAGCCTACGTCACACACAAGCTTGTCAACCGCCCTTCTGCTCGTCCACACATACATGCACAGACATGCACAGTAACACGTCACAGCTACACCTACGTGCTCACACACACACACACACACACACACACACACACTAGCTCAGAACGGTCCCGTTGAGAGGACTTCCTGGGACTGCAGACTGTTCTCTCTGCGCTGCTCCCTGTGTCACCTGCCAGCAAATGAGCTGGTGATGGGGGGTGGACTTATAATGTAATTGGAATGTAATTATTTCCAGTTCTAGGCCCTGGCTTATGGCTGCCAGACTGGCCAGCCTGGCCCTGAGATGGAAGCCCCGAGGGGACGGGACTTTGCCTCGCCTCCTTCCGTCCTGCGCGGGGTCTTCCAGATGTGCTTGTCCACTGGGTGACTGAGGCCATCAAAGGACAGGGCTGGGCCACTTGGAGCCGCCTGGATGCTGTTACCTGCCCCCAGCCCCGTCCAGGCCTGCACACCCATGCTGAACGCTGGCCACCTAGTAAAGAGGCCGCCTCCGCGGCAAGCAGCGTTCCAGTTGTTGCTGTTGTCTGGGGGGCAGGTCACAACCCCACCCCTCAGGGCCTTCCCAAAGCCGCAGGCGCTTCTTCCCCACCAGCGCCCAGGGAGACGAGCTCCTTCCTGCATTTACCCGGAGGGAAAAGCAGGACTCCGGTGCGTCATCATCTCCCTTATCACAGGTTCGCATCGTGTCCTCGGCGTCCTGGCGCCCGGCTCCCTCCACCCCACCGGGTCTCAGCTTCCGCTGGTTCTGAACACCGCCCACGCCGCCCTGCTCAGAGCCGGGGGTCCCCCGCCACCCGCCCGTCCAGTCTCCTCACGCTCCTCCCCCTCCCCGGGCTCCTCTGGCGATGGGGCGTCTCCCCGGGGTGGCAACCCCGGCCATGGGTGTCATTTTTGGTAGAAACTGACCGCAGGCAGGACCGGTGCTGTCTGTGGTCAGATGCCGTGTGTTTGGGGTGGAAACACACACAGGCCAGCGGCTCCGTGGGGTCGGCAGGACACGCTGCGCCCCTCGCCGCTGCGGTCACTGAGATCGCGTGACCTGTGCCCGCAGACGGGGCCGCTGCCGCAGCCTCCGTCCTGTCGGTTCTTTTCAGGCGAAGTCGGGCAACCACACGTTTGGAAGGAAAACTGCCCGGGAAGCCCGACCCCCAGTGCGCCTGCGCAGAACCAGAGGCCAGCCGGCCTCCGCGGCCTTGGCTGGGGTCTGCTGACGTTCAGACCCGAGCGGGAGACACGCGGCCCCAGAAGAGCAGGCCCGTCCGCGGGCCGACCCCTCAGGGCACACCAGCCTGTGCGGGGCCGCCCTGCTTGAGAGGGCCCAGGCCCCTAGTCCCCCGCGGACGCCCGGGAGCTGCCGCAGGGCGCAGTACCTGCCAGGGGCCGCGGGGCCTCCACGACCTCCCGCTGCAGCCCCGAATCTCCCTCCCCGCCTGGCCCGGGCCTCGGCCCCACCTCGGCTCAGTGTTTGGGTCCCAGCCTCCCCCTCCGCCTCCACCCGCTTCCCCTGGCCCCGCCGAACAAGGGCAGTGATGGGGACCCGGGAGGGTGTTAGGGCTGCCTGGGCTTACAATGGCCCCGGCCCGCTGATTGGCAGCTACTTACACTCAGCCTCCCACTGAGCTATTGGCGAGCGTGCCTCTTCTGTGCAATTTTAAACTGCTCCTGGCCTGAATATTAATATGTGAGGTCCAGTACATGGAGAAAAATAACAGTGTTTAAACTCCCTTGCCATGGGATCTCTGCACAGCGAGGTGATTCTGAAGTCCCGGAAAGGTCTTAGTCAAGGCGACCCGAGGCAAAGAGGTGAAGGCTGGGGTTTGCTCCATGTGTGTTCATATTCTTCGTGGGCCCGTCTTAGTGAAGACGCTGAAGGGACTCAGCTCACATCCACATAAAGCGTGATTGTTGCTTAATCTTTTCTCTTTCTACCCTAAGTGCATTCAGACGGCTTGTAAAAACTTGTCACGGGAGGGATGGTTGGAACCAATTATACATAACAGGTCATTCTGCATGTCTTTGAGTGTGAAACAACTCTTGCTTTTAATATCATCTTGGTGTGTGATTTTTTGAAGGTAAATGGTCTAGAATGTAAGAAAGCGTGATTTTTTTTTCTCATTTAAAAAGATTAGGTCTTATCTTTCCATCTGCAAAATCAACAGGTTTAAACTTCTGAAAGACCAGCATGGGTGGTCAGGGTTGGAATGTGGGCTGGACTCTGTGAAGGCCACCCGTGGCCCCAGAGCTGGGGAGGGTCTGGGACTCATGGGGTCTGTCGTCCCAGCCTAGCCCTCCCCAAGCCCCCCTGTCATCTACCCTCAAGGGTGGACCCTGCAGCCCATCCCCCAGGTTCCTCTGATTGGCCTCCGTCACGCCGGGTGGAGTCTGGTCACCTGACCTCCCTGTGGGTGGCACCCTCGCCCACTGCCTGAGGGTGCTGGTCAGCTGTCTCTGTGAAGTTCGTTCTTCCATGTAGCTGTCGGTGCTCCTGGGATGGAAGCCGCCCTGCACCGTCCAGGCTGAGGGAGAAGAGGGTGAAATAGTCGCATAAATTCCACAAATTGTTTCACATTCCTTTGCATGGGAGACGTGTCTCTCCACCCTCATCTAATAATTTTTCTATTATTTATTTACATCACTTGCTGTGATCACATCCTTTTTAAAGAACTACCACTCATGAATAACGCTTATGAGGTACACACCGCATGCTCTGAAATGGTCTCTCATTTGCTAAAAACAAGCAGGAATCTAGGGGATGATCCTTAATATACTAACATGTTGATTTCCTTAAGTACCTTCTAGAAAGAAATATATGCATTTAAAGCCACATATCCCTTTCCATAATCTCATTTATGGTGCTCATTATTCACACACACATCACAAAACCAGTCTTAGGGATAGTTTCTTGATATTTACCTGCCTCTCTGACATATAGTTCAGTCACTCATGTTGGGAGTTTATAGCTGTGTGAATTAAAGATAAATCTGCAGAACATGATACCATTCTATGTGTTTGGCAGTCCGTTGGTCCCACCTATTTTCATGAGTTTTCAGTGCTGGGAATGAGGCGGGAAACCAGCCGGCAGGTATGTCTCCCTGGGAGCCCCACTGCAGCCCCGGTGGGCCGGCAGCCAGGCCTGCATGCCAGCCGCTCAGTCCTGTCTGGTCTGTGCTGCCCCAGCGACTGTGGCCCACCCGGCTCCTCCGTCCGTGGGACTTCCCAGGCAAGAGGACGGCAGTGGGTGGCCGTTTCCTTCTGCAGGGGATCTTCCCGACCCAGGGGCTGAACCCGCATCTTCTGCATTTCCTGCACTGGAATGCGCATTCTTAACCACCATGAAACCATGCACCTGTGAGTAAAGAAGGGGAAAGGCTGTTGCCCCAGGAACAGTAATGGGACGGCGCTGTGCATGGGGCTGCAATGCGGATGCGAGTACGGGGCGCTTTCTGAGATGTGTGGCCGGCATGCGCTCTTCAGTCACTTCACTCTTGAGCCACCGTGGCAGGCGTCGATGTGTAATGGTGTCTTTGCGCTCAATTTGTAGATAGAAATAGAGCACAAATGCAGTAGGTATTCCCGGTTATGTGTAATTAGCAGCTCTTAGAGGTTTGCAGACCTGCTCACAACCTGTAACAGCGTATCACACCCCCTCCTTCAACAGCCCAGGGTAGGAGGGACAATTAGGGAGCTCGGGGACCACGGTCAGCTCCACCCCGGAGAGGGGCATTTCAGGGTGAGAGGCGGCGAGAGCAGGTCTGAAGCTCTGAACTCGTAAGCGGTTAAGCGCTGAAGAGTCGAAATGTGGATCTCAGGACTGCGCTTCCACCACGGCAGAACTCACGGGGACAAAGGCTGGCTTCTTGGGGAGCCACCCTGACTCCCTTCAGGCGCCTTCTGGGAAGCGTTTCAGTGCAAAATCAGGCTTCTGGCCGCTGAGGCTGAGGTTGCCCCCGGCCCCTACCTGTTGCGATTGAAGCGCTGACTCTGATGCTACTGTGACAGGGGAGGACATTTCCCTGTTGAGGCCCCTCTCGACCCCTAACAGGGAAGCACGTTTAAAGCCCAACTTCACCCCCCGTTTTCCAATCCAACTGACCGGTGCCCGACGTGAGGCTCTTTGTATGTGGAGCCCACCCTCAGCCAATATGGGCTCGGTCAGCACAGGTTAGTCCCACCTCATTTCCAGACTGAGCCCCTGGAACCCCACCTTCTGGAGGCCCCGGGGTGGATGGGGAGCGACCCTCCCTCTCTAGAGCTTAGAGTCTAGCGAGGAACGCAGACATTGCCCAAAACTTCACATTCATCACATGCACCAGTCCACCCACCCTCCAGCAAGTGTGAACAGACCGTGGGCTGGGGTCCTGCAGGGCGGGCAGTGAGCACAGGAAAGTTCGTCCTGAAGCAGTGACGTGGGCGGGAGCCCCAAAAGAACTAGAAGATTCCAGGAAGGAGAACCGTCTGTGGAGGCTGTTGAGAAGCATCCAGGACGGTGGAAGGAAGGAGAAGGTCAGGCAGGACGTGAGGGGACCCCCCCACGCCAGTGTGAAGCTGACGCAGGGGGCTCCCCAGGGCCCACGGACCCCGGCTCCCACACCACTGCGCCCCCAGGCTAAGCGGGCACTCCCTGCCCTCTGCACCTGCTCTCTGCAGACACCCCGGGCTCACTCCCTCCGCGCTCCTGCTCTTGTTCAAAGACACCTCCCAGTGGGGCCCCGGCACCCTGCTCATCCTGATCGCTGCAGCCTGGGCCACTGTTCCCGAAGGACGTTTCTACCAGGCCTCTGGCTTTCTCAGTTTTCCTTCCATGTCTGACTTCCCCTTGGAAGTTCATCTCCGCGAGGCAGGCATTTCTCTGACTCTTCACAGGTGTCGCCCTCGTGGCCGGAACAGCGTGTGGTTCTCCACAAATGCTGCAGAAAGGGCCCAGAAGCCCCGCGAGGGGCCTGTGGCGGGACAGTGGCCCGGCGGCACAGGCAGAGGGACCGTCCCCTGCAGTGGGGGCTGTGAGGGGAGCCAGGGCCCGCACACGGCCAGGGAGGGTTTGGCCCAAATCCCATTCGCTGCTCTTCCCGGAGGCTGCAGTGTACATGTGGCCACAGTGAGAACACTGGCTGTAAAAGGACTTTTCGGACTTCCAGGCAAAAATAGCCCTTGCTTAAAAACTACATGAACTCTGGAGAAGAAGCCCCAGAATCACATTTTTGAAGGTTCGACCCCATGACCTAACAGCAGTGCCTGGATCACGCCTCTGTGGGCAGAAGCAGGCAGCTCTCAAGGGCTGGCCATGCCTCCCACCAGCTTCAGGTGAGCCAGAGAAAGCCTAGAAACTCAGCAAGTTGAGTCCCACAGCATCGCTGAATGCAGCACTTAAGAAGCCCGCAGAACCCTGGGTGTGCCGGAATCAACGCGAGGATCCAGGTTTCACTGCAGAAAACAAGCTCCTTCCCCTAGAAGATGAGGAGGCCCCCAGACCCTCGGCATAAACCAGAGGTGGCAGGGACTCAGGCCGCCAGAAAGGGACTAACCGCTGCTCAGAGCTTGGGGGTTCTGGGGACAGAGCTGCTTCGGGTCCTGAAGGTGGAATGACTTCCTGCCCGGAAGTCATGTGGATTTCCTAGGTCCGTCTCACATAAAAATGCCCCCAGTCAGCACCGCAGTTATGCTCCCAAGGAGGTGACTGGTCCTGAGAGCGGGAATGCTGGCAGGAGACAGGTGTCCAGACTCTATTTATAGAAGTGTGTGTGTGAATGCGGTCTCGGGGGAAACTGTTCTAAACCATAGAGAAAAATAAGAAGGAAACACTCCCGCTGGAAAACTCTCAGACTGCCTGCATGATGAGGGTCAGACAGACATCCCCACGGGCAGTGGTCGAGATGCCTGTACCCTGTGGGGCTCCAAGTGCGGTCCGCAGAGGCCTGGGGTCTCCCCGAGCTGACAGAGTGTCCACAGAATCGGAACCACTTGCACAAGTCAGGGCCAGCCTCCTGGCTGGTGCTCAGTGGTCCACCCTGGCCCTGTGACCTGCCCTTACGCGAGGGGCCCTGCCCTGGGCCACGCAGTTCTCTAACTGGTCCTGATGCCCGCACTCAGTCAAGGGCTGGAGTTCTCGATCAGGACGGGGGTCCCTCGCCCTCCCTGCGGGGCTCACCTTGTAATGGAGCGGGGGAGGCCCGGGTGTGATGAGCTCATGTCACGTTATAAGGCAAAAGGGGTGTGATGGACATGAAACGGCACGTGTGCGCTGATGAAGGTGCCCGGCCTGGTGAGTCGCTGCGAGCCGAAGGAAAGGAAGATGACGCCAGGTGCCCTCCCCACATCCACGGTTCGGCTGGCAGCAGTGAACCTGCAGGGCATCGGCACTCAAAAGTGGCCTTGCCTCCCTGGGCACCTCGCCCGTGCAGGGAAGAAAGCCAGGTCCTCTCAAAAATGTTCTAACTCCTGACCCTTCTCCCATGTCTTCTCAGTGCCCGCGTGACAAAGCTGGGGTGGGCATGAAGCCCCTCTGAAGGGCCACATTTGTCTCAGGGGAAACTCAGTTTGCAACCCTAACCACCCGCTTTTCTTGGCAGAGCCTCATTTTTGCCTGAAGGGATGTTTAATGGGAAACAATACTTCTGCAGACGTGGGCATTAGGCAGACGTTTTCTCAAAACATCACTTCAAAGAAAATAACTGGCAGCATTTATTGTCAATAAGAAAAACTGAATGTTCAAGTGAAAATTAGAACTTTGGAAAACTGATACCCGACACTGAGAGCCTCAGATGTTCCGGTACTTGAAGACTTTTCCGCTGAGAATTGTGGTGGGTTTTAAATATATTGTCTAGTAAAATGTGCCAGCCTTTGGAAGATCTGCGTAACTCTAGGGCATCAATAATTTCAAAACAGTGGCACTCAAGATACAAAATCCTGCATTCAGAGGGCAAAACAGACCAACGGATGTCACAGCAATAGAGGAAGAGTTTACTGATACGGCTTCAGGATTCATAACTAAGCACGGCTGAGTCTCGGTGGAGCCATGAAGCACACCCGCGGTTCTCTGAAAAGCTATTCAAACGCTCCTCGCTTCCCCAACAACACATCTGCACGAGGCTGAATTTCCTTCGCATGATTCAACCAAACAGCACACAGCAGCAGCCTGAATACAGAAAGACGGGAACCCAGCTGTCCTCTTCAGCCAAGGCTTCAGAGAGATTTGCAAAAATGTAGACCAGTGCTACTCTTCCCACTGATTATTTTTGGGAAAGTATACCATTTTCATAAAAATGTTGTTTGTATGAATGTGCATTGGGGTTTATTGTGTGTGTGTGTGTGTTCCAGTTGTGTTCGGCTTTTTGCCACCCCATGGACTATAGCCCGCCAGGCTCCTTTGTTCATGAGATTCTCTAGACAAAAATACTGGAGTGGGTGTCATTTCCTTCTCCAGGGGATCTTCTCGACCCAGAGATCGAACTTGCGTCTCTCATGTCTCCTTCATTGGCAGGTGTGTTCTTTACCACTAGCGAAGGATTTGTTGTAGTTATTTTTTAATGGATTAAAGTAATTAATTGATGCAAACGCATCCCTATTTTAATTTCTAGCATGGTAAACATCGATAGACACAATCCACAGACACAACAGCTCTTTGTGTTTTCCAGCGATTAGTACAGAGGACTCTGGGGTCAAAGGTTTGAGAACACCTGATGCAATCTTACACAGGGGGTGGGAGGAGGAGTGTCATTGACGCAGGCTGGGGAGCTCACTGTCACGGACTGAACTGTGTCCCCAGAAGAGACGCCTGTGTTCTGACTCCTGGTGCCTGTGACCGTGGCCTTGTTTGGAGGTGGGGCTGCTGCAGAGCTAGCCATGACTGGTGCTGCTGTGAAAAGGGGAAGTGTGGGCAGAGACAGATACTCAGAGAAGGAAGATGATCGAGGACAGGAGAAGATGACCACGTGGCTGTCGTGGAGCCGGCAGTGGACAGGAAGGAGGACACATCCCCTTGATTCTGGACTCTGCCTCCGGGCTGAGACCATCAGCTTCTGCCATGTGAGGCCACCCAGCGTGCGGTGCTGCGTCCTGGCCAGCCGGGGACCCTCCGCCACCGCGTGCCCGTGCCCCGAGCTGGACCAGCATGAGTTACCGCACTCCGGCCCCCAGCAGCCGCAGAGAAGTGGCCGCCCGTCATCGAACACGGCAGGAACAGGAGACGCAGAGGAGCCGGGGCCTGAAGCCCGAGCCTGTCCTGTCTCCCTGGGCTGACTCCAGGGATGGCGGCTGCTCCTCTTCCCAAACCCACTCCTGCAATGCCTCACGAGTTCACTCAGGTTGTTGTCTCCGGAAGAACACGCCGCGTGCTGAGGCAGCCTTTATCCTTTAGTGGAGGTGATCATGCACATGAGGTCATTACTGACATCGGCCAAGTACCTAACGGTAAAGTTAATAATTACTGTTTTGACTGCCAAAACTTGTCAGCAGTTCCAGCCATCGGTTTTATCAACAAACTCAGGACAGGATTCAAGCGATACCCAGTCTCTGCTCCGCAGCAGTGGGTTCCGGCCGGGGTGTGAGGTGATTGGGAACATTCCCGCCCAGAGACGCGTGACCACGGGAGAGACACAGAAGGGGGGCTCGGCGGACTTGGGGTCCCGTCCGAGAGAACCGGGCAGAGGAGGAGACTTCGGCCGTGCTGGAGGCAGGTTTGAAGGCTGCCCGGGAACCAGCAGAAGCACAGAGGGGCTTCTCCCGCGATGCTCGCCCGGGGAAGGGGGCCTCCCACTGAGGCCTGTGTACCCCTCTCGCGGTTGCTGTGTTTCATGTTTGGGGGAGACCATGGTCTCTCCTCCTAACCTCCACTCCCCAGGCTTAGGAACCCAGACTTTTTTTTTTCCTTTTCCCTGAGATAGTCTACCTTACAGAAAGATTCTGAAAAAAAAACTTTCAAATTAATGCATTAATTATTTTTCTCGGGGGGTGGGGATTTGACTTTTAACAGGAGCAAGAACAGTGTGTAATTGAAGCCAAATATGCAGCTCTCTGGGGACCAAATCTCGGTAGTCGAGAAGCGGCAGGAGGGGTCACTGTGAAAAGGGCCCTGACGTCCCAGTCTGCCTGCCGTGGACATGGCTGGACCGAGCCAGACTCTCCACAGGGCGGTGTCCGCACCTGTCTGCCTTCAGCACACTTCTAGGAAATTCTGCCTTTCACCTTCCGTTCTCCAGCTTTTAGCCTAAAATCGCAAACTCCCCAAACTGGGGTCTTTGGCACCGAGGGGTGGGAAGCTGTTCCTGAGAGCAGAGCCGCAGGGTGGGTCTGCCCGGCCTGGCGGGGGGCGCGGCTCTCCCGCTGGCCTCCCGAGTCTAGGATTCATGTGCGACCCAGAAACCGGAGGAGCAGCGCCCGCGCAGCAAGCGCCGAGGATCTGCGCGTGTTAGAGCGCGTGTCCGGAGCGCGAGGTTCCGTTTCCGCTTCAAAACACGTGAATGGATCAGGAACCCGGAAGTTGCGCTTCTTGCCACCCGGCTAACCATTTTCAGATGCCTCGGTTTCAGGTGACGTCAGGCAGGTCGCCCGGGCCTCGGTGCTGGTCTGGGCTCCAGGGACCTAGGTCCTGCAGGGTCGCCCGACGTCCGCACAGGTCAGCAGTGAGCCGTCCCCCCCCGACCCAGGCCCACTCCAGGGGGTGTGTCGTGATCGTTTTACCTGGCAGAAATCTTGGAACTAGGCTGGTGGCGTAGCGGGGTGGATCGTAAGGGATTGATGGAAATGGAGAAGCCAGTGGTGAGATGCCTCTTCCCTGGTGACTGGTGTTAAGTGCACCGAGTCAGGCCATCCTTAGTGGTAACTGAGCCACTCACACCGCAGACTGAGTATTTCCTCCGCACAGTTGGCTTGCCGAAGGTTCGTCCGTCTCCCTTACATAGAGAGCATTGTGGATTCTCACCTCTCCTCATCGGGAGGCTTTCAGGAGCCAGCCGCAGCCTCTAATGTCTGAGCTGAAAGGTGCTTTTATAACCCACTGTCTAGCTTCAGTCCTAGAAACCCCTTCCTTGCGCTCCTCACGGGGTGGTTCTGTTACCTGAGGTCAGGAGGAGTGACACCCTCTAAGCTTGGCCCCGAGTGGGCTGTTCTCGGAGCGCCGACCACAGCCCCCTGGTGCTGGAGGTGGCACTGGACGTTGTCTCCTGGACACTTCCTTCAGACGAAGACAAGAACTGAAGCCCAGCGTTCTCAGCCTAGACGCTTAAGATGTTTTCCTTAGAACGCAGTGCTAGCTCCTTCACTGAAGTTGAAATTCTTAGCTGATCTGCTGCTTTCAGTGCCGGAGACAGAATCAGGGGTCGGCTCTACATTCAGTGACATTTAGTGACTTCATCTTCGATCGAGGAGAACGCTTGTGGCAGGTGTGAAAAGGAGGCTGCTGTGTGGGTCTTTGGGAGCCAGTGAGGTGAGCAGTCGGCATCAGCCAAGCTGCTGGTCATTTGCATGGATGGCGTCCCCACCAATGAGCCAGTGGCCAGAGACGCGATTCAAGGCGACGCCCACTGTGCTCTGACCATGACTTTCCACAGTTGATGGACTGCCTGTGTGTCTGAAGGAGGGGCAGAGGCCTCTCCAGCCCTTGCAATGCTTCTTATTACTGAGGTCAGTGCTGAAACTGAAAAGTTAAAATAGACAAGGAATTAGAATTTGTCCCACGGATTTATTTTCTCAACAACTTGTGTGTAAAAGCAATGATGATGTCACCATTTGGAATCTGAGTTAAAATCTAAATTCAAGGTTATCACCAGCCAACAAAGGTACATGTACATTCAAAGCTATGATTTTTCCAGTAAACACATACAGATGTGAGAGTTGGATCATAAAGAAAGCTGAGCGCTGAAGAATTGATGCTTTTGAACTGTGGTGTTGGAGAAGAGTCTTGAGAGTCCCTTGGAGATCAAACCAGTCCATCCTAAAGGAAATCAACCCTGAATATTCACTGGAAGGACTGATGCTGAAGCTGAAGCTCTAATGGCCATCTGATGCGAAGAGCTGACCCATTTGAAAAGACCCTGATGCTGGGAAAGATTGAGGGCAGGAGGCGAAGGGGACGACCGAGGATGAGATGGTTGGATGGCATCACCGACTCAATCGACATGAGTTTGAGCAAATGTGGCAGGGAATGCCACATTCCATGGAATCACAGAGTTGGACATGATTTAGAGACTAAACAGCCACGCCACCACCAGCCTGAGTAGCTGGTTGCCTTTCCCTTAGTCTGTGGATCGCAGTTAAAGTTATCATGCTCGTGATGGCTGACTTTTTCAATGAGCAGCTTGGGTTCAGCTCATTTTCTATAAGGTGAAATGCTTGTATTCCTTTACATTTGGCCCCCAAATGGGGAGACTATTTAGACCATGATGTGAAGTACACCTTGTCCCATAAAATAAGACACACTTTTCCTAGTACTTTTAAGTATAATGTTATAATCTGGTAAGTTTTCCTCCAATAGCAAATCTGATTTCAGTTGGTATAAAAGGAAATGAAATGATAAGGGAATATTTTGAGGCTGTGCTAGGACAGAATATTATGGATCCTCAGACTGAAGCTGTGGTCCTGCCTAACTTTCTCTCCTGAGTTGGGGTGTCGTCAGAGGTTTCAACCTAGATGCCTTCCTTTGCTAGAGACAAAAAATAAACTCCATCATCTCATTCTGACAAAGGGTTTTACTGGATGGAGGAAGGTAACATGCAAAAATAACTGGAAGGCTACTCCTTGGACTTTACAGATGAATGTTCCATGGAGGAGGATGTTTAATTTGCACCTATTATACAATTCCATTCTCTGAAATTGGAGGCTTTCAAACCGCTGGGAGCAGCATGAGCAAATGCTGGAATATGGCAAAGTGCTGTGGGCAGGAACCACAGAAGGAAAAGTGTGGGCAAAGAAGGATCTTGGGCTTTGTATCAGAGGCTCCTATGATGAGCAAGTGAGGAGAGAGAGCTAGTTACAGGAAAATCAGACATAAGACTAGAGTGTAGGGCTGGCCGCGTCTTCGCGGTTAGTGGAAGCTCATGAGAGGACGTGTGTGGCTGGAGGACCGGGTGACACCAGGAACAACCAGAGGGCAGGCTTCTGCGGGACCGCACCCCAGCACTCGTGGCCTGGCAGCTGTTACCCGAGGAGCTTCTGGACAGAAGAAGCATCCATGGGAACTGTGAGGAACGCGGTGGGAAGCCGTGGGGCAGAAGATGAAAAGGAGGCTATGTGGGGCCTAGAGCGGAGAAGGGAAGACACGGGCAAACATGGAGACACGAAGAGCCGTGCGCTCACAGGTAAACTGCGCAACCTGGGGAGGACAGCGGTCGCAGCACATAAACCCACGAGAGGGGAGAGGAGGCACTTCCGTGCCTCTATTCCCGGGCTGAGGAAGACTCTGTCTGATGAACTGCTTCTCCGCTTCAGGATGGTGGGGCACGTGGATGTCGCATCTGGAGCCCGGGAACCTCGGTTCATTAGGGTGGGGGTCGGCCCACGCTCTCCTGGTGGGATCACAGTCATCCTCTGGCCGACACCAGCGGCGCCCTGGGGCAGAGCCCTAGCCCCGTCCCTGTGCAGAGACCAGCTCGGGGCTCACTAGCCCCGACTCTCCGCAGGATCACTCGGGACCCTCACGTCCACCGTGGACGGGTTAGCTGGACGGGTTAGCGCCCGACCGCAGGCGCTGCCTCCTGTCCACGAACTCCCCGGAAACGCCCTGCTTAAACTCGGGGTAGACGCCCCTGGACGCGCAGGAGGACAGTGCTGCTCAGCCAGGTGCGGTGGCTTCCGCGGAGACTCAGAGCAGACATCCCGACGGAAGGCTGATGCGAGGCAGCGCGTGCCCGGGGAGGCTCAGCGCCCTGACTTCCCTTGTGCCCGGCCCCTCGGCTCGGTCGTGGGTGGGGATCCTCCGCGGAGCTGCGCCCCACGAGCTGGCTCAGCGTTCCGGAAGCTGCCGCCCTGTGCCGCCTGTTGCCAGCCAATGTGTCTGTCCAGCCACGGGAGAGCGCTGCAGACTCTCGGGGCCCCCGTGGGATTTGGGGAGCGAGGATCACCCGCCGGACCCGCGGGCTGGCTCCAGGGCTGCCCTCGCGGCAAGGCGACCACGTCGGGGCGGCCCTCCTGATCGCGTCCTCAGCCACCCAGTGGCGCACTCGCCGCTCCCGAGGGCCCGCGGAAGGCTGCGTCTCCCGGAGCGGGAGGACCTGCGCTCCGAGCCCCGAGCTCGGCGGGCGTGCCTCAGGCGGAGGCGGCTGCCGTCTTCTCCCGCATCGCCGCAGCCACCGTGGAGTCCGGGGCCTGGGGTGGGCGGCGTGTCCTCACTGTCCCCCCACCAGGCCCGGGTGCTCCCTCGGGGCCTTCTTGCCCCCCGGCCGTGTGGATGATGCCACCATGCCCGGCAGCCTCCGGGGCCCCTGCACCGTCCATCCTGAGGTGCAGCCCCCACGGGAACCTGGGAGGACCGGGTGCCACGCTGGAGCAGGGGAGGGCCGGGGCCACCCCAGAAACCGCAGGGCCGCCGCCCCTGCTCGGTCCTCACCCCTCCACCCGTGCTCGGCCCGGAGACCCCGCGGGTCCGGCCAGGGGGCGGCGGCCCGGGAGCCCCGGGGTCCCTTTGTCCCTGGTGTCCTCAAGGCTTGCTAGGAAGCCTCCCACGACTCCCCCGTGGGCTTTTCTTCCCTCCTCGCGTTCTGTTGAAACGTGACACTCACAGCGAAGCTGGAGCAGGGATCACAAGTGCCGTCACCCTTGTCAACCGGGTGTGACAGCACCATCTTCCTAAATTGCCGCTAATCTGCCGGGAGCTCGCCGTCCACAGCCTGCATTGCGCTGTTTGCTCACATTCGGGGAACGCTTGAAATTTCCCTTTCCGAGGTGTCACTGTTTGCCATTTAGCGGGTAAGGAGAGCTGTGAGAGCGGCTTCAAGCACACGGATTTGGGAAGCTGGGAAAAGCTGATTAGCTATTCAGGGAGAATAATCTTATTGAGAGTCGTAAGAGCTGTATAAAGAATGCTCTTCCCTTCCCGGGAACAATCTTCTAATTATGTTGTCAAGCTTGCTGTTGAGTTCTTTCCCTGTGCCATTAAGAAACCGTTTTCTATGTTAAGAAAGAGATTTCCAGATTGTGATGCTGTTTGCTGATTTTTTTTATTGTTTAAAGAATCTGTATGTATTAAACCAAACATTAAAAAATGATTCATGTGCAGCATAATTATTGGTGACGAGGTTTGGGGACACGGGTGTGAGGTGAGAGGAGGGGTGGTGGGACCAGGGGCCGGGGGTTAGGATCCCAGTCGGTGTGACAAGCACAGCGGCTCTTCCTTGGCGGATGAAAGGGTCAGGAGCAGCGGCAGCACGTGCAGCTCTAGGTTTTGGGTGAAACAAACGTTCCTGGGCAATGGATGCTAATCGAGAAGGAGAACCAAGCTATCTGACCTGTGTACAGCCTCCTGAGGCCCGCTCTCACTACTTGAAGGCAGAACCAAGGCAGGCAGGAGGGGGTGCCCGCCCCGACAGCCTGCAGACGCCCCCCCAGGGTCTCCCCCCTCCCATCTCAGACCCACTTCCAGCTGGAGAGTCAGGGCCGAGGGAGCAAGCTGTAAACCCTCTCTGCTAGTCCTCTGCTTGTGCCCCGCAGTCTCCACGCCGTCTGCATGCATGCTCGGACCCTAAGTCATGTCCGACTCTGTGACTCCAAGGACTAGTCCACCAGGCTTCTCTGTCCATGCGATTTCCCAGGCAAGAATACTGGAGTGCGTTGCCATTTCCTTCTCTGATATAAAATGCTAAGAGATATGCATACTGATCTTAGATATTTTGTGAAAAATAGAAGAGAAAAACTAGAGATGGTGATTTTTAGTTATTTATAATAATTTATTTCTTTCCAGTCATTTTTTCTTCATTTATAGGCAACACCATCTTGTTGTTTAGTTGCCAAGTCATGTCTGACTCTTTGTGACCCCATGGACTATAGCCCACCCGGCTCCTCTGTCCATGGGATTCTCCAGGCAAGAATACTGGAGTCGGTTGCCATTCCCTCCTCCAGAGGATCTTCCCAACCCAGGGATTGAACCTGCATCTCCTGTGTTGACAGGTGGATTCTTCACCCCTGAGCTACCAGGGAAGCCCATAACACTGTCTGAAAGTGCAAGGCCCTCAGTCATGTCTGACTCTGTGACACCACGGACTGTAGCCTGCCAGGTTCCTCTGTCCATGGAATTCTCCAGGCCAGTATACCGGAGTGGGTTGTCATTCCCTTTGCCAGGGGTTTTTCCCAGCCCAAGTATCGAACCCATTTGTCCCGCATTGCGGGCGGATTCTTTGCCAGCTGAGCTACCAGGGAAGCGCAACAACACTGGAGTGGGCAGCCTATTCATTCTCCGGCAGATCTTCCTGACCCAGGCAGCAGGCCGCTGTCTCTTGCATCGCAAGCAGATTCTTTACCAGCTGAGCTATCAGGGAAGCCCCATAATGCTGTCTCAGTTCAGTTCAGTTCAGTTCAGTTCAGTTGCTCAGTCGTGTCTGGCTCTTTGCAACCCCATGGACTGCTGCAACCAGGCTTCCCTATCCATCACCAGTTCCCAGAGCTTGCTCAAACTCATGTCCATCAAGTAGGTGATGCCATCCAACCATCTCATCCTCTGTCATCCCCTTATCCCCCTGCCTTCAATCTTTCCCAGCATCAGGGTCTTTTCCAAGGAATCAGTTCTTTGCATCAGGTGGCCAAAATATTTGAGCTTCAGCTTCAGCATGTCCTTCCAATGAACACCCAGGACTGATCTCCTTTAGGATGGACTGGTTGGATCTCCTTGCAGTCCAAGGGACTCTCAAGAGCCTTCTCCAACACCACAGTTCAAAAGCATTAATCCTTCCGCGCTCAGCTTTCTTTATAGTCCAACTCTCAGGTCCATACATGACTTCTGGAAAAACCATAGCTTTGACTAGATGGACCTTTGTTGGCAAAGTAATGTCTCTGCTTTTTAATATGCTGTCTAGGTTGATCATAGTTTTTCTTCCAAGGAGCAAGCATCTTTTAATTTCATGGCTGCAGTCACCATCTGCAGTGATTTTGGAACCCCTAAAAATAAATTCTCTCACTGTTTCCACCGTTTCCCCACCTATTTGCCATAAAGTGATGGGACCAGATGCCATGATCTTAGTTTTCTGAATGTTGAGCTTTAAGCCAACTTTTCACTCTCCTCTTTCACTTTCATCAAGAAGCTCTTTAGTTCTTCTTCACTTTCTGCCTTAAGAGTGGCGTCACATGCATATCTGAGGTTATTGATATTTCTCCTGGAAATCTTGATTCCAGCTTGTGCTTTATCCGGCCTGACATTTCTCATGATGTACTCTGCATATAAGTTAAATAAGCAGGGTGACAATATACAGCCTTGAAGTACTCCTTTCCCAATTAGGAGTCAGCCCATTGTTCCATGTCCAGTCGAACTGTTGCTTTTTGACCTGCGTACAGATTTCTCAGGAGACAGGTACGGTGGTCTGGGATTCCCATCTTTTTAAGAATTTTCTACAGTTTGTTGTGACCCACACAGTCAAAGCCTTTGGCATAGTCAATGAAGCAGAAGTAGATGTTTTTCTGGAACTCTCTTGCTTTTTCGATGCTCCAACGGATGTTGGCAATTTGATCTCTGCTTCCTCTGCCTTTTCTAAATCCAGCTTGAACATCTGGAAGTTCACAGTTCATGTACTGTTGAAGCCTGGCTTGGAGAATTTTGAGCTTTACTTTGATAGCATGTGAGATGAGTGCAATTGTGTGGTAGTTTGAACATTCTTTGGCATTGCCTTTCTTTGGCACTGTCTACTGTCTACTACCTGCTAATTTAAATAATAAACAGCATGGAGCTTTGTTTCAACCTCCGTGTGAACCAGGGCATGGAAAGTGGGTTTCAGAAGATTTTGCTATAACAAATCCCATCAGAGGAATGAACACTGAAACCGAAGCCGCGTGCACCTTGCAGGAACAGACTGCATTTCTGGGGCATCCTCACCGGTCGACCCACATTCACTCCTTGGGACCCTGCCTCCTTTTCTTTCGCTACGGTAGGATTTGGGATTGATTCAGGCAAATCCTACAGTGAGGCGGTTTGGAATTCATACGTTGGGACCCGTGTTATGACACCTCCTGGTGTATCTATAGGAGCAGGAAGTGACTGAAGGCACCTCCTCTATACATGATGAAACACATGGTCGAGGGCATCATCCATCGTTGGTCACTGAGCAGCCACCAGGGCCAGAGTTTGCCATGGGCGTTACGCAACCAAAGGCAAGAGAGGCTCTGTATTTTCACGACATTAGAAGCAAAACTTCCTAGTACAGTTTCAGTGTAGGCAGAAGTCGGCTTGGACGCCGTCGGCCCCTCCTGCCCCAGTAAGTCTGGACGAAACTTTTAGCTTTCTGATTCGAGCCCCAACAATTACAAACAAGAACACCATTTATTTGAAGAAAATTGTTGGAAGGCTTAAAAGAAATTGCCCGGAGTAAGTAGGTACTCAATAACTTGTACATTTTTGTTAATTCTCTGGCTCAGGATGAAAGGACTGCTTCAAGGTTGATTTCCATTTGTTTCTTTTGCTCCTTTTTTGGTTTGTTTTTATTTTAAATGCACAAAATTCAAAAGACTGAAAGAAATACCTCCTGAAAAGTAAGCTCTCTGGTTTGTCAAATCATGAAGCCCAGCCCCCTCCTCTTCTGCAGCTGGGGGGGGGGGGGGGCCCAGGAATAGAGTTCACACCACAATGAATCATATACCCAGGAAACAACATTTCATGGAGTGATTGTATGGATTACCATAGATTACCTAATCGGTTTGCTGTTGGTTGATTATTTTCAATATTTTACATAGTATCAAATGCTGTCTTTGAACATACATATTTTGCACTGAGTCAGTACTTATCAAAAGCAAATTTCTTGAAGAGCAATTTGTGGGTCAAAAAGTGTATGAATTTTTGATAGAAAATTGCCAGATTTCTCTCCCTAGAATTTATCCCACTTTTGCAGTTCAGGAGACCCCAGTTCAACTCCTGGGTCAGGAAGATCTGCTGGAGAAGGGATAGGCTATCCACTCCAATATTCTTGGGCTTCCCTTGTGGCTTAGCTGGCAAAGAATCTTCCTGCAATGCAGGAGACATGAGTTTGATCCCTGGGTTTGGAAGATCCCCTGGAGAAGGGAATAGCTACCCACTCTAGTGTTCTGGCCTGGAGAATTCCATGGACTGTATGGAATTGCGACCATAGGGCTGCAAAGAGTCAGACACAACTGAGTGACTTTTACTTTCACTTTTGATCTTTGACAACCCGACAGGGAAGCAGTGGTATCTCACTATAGTTTTAATTTACATTTTTCTTTATATAAGGGAAGTCAGGAGTCTTATGGGCAAGAGGCATTTGTATTTCATTCTCCATGTTCTGTCTGCTGTATTTCTGCCATTAATTCTGCTAGATGGCTGGTCTTTTGCTTATTGACTTTAGAAGTTCTTTATCTATTAGACAAATTAGCACCTTGTGATATGAGTTCAAATATTTTGATCCACTTAGTCATTTGTCTTTTCTCTTTGTTCCTATTCCTTTTTGTGATTCAAAACTTTTTTCAAATTTTTTTATGTAAAAGGTGAGGCAAAGATTTCTTAAGCATGACACCAAAAGCATGATCTATAAAAGAAAAAAAATGATAAATTGAACATAATCAAAATTAAGAGCGTCTGCTCTTCAAAGGATACTGTTAAGACAATGAAAAGACAAGTCACTGCCTGGGAGGAAACATTTGCAAATCTGATAAAGGACTTCCATCCAGAATGTAGAGGACACCTTTAGGACTCAGTAACAAAAAGACACTAACCCAGTCTAAAAAACGGGCAGAGATGTGAATAGACATTTCACCAAGGAAGAGACACAAATGGCCAATGAGCACATGAAAAGATGTGCAGCAGCATTAATCACAGCGAGAGGCAAATCAAAACCACAGTGAGACCCCTCTTTTCCAAGGAAATATAAATTTTACCAGCTAAGCCGCCTTGCAGAAATTTAAAGATAAGATGGTTCCACTGGAGAAGTAGCAAAACAGTCACACCTTTTTTTTAAATTGTTGCAGCATAGTTGATTTATGATACTATATTATTCCCAGGTGTAAGCATGGTGATTCAGTATTTGTACAAATCATGCTCCATTGAAAGTTACTACAAGGTAATGGCTATGATCCCCGCATCATACAATATAACCTTGTTTCTTACCTATTGTGTACACAGTTGTTTTTATCTCTTAATCCCATACCCCTGATTGGGCCCTCCCTACTTCCTTCTTCCAGATTCCGCCTGCAGGGCAGGAGACCTGGGTTCGATCCCTGGGTGGGGAAGACCCCCTGGAGAAGGGAATGGCTCCCCACTCCAGCGTTCTGGCCTGGAGAGTTGCTTGGACTGCGTGGTCCCCGGGGTCACAAGAGTCGGGCACGCCTGAGATGCTCTCACTTTCACTTCTTCTTCCCCTTGGGAACGGTCGGTTTGTTTCCTGTGTCGGTGTGTTCTGTTTTGCATATACAATGGTTTGTATTACTTTTTGGATTCCTCATATCAGTGGTCATACGGTATTTGTCTTGGATTTTGCTAAGCATATGATATTCTCCAGGTCATCCCTGTTGTTGCAGTGGCGATATTGCATTCTTTGTATAGCTGAGGACGTATTCGATCGCATGTGTGTTCCACATCCTCTTTATCCATCTGTCTGCTGATGGGCACTTAGGTTGCTTTCGTACCTTGGCTATTGTGAGTGGAGCAGCGGTAGACACCGGGGCGCGTATATCTTTATGAATTAGTGTCTTCATTTTTTCCAAATATATACCAGTAGTGGAGTTGGTGGATCACATGGTAACTCTTATTTTTAGTTTTTTAAAGTTTTTTTCTGTTCTCCATAGTGACTGCACCAACTTACATTCCCAGCGACAGTGCAGAGAATTCCCTTTTCTCCACACCCTCTCAGCACTTATTATGAACTTTTGATGGTGGCCATTCTGACCTGTGTGAGGTGGTCCCTCATTTTAATTTTGATTTGCATTTCTCTAATAAGTAGTGATATCAAGCATCCTTTCATATACCTGTTGGCCATCAGTATGGCTCCTTTGGAGAAATGTCTGTGCAGGTCTTCGGCCTATTTTGGGGGTGGGCTGTTGGTTTAATCATGCATCAGGCTTGGTCTCAGTATCCAGTTCTTTGCTTACTGACCTGGACACCAAGCCCGATACTCAACGTCTGAGTCTCAGCTACTGCGCAGACCTCACACAGGTCTCTCCACCCTGCGGGCGGCCTGGTGGAGATTAGCAGGGGCTACAGACCCCCACCAGGGTCTGGGCGAGAGTGGCTGCTCCTCTGATGCTGGGCACCAGGACACAGGAGTGCCAGGAAGCCGGTGGCCTCCTCGAGGGCAGGGCCCCCTCCCGCCCCCTCCCAAAGCGGTGCTGTGCTGTCCAGGTGTGGTCCACAGTCTGTTGAAACCGTGCAGCGGGGCTGGCGGGCGATGAAACACGCCCGGCCCGACGGACAGGCCGCAGGGCTCCCCCTGGGCCCCTGACATCCTGCTTATTATGAAGCAGCCGCCGCCCACGGCTCCTAAGGCTCCCTGCCAGGCCGCACCCCCAGCGCGCAGGGTCCCAGCGCCTCTGCGAGCCAGGCCCGCCCCCTGCCGTGCGGGTGAGGAAGCTGGGGGCAGGACCCGAAGTCCGCTCTGGTGGCGGAGTCGGGATTTGAACCTGGAAGCTTCCCCGCAGGTCTCACACCCTCAGACACTCCTCCCCACCATCACTGTTTGAAGCCGGGAGCTTGAGGCCGAGCCGGCAGGGGGGCGGCGGCTCCCGACCTTGCGGGTGGTTCCTGGGGCGGCCGCGGCAGGGGGCAGGCCGGCCTCATTCCCAGGCGCATCTCAGGGCCCCGGGCCCTGCTCCACGGGCAGGCGCACGTCCCCAGGGCTCCTGGAGGAGGCGCTAGTGAGACGGCCCCCAAGGGAATCTACTGCTGGGAACCAAGCGAGCCAGATGCCCACAAACGGAGGTCAGATGGAGACCAGGAAAGGGGTGCGCAGGGCGTGGGGGGCCAGCTCTGCCCAGAACCAGCGTGGGGGAGACAGGTGGGCACTGTAGACAGGGGACCCCGAGAGCCTCGGCGAAGCTCCCGGAAGCGGCCTCCGGGATGGACAAGCAAGAGGAAAGGGAGTGGAGAGGACCCGCCGCCGGTTTCCATCCGCAGGGTTGCCGACGTTCTCGGGAGCCCTTCCCAGGCTCTGTCCTCACGGCCGTCACCGCCTGGCCCCGGGCGTTCCCCTGCGTGCGCGGGCCGGCGGACTTTGCAGATACGGGCCTCCTGGTCGAGGAGTCTCCACGGAGCTCCAGCCACCAGCGGCCTTCCACCGTCTCCCTCTGGGTCCCCCGGCCCCCGGAATCACAGAGATGACCCTCATCATCCCCACCCCAGGAACCAGGCCATGAGCGCTGGCTCTGCTTGGCCCTGTGTCCTGCGTTCCCCATCCTGGGCTAGAGCGGCAGCACACTGGGGTTCCAGCACAAGAGACCCCGAGGGCCGTCGGTCCACTCAGACCTCCCAGAGCAGGGCACAGCAGAGGGTCTGCGGTCCACCTGCTGGGAGGCGCCCGCTCGCTGCCGGGTCCGTGAGGCCGCAGCGTCCTGCCAGTGGCGGACAGTGGGCAGGAGGGCAGGTGTGAGTGCGGGGGTGGCGGTGCTCCCCCTGCCTGTCCAGGATCAAGGCCCCAAGAGGAGGGAAGCACCAGTGTGGACAGAGCAGGGGCATCCTCGCCCAGAGGGGCCGGCAGGGGTCTCCTCCTAGAGGAGCAGCCGGCTTCCATGGCTGCATTTGCAGCAACCGCAGAGGGCACCCCACCCTTGAGTCTTCTGAGGGCCCCGCGTGAGAAAGCAGGTGAGAGCTGGGCTAGGCTGGCAGGGCGACCCTCCGCTGGGGGCGGCAGATAACTGGCCGGTGCGGGCTGCTGCCTCCTGACTGTCTGAGCCTCACAGGCACTTTGTGGGCAGACTCAGTGGCCTTAGGTGCTTGGGGTTCACCCGCCGACGGGTGGCGATTGTGCCGGAGAGCATCCTGCTCCCACGTGAGTGTTCCAGGACCAAGAGTGCATCCTTGTGGAGCAGTTCTGGAGACCGCGTGTGCTGGGAGCCGGGGAGCGACGCGTGGATGCCCAGAGGAGGGGACGCGCGCCCCAGGGTCCCTCCAGCCAGCGCCCCGGGCCCCCCACGCTGCCCCAGTGGCTGCTTGCCACACTTCTGTGTGGACGGGATCGCACCTCTTGTGCTAGAACGCCAGCTCCAAGGGGACGGGGAGTTTCGTGGGCTCCTCTGGAGCCCCAGAGAGTCGCTGGTGTGTGCTGGGGGCTTAATCCAGAGGATGGGATGAGGAGCACACCCTCTGCACCCCGCTCGGTCCCCCGCGGCCGGTGTCATGCGTGGGGAGCAGCTGGGACCGCCGGCCTGTCGGGCCATTTCTGGGCTCGCGTTCATGGACTGTGTCGCAGGTCTTCAGCGTACAATTTGAGTCAGAAGTGCCTTTTCACTGAGGTGCCTAATGATTCCTGCTGAGAATGTAATTAAAATATCGCGGTAGTTTAAAAATAATGCTCTCTTAGGATAATACACCAAAACGGCTAATTCAGACTGAGTGCCTCCTGCTTTGATGACATGACAGGGAGCATGGTATATGAAATGCTTTCATCTGAAACGTGACCGTCTACACAAACACACCGCCGCGATATGCGTCGGACTCTGGGAGGATGACATTTCAGACTCTCCGCGTGGTCCAGACGTGTCCGAGGGCAGCGTCCGGAGTTCATGCTGGTGTTTTGAAGTCCCGGTGTCTGGACGAGCAGAGGCTCCTGTAAATATCATCTCTGCTCAGCCCACCCGAAGATCGGCTGGACACCCGCCTGGCGACCTTCACCTCTGTCCTTTTCACATTAACAGCGGTTGGAATTCTGAAGCCTGAGCAAGGCTCGGAGGCTGCGCTGCCGGCTGGGGAAGGGTCTCGGGGAGCCTCCGGGGCAGGAGCCTCACAGCCGCAGCTGAGGACGGGGTCTGGGGATGTGCGGGGGTGCCCCCACCCCATCCTTGGTCCCTCCCAGGGCAGCCTGGGGAACCAAGGTTCTGATCGCTTCTCTGCTTCTTTTGGGTCTTCATTATTTATTGAAGTACAGTTGATTTACAACGTTGTGTTAATTTCTGCTGTATACCGCAGTGGCTCAGTAATACACATACATGCATTCTTTATTTTTTTATTCTTTTCCATTATGGTTTATCCCAGGATGTTGCATATATTTCCCTGCATACAATTCGCACTCACTAGACTCCTGATGGAAAGAGCCGATACATTGGAAAAGACCCTGATGCTGAAAGATTGAGGGCAGGGAGGAGAAGGGGACGACAGAGGATGAGATGGTCGGATGGCATCACCGATTCGATGGATGTGAGTTTGAGGAAACTCCGGGAGATGGTGATGTACAGAGAAGCCTGGTGTGCTGCAGTTCACGAGGGTTGCAGAGAGTCAGACGGGACTTGGCGACTGAAACAAGAAGAGTTCCGACACTTACTGAGAGCTTCGAGTAACCAGCCCACAAACTCGGCTCCCTCAGACCTGCCCAGAGGCTGGGCAGAGGCACGGGTTGCTGAGCTGCAGGGGGTCCACATCGCACAGGAGCTTCCAGCCTGGCCACCGTGGGGCCACCAGCAACATGTCACAGCAACAAACGCTTCCGGGGCTCAGGGTAGTCACTGTGACCCCTCTGTGTTAACAAAAAATAAAATTAAATCCAAGGAAGGGCAAAAGACACAGAGTAGGTTGAGTCTGCTCCGCTGCCCAGAGTCTGACCCGGGGGCCGGTGAGCAGATGGAGGAACGCAGATCGAAACTGCTTCTTGGGCCTGGACCGCTGCCGGGCAGCCTCCCGGGGCTGCCCAGCCGCCGACACACAGCGCCGCAGACCGGGAGGCTTAGTCCAGAAGTGGACCGTCCCGCGCAGTCCTGGAGCCGGAGTCCAAGGTCAGGGGTCTGCAGGGCTGGCTCCTCGTGAG
This sequence comes from Odocoileus virginianus, assembly GCF_023699985.2. Taxonomy (NCBI): domain Eukaryota; kingdom Metazoa; phylum Chordata; class Mammalia; order Artiodactyla; family Cervidae; genus Odocoileus; species Odocoileus virginianus. The sequence continues at coordinate 25,010,754 of NC_069681.1, read as the reverse complement.
GCTCTGCCTGGCCCCCAAAAAGCTGCTGTAGGAGGCAGCCTTGGCTTGTGGACGTGGCACCCCCACCTCTGCCTCCGTAGCAGGCTTCCCACCTCAGCGTCTCTTCTCTGACTCCACTGGTCGGCATAGGAGCCCTCTATCTACACCTGCCAACCCCCTGCAAGTGAGTCCCCTGCATACGAATCAGTTCTGCTCCCAGAGCACGTCCGTAACTCCGGCTTGTTCGTAAGTCCAATGAAGAGAGCCCGGGTACCAGCCAACCATCAGCTATAGAACCCTGCACTGTAGCGGGTTTGTAATACTCTTCACACTCATAACACAGAAAAAAACAAGCACGAAAAGAAAACATTTTTCATCTTCCAGGACAGCACCTGGGAAGCACAGCAGCCCCGGACGACAGCTGGCACACGGGGCTGGCGTCGAGCGGGCGGGCAGGGAGCGTGCCTGGCGGCGGTGGGGAGGGGGAGGGAGGGGCAGAGCTGCAGGGGCGTCGGTGACAGGGAGACCGGCCGAGACGGCTCGTGCCTGATGCTGATGGAACATACCGTCGCATCCCTGAAGTTTGCAAGTTGGAGGTTCTCACATAGGGGACTTACTGTATCTCCAAATGAGGTCACATCCTGGGGGTTGGGGTGGAGTTAGGGCCTCAGGACCTCTGTGCAGAGACACAGCTCATCACAGAGGACAAGCCTGGTCACCAGTCCTGGGGCACAGTCACTGCCTGGCAGCCTCCCGGGAAGGCGTGCAGGGCCGCTGGGTCAGGAGGAGCCCCTGCCCACCCCCAGCTGCTCCTGGTGCATCCCACAGGCTGAGTGGCCGGAAGCCACAGCCAAGGACGCCTGGGCATGTGGTCCCCTGAGCCCTGGGCGGAGCTGTGCCAGGCCTGGGCCTGGCAGAGGCACAAGGGGCCGCCCAACCTCGGGCCAAGCCTGACCGACACTTTCCCTCCAGGCGCACCACTGAGCAGGGCTGGGCATCCTCAGCCATTGCCCCGGTCACATCCTCCCCAGAGTCAGAGCTGGGGGCCCACCCTCTCCTTTGACCACGCTGCTCCTGGTGCTGTAGGCAGGACATGTGGGTGGCACTGAAAGTGACAGTCATGACATGTCATGGTCCAGACACCTCGGGGAAGGACACCCATGGGCTGAGAGGGGACTGTGGGTGTCTCCCCATCCATGTGGTTCCCATGGCCTGGAGCCTCCTGACCACCCAGCAGGTGCCTCACTCTGCGTTTTTTCTCCCTGAGGACCCAGGTCAACTCCGCCCGCTTCCTCCTAAACGCCACCCGTTTACCTGGCAGCTCAGCGTTTCGGGAGACGCAGGAACCGAGGTGGCCCAAGCATTTCTGCAAAGAGCCCAGGGCCGCCAGGCCACCAGCTGGCCCACGTGGTGGCCTCCACGTTCCACAAGGCTCAGCTCAGCAGTGGACACAGGGCTCAGCTACGGACGGGAAGGCTCCCTCTTGACTATCTTGCCTGCCTTGTTTGGGGAGCAGGGCTTCTGCTCTTGCCTTGGGTTTGTTTTGAAGATGAATATAGAAAGAAGGAGAAAGCAGAGGTCAGAGAAGGCGGGGCAGGTCAGCCGTCCCACCAGGCGAACAGCTGTGAAACTTATGAATATTGCACCTCGCTCTCCGAGAGAACCTGTTCTTCTCAAAGCGAGAAGTGAATTCACCAGTGCCCTGCGTGCGGGCGGGGCTGTGTTGCCTCCAGGAGGGTAGGTTTTAGAGCGAGCTCTCAGGGTCCCTGCAAACTGCAGCCTTTCGTCACCTTGGACACCCACATGGCATTGAAGAGCTTTCAGCAGAAAGAAGGGGCCTCGTCTGCTGTCCTCCACCATTTCCACACAGGAGCCGGGCTGTCCTGATTAGCACCTTCCCTCCATGGAGGAAGCATCGCTTGCAGGTGGGAGTGGGCTGCAGCCACGGCTCCTCCAGACCATCCCTCAAGAGGGGAGGCAGGGGTCTTCTGTCCCTCGAGGGGGGAGGCAGGGGTCTCCTGGTCCCAGGCTCCCTGCAGGGATGGGGTTCAGGTAGGACGGGGCTGGCAGACACCAGGAGCAGGTGACCAGGCCCTGAACCCACCCATGACCCCTGCTTGCCCTCAGCCCCGACAGGACCCGGGCGGGTGCACACAGGCACGGCCTGGAGCTACCCGTGGGCTCCACCGTGACGGCCGTGGGCTCCACCATCACGGCCACGGCCGTCGCCACCGTCGCGTCGTCTGTGCTGGGCACCTCCTCTCTGTCAGAGCAGCCGGTTCTCAAGCCTGGGACATGGCTCCTGGTACCCTGCTTTTATGGGGGAAAACCAAAGCTCAGAATCCTCAACTAATCTGCTAGGGTCACAGAGATGTCTAGTGAGTGAATGAGTGAAAGTCGCTCAGTCGTGTCCGAGTCTTTGCGACCCCATGGATGATACAGTCCATGGGATTCTCCAGGCCAGAACATTGGAGTGGGTAGCCTTTCCCTTCTCCTAGGTCAGCCCTCAGGAGAGCCCAGATCAGCTGCCTCCCCCGGGAGATGACCCGGCCCCTCTGCGGGGGCTCCAGCCTGGAGGGCAGAGCCCCCCCACCCCCGCTTCCCTCATCTTTGTTTGCTGACGCTCTGGGGCCTTTGTGGACGTCAAGGCAGACAAGGGAGGCGTGTTCTAATATTTACTCTGCTTCTCGCCTAAGGCTTGTTGCAGCCTGCTCTCAGTTCAAACAGCAGGTGAATCAGAAGGCTTAGACTTAGAAGGACTCGACTTTGAAGCGTAACCTTTTGTTCTTCTCCCGCGGACCGTGGGGACGTCCAGAAGGAAGGTTGGCTGGGCCTCGGGAAGCATGCATGCGCACCACCCTGGCCCGAGGGCGGGAGTCAACAAGGACTCCCACTTGCCGATTGTTCTCTCAAAGCTCAGCTGCAGCTGGGAAAACACACACACACGCGAGCCCGCCCACCCAGCAACGGCCTCCTGCAAGACCGCTCACCTGCCCACGGGCCGCTGGCAGCGCTCCACATGCACGCGTGCCCGCCGGGTGGGCCAGGGGCCCTGCTCACCGCTCGCCAGTCCTTCCAGCCACCTTAGGAGATCGATCCTGCAACCATCCCGTTTCACAGACCAGGAAGGGGGTCACTGCCCCGCCCCCACGGCGGGTGCCCACGGCGTCCCAGGCAGCCAGGCTCATCGCTGTGGTCAGCTGCGGAAGCCCCAGCCCCATCTCACCAGAGTGAAGACTGAGCCGCCCCGTGAGCCACTCTCCACGCACACGCAGCAATCCTTGCTTGAAGGCCTCGTCCTGCCGGCTGGGTGCCCTCCCTGGGGACCTCGTGGGAGCAGAGCGGGCTGTCCCCGTGACTCGGCAGCAAACTTCCCTCCTGATACGCTGCACACCCCTCTCTCCCCCGGAAGGCCAGTGTTAGCTTCCAACCTGCTCCAGCCGGGTGGACGAGTGGCCGCACATCAGTCACCTTTATCTGAAGTCATTCATTCGTTCACACTTGTCGGAAGATGACTCCCTGGTGCCTCCAGCCAGTCAGACAGATGGAGGCGCGGGTCTGTGCTGGGTCTCACGAGCCCGATGTTAGACCCCTTTGTGATGGCGCCCCTTAAAACGTATTGTCCATCATTTTCCAAATTAATTCTCTTCTTCAGCGGGGCCCATGCTCCGCTCCAGGTCAGGTAGGTATTTTCAGCCTGAAAGCAGTATTTGCTGCAGGAAAGAACTTGGGAGGTTGGATGCCCTGGACAGGAGGAGTGTGGCCATGAGCGTCTGACCCCGGGCCTGGCGCCGTCACAGCGCCTGTGACCCCGCGGCGTCTCTCGCTCCACAGCTGGGTCGGTCTCCACGGGCCCAGAACCGTGGGGGCGGCCTGGGGTCTTCTCTGCATCCCGGGGACCCTGCACAGCGGGCTCTGGGGCACCCACAGTGGACGGAAGGGCGGCTCTCAGTCCGTCACCAGGAAGGTTTCCTTTCGGGGTGACTCAGCTGCTGGAGCACGGGGCAGGCGGGAGCACGCAGCGGGATCGCCCAGCTCGGCAGAGGGCGGGGAGGCGCTGAGCCCTGCAGGCTGCGTGCTCGGGAGCCGGCCCCGCGGTAAGACGGGACGGCGGCCCGAGCGCCCGGGTGGGGGTGGTGGGACCTCCCCGCAGGCCCAGGGGGGCAGCCCGCCTGTCTGCAGCCTGCCCCGGGCGCCGGCGGCTGACTCACGGAGGGGCAGGGCATCGGGGGGCCGGGATGAAGAGCCGCTATGTTTCCAGTTCTGCTTTCCCTCCCGAGGAAGACGGTCTTAGAAGGATTAATGACTGTGATGAGAAATATGTTTCAAGATTAGGGGTGGCGTGTCTTTCCTCATCAATTCCTATTCTTTGGGTCATTAAACCTTGACGTTTTAAATGAAACGGTGCTTGCTGGATTGAAGCCGGGCCTCTGGGACGCGGTGTCAGGGAGGCCGCCCGGGTCCCTCCAGGGAGGCCGGACAAGCGCGTTCTGCTCCAGTCTGACGTGGGGCTCGTGGCGTGCGGTGACGGCCTGCTGCCCCTTCTCCTTCTGGCCCGGTCTCCGGCCACGTCCCCAGTCCCCGGCGTGTTCCCTGTGCGTCTGGAAGGAACATCTCGAGGGGCCACCAGGGCGGGAGAGCGTGTGGTCCCCACCGAGGGTGCTCTGGGCCTCTCTGCCGACCACAGCCTGAGTGAGATGCCCTGTGAAGCCAGTGACCAGTCACGCCCAGTGCTGCCTGCACGCGGGCACGGCCACGTCGGGTCTGGAAGCTCACGGCCACGGTCAACACCAAAGCCGAGGCTTTCTGGCCAAGTCACCGCTCTCCCACCCCAGCCACTGCCTGGTGATCCACATGGTGCTTCCGTCCCGCACCAGCCGGCGGGCGCGGAGAGGCAGTGGCCAACCACAAGTGCTCTGTCCTCGTGGGGTTTGCAGCCGAGGGTCACACACCTCAGATGTCAGCACAAACTGCGACCCACAGATGCCTGTGGCTGGCACCCTCCCTCCCAAACCCTCCCTGTCCCAGCTTCAGGGGAGAATCCCCTGAGGACTGTTAATGAAGAGGATGCGTGCATGCTAAGTTGCTCAGTTGTGTCTGACCCTTTGCGACCCCGCAGGCTCTAGCCCACCAGGCTGCCCGTCCATGGGGCTCCCCAGACAAGGATACTGGAGTCAGTTGCCATGTCCTTCTCCAGGGGATCTTCTCAACCCAGGGATGGAACCCAGGCCTCCTGCATTGCAGTCAGATTCTTTCCTCTGAGCCACCAGGGGAGCCACGAAGGGGATAAAGGTCCTCAAATTTGCGCTTTTAAAAGACTGTCTGCCAGTTGAGAAGGAGTCGGAGGTGGAAGGTCAGCAGGCAGATTCAGGCCCAAGTGGGATGGTGCAAAAGCTGGGGTGGGGTGGGGTGACGAGCCCTTCTCTGGGCGAAGGGGCTGGGGGCACCCACAGTCCACACTCAGGGTCCACAGGAGCTGCGCTGGCCCAGCCAGCCACCCCTCACTCACCTCTTCCTACAAACTCAGTGATGGACGGCTGATCGGGGACCCTGATTCCACCGCATCCCATGCAGCTTGGCCAGCAGCCGGGACCCTGTGGGACCCCAGCTTCCCCCCATGCCCCTCTCGATTGGCACTCAGACGCGTGGATTGGCTGGCATGCTCTTGCCACTGGACTAGGAGAGTGGATGACGGGTCCAAGACGGTGGGTCCCCGTCTTCCAGAGCTCCCTGGGGGACTTGGGCCCTTGAGTCCACAGTGTCCTGTGAGCCGGGTCCTCTGACTGTACCACCCCCGACTCACCACTGCACTCTCCCTCTGTCCTGAAGTCAAGGTTTCAAGTCCACGTTGGGTCCGGGAGCGGAGGGGGCAGAGCTCAAGGGCGGGGCTGGGGCCCCGAGAGAAGGTGCGTGTCGAGAGGTGCAGCTTCCTTGGCACAAACGGTCCTGCCTTCCTTCTCGGAGCTGGAAGCTCTCTGTCACGCTCAGAGCAGTGTAGTCTCCTGCGAGGATGAGGGTGGGTCCACTGGTGCGGCCTCCGATGGGAAACGCCCGGGAGACATCTGAGCTCTCCGCGGGCACGGACGCTTCCGGGGACCCAAAGGGAAAGGAAACACAAACTGGAGAAGTTTCTTAAAATATGTGTGAAAATGAAGCTCCCATCCATTAGCGGTGAAGGGAATTTTTCAGTCTGGATGATTCCATTTTTCTCTGAGCCAGCCCACTGTCACCCAAAGTACAACATCAGAACCGAGGACCACCCCAGGGCATTTCTCACCCACCCCACAAATCCACAGCTTCTTCTGTTGCTGGATTTGTGTACCACACTGCCAGAACGGAAGGGGCGGGGTTTTGATACAAGGTCACTTTACATTTAGAATCTGAGATTTTGGAGTTAACGTGCGTCAGTGAAGTTCTGTGTTACATGGGGTGATATGAAACAGCTTGCTAGCAAACACGATCAGAACGCGTTCTCTTCACAGGCTGTGGCACAGTGTTGCTGGGCAGGGGTAGTTATCTTTTATTACTAATGAAAACATATTCTCCTAATTGTTCCGAACCATCTCAGGACTGATAAGTGTACAGTGTAAGCATTTTATAGGTGTAATTCAATTAATCTCCCCAGAAAAATATCTGTTGGATGCACGTAAACATACTGGTTAAATTGTACATCTTCATTTCTTCCACTCCGATGACTGAGACTGTGGGGAACAGACTATAAAAATCTCACCAAAGAGCTTTATTCTCTTTTTATCGCCTGTCAAATAATTGCCGCGACGCCCCTAGTTGGTGGTGAAACATTGCGTTCCGATGCTGCTAGCAACGACACGCCGTGTGTGAGTTGCACATTGAGTTTAGGTAATGTACCAGAAACTGTTGCATGAAAACACTAATTTTCTCAATATATATTAGTAGACACGGTGTTTACCAGTGAAAAGTGGGGATATTTTTAAACAGTTTGTTAACTTCGAGTCTTGGCCGGGCTGCCCGTGAACGCCGTCTGGCTAGTGTTAGAACTGGGGACAGAGGCGGCCTCAGGGCTGGAGGGCTTGTCTGCACGATTCCCGCCCAGCTGGCCTCACGCACCCTCCGTCACGTGGGCCCTGGCCCCAGGCTGGCTCGCTGGTCATGTATTGGCATCATCAGCGTTGCTGACATCACTGCAAACAGGCCCAGCTCCCTGCCACCTCCCTCCATCTCCGCTGGGCTCCCCTCAGCCCCTGACCCCAGGCCCATTCACCCCCGAGCCAGTCATTCCATGGACGGAGCAGGAGCCGTTATAACAACTCATCTCAGGCTGGTGAGCAAAGAGATGTTTAATTTAATTTGTCTGGCCTGCAGAAAACAAAATGGGAGAAGTACAAGATATGTTATTATCAGCCTTAGATGACACCAGCCTTCCAACATTTCATTATCTTATTATTGAGCAGGGTTTCCAAGAAGAACCTCTTTGTCTCTCAGCCTTTCTTAAGAAACCTATTCTTAAGGAATAATTGTTGTCTAAGAGCACAAGGGAAATGCAGCCTCTCGCGGATGTTCGTGTGGCTGATCTGAGCACCGTCCAATGTGACTGTCCCGTGGGCTCCAGCCTTCATCTGTGATGTGCTTGGACCCGACGTTTGGTGGGCCCTATCCTGAGCCTTTTCATAAACAGTCCTCGCACACAGCGTGGGAGGCGGGTCGGTCTGGGCGTGTGCTCTGGCTTCCAGGCCCCACCGAGACATCGCGGACCCCATGCTGCTGACGAGGCTGTGATCTCTTTCCCTGCGGAAGGCGTGGGACTGAGCCCGTGGTCTCACGCTAGCAGACAGCTGCCAGGGTCCACGAGAGTGCAGAGCCACCCAGCGTGAAAGAGGGGCCTCCCTCCGCACTCTAGCCCCAGGTAAAATCATGCACGAATCCCACAGCTGCGTCGAATGCCACGGTGCAAAGCAGCTGTGGGTGGCGGAACTAGATGCCCACCACCGCCACTCCTGCAGCCAGCCAGAGGGGGGATCTAGTGGGAGGACGCTTCCTCCAGATCAGAGCCCAGCAGTGCTGTGTGCTTCTGTTTTCCATGTATGTATTTATAGCACAATTATTATCACCTCACAGTGACGTTCTTGTGACCTCAAGGTTAGGACTAACTGGATTATATTGAAAGGATCTAGACAAAAAGAAGAGAATTACTTTTCAATGTAATTTGATAAATACATTTTCATGCAATTTTAGTTTAGTGTAAGAAAGCTTTTATGGTACATTTGGAATATATATGTAATCACAAAGAAGAAAATAAAATCATTCCTAATCTAAAAGGCAGGAGAAGAGGGTGGCAGAGGATGAGATGGTTGGGTGGCATCACTGACTCAATGGACATGAGTTTGAGCAAACTCTGGGAGATGGTGAAGGACGGGGAAGCCTTGCATGCTGCAGTCCATGGGGTCCCAAAGAGTCGGACGCAATTGAGTGACTGAACCGCAGCAACCTCATTCCCAGAGAGAAAGCCTTGTTAATGGGTGTGGTCGGTCAGATTAGGCATTTCTACTGTAAGCATCACACAGCTCCTGAAAAGACTCAGTTTTGCAAAATTTTAAAAACAAGACTAGGATGGAGTAGACTGTCAAAACCTCTGGCACTTTGCAACTAGAGCCCTGGCAGAAATGGGTAATGAATCCAAACACCCCTCCAGGAAACCCTTGGCAAGATCTGGAGAACTTTGTGGATGTCAGGACGGGGCTGCTCTGGGCGCGACCGGTGGCGGCCAGGGGTGCCGCCCACAGCATAGCACGCACAGGACAGCCCCATGCAAGGTGCCGTCAGACACCACACCGTCAGCAGAGCAGAACTCCAGGGACCCGCCCTGGCCACTCCCTCCCCAGGGCCAGCCCAGCCTTCCCTCCCTGTGGGGAGGCCGCCCACCGCCCTCCCCTCACCTATCCACTCCTGACGCCTTTATCTTTTATTGTGTGCATGCTCAGATGTGTCCCGCTCTTTGCAACCCCATGGACTGTAACCCACCAGGCTCCTCTGTCCACGGAGATTCTCCAGGCAAGAATACTGGAGTGGGTTGCCATTTCCTTCTCCAGCGGATCTTCCCAACTCAGGGATCAAACTCACATCTTCTGCATTGGCAGGCAGGCTCTTTACCTCTGAGCCACCTGTAATTCATTTGGAAACACACATCTGCACAAAAACGCAGAGACAAGGAGGATGCGCCCTGGTCCTGGAGACCCCACAGTCCAGACAGAAGATAATCTGGGCAACTCCCGTTTGCTTTCCGTCCATTGGTTCACCTAATCTTACAGCACTTCCCTGGTAGCTCAGACGGTAAAAAAATCTGCCTCTCATGCAGGAGACCCAGGTTCCATCCCTGGGTCAGGAAGATCCCTGGAGAAGAGAATGGCAACCCACTCCAGTATTCTCGCCTGGAGAATCCCATGGACGGGGGAGCCTGACGGGCTGCAGTCGTTCGGGTCACAGAGGGTGGGGCACGGCTGAGCGACTAACACACTTTACACACGCAGTCACCGCCGCCCACGAGGAAGGCCCGTGATAACCTTCGCTTCACAGACACAGAGGTCGGTGTGTTAACAGTCATGGCAGGTGAGAGCCACCGTTAGCACGCAAACAACCCAACACCCCTCCAGGGAACCCCTGGCAAAATCTGGAGAACTCTGCTGATGTCGGGACTGGGGTGTCAGGGTCAGAGGCTACAGGGTCACAGCCAATATTCATGGACTTTTCCCATGCCAGGGGCTATGGATAAAGCAATGAGCAAAAGCACTAAATAAACACAATTTACTATGACAATTGGTTGCTTTAATCATATACAGAAAATTACAAGTATATTTATTTTTTAAATGTGTTCATCTTGAAAATTTTTTCCTTTCAAAAATCTAACTTCTTTCATTTTTTATAGGATAAAAATATCGCTAATTGCCTTTATATGGGTCTGTGGTTTCTGAAAAAAAAAAAAAAAATGCATGGGTCTGTGTCGTTGTCCCAGAGGAGGGCCTTTTAAAAGAAACAACATCTAAATTAAAGAACAGCTAAATTAAAAACTCTCCCCCAAGGACATCAGCAAACGTAATGAGTTGATTGAAGGGGATTTTGTTTCTCTCATCTCAATTTTCTAGGGACAGTTTTCGCACTGTATCAATGAAAAAGAAAGAAACGTACGGGATAAGGATTAAATTTTCTAGTTACAGAAGTTGATTATTTTCCCGAGCGGTGGTGCTGCGGTTGCGGTGGTCTCTTTGTGTCTGTATAAGTTGCCCAGCCTGCGTGGTGGGTTGCTGAGCACATAGCAAAGAAGACTCAGAGAAGATTAAACTGGTGCAGTCCAGTATGTCCGCCAGTAGTCTCATATAGCTTTAACATTTAAATTTGGGTTTAAATGATTCAAAACCAAAGAAAATGAGAATGTAGGTCTTGTTTGCACTGGCCACGCTTCCATGCTCAGCTCCGGCCGGGACAGCGGCCAGCTCGCACCAGACTGAGGCCTGTCCCGGTGACCCTGGGCTGCTGACAGTGCCGTGAAGACCCCGAGTTTCTGACAGCCCCCTTCCCCCACGGGAAGGGGTGCCTGCAGCCCCCACCTCCATCTGTCCAGCCTTGTGCGTGAGGAGCACACGGCCGTGTCAAACAAGGTGACACCCTTCTTGTGACTGTAAAAATTTTGTCTTATTGATACCGTGAGAAAGAAAAACCAGATTTTGTATGAATATGCTTCTGAATGTGACTTGAAAAAGTGCTCTGACTCTGAGACCCCTGAGGTTTCAGGGGTCCCCAAGACCCCACAGCCGTGTTCTGGGAAAAGAGGGCGTCTCCCAGGGGTGTCTGTGGGACAAGGACCAGAACACCGATCGGACCCCAGCCCTCGACGGGACAGAGTCACGCGGAGCCCAACTCCCCCGAGCACGGCCATGACGGCCCCACGTCCTCGTTAGGCCAGCGAGTCCCAGCCCCGGCCGTCAGAGGCTCTGCAGCTCTCGGCTCTGGGGAGTGTGCCCTGGGGTGGAGCAGAGAACAGAGAGAGAAGTTGAGGTTTCCCTTAGTCACAAGGGTTTCCATCAGTTCCCTGCTTTTCAATTCAGTTCAGTCGCTCAGCCGTGCCCGACTCTTGCGACCCCATGGACTGCAGCATGCCAGGCCTGCCTGTCCATCACCCGCTCCCGGAGCCAGCTCAAGCTCACGTCCATTGAGTTGGTGATGCCATCCAACCATCTCACCCTCTGTTGTCCCCTTCTCCACCCGCCTTCAATCTTTCCCTGCTTTAGGAAACAGCAAGTTCAGAACGATGGACCTGGAATTGTGTGTGTGTGTGAGAGACTGAGGTGTGATTGATTCAGCAAACTGTGTAAGTTCAAGACGTACAGTGAGTCCATCAGTAAATGCATCATAAATCTGACACATTTATGTATCACAACATGATACTACCATAGCCTTAGCTAACTCGTCTATCCTGTGGTGTAGCATCCTTTGCTTGTGGTGAGAACATAGAGGATCCGTCTGCTGGCGACTTTGAAGGTGACGGAATGGTCTCCGTGACATCCTCACTCTGCTGTGCTCTGGGTCCCAGGACTCACTCACCTTCTAGGTGCATCTCTGGGCCCTTCACCCAGCATCTCCCTGGTCCCCCAGCCGCAGCCCCTGCTAACCACCACCCTGTCCTCCGCTTCTATGAGCTCAGTTTTTTAAAATTCCGCAAATACGTGAGGCCACACAGTTGGTCTCTGACTCATCTCAGCGCCGTCCGCAGGTCTGTCCACGGTCTTGCAGAGGGCAGGGGCTCCTTTTCTGTGGCCGCACGATGGTCTCTTCTGGATATTTAGTGAGAGAGATGAAAGCAGGATGTTGAAATGATATCTGCACTCCTATGTTCACTGCAGCTTTGCTGACAGCAGTGGGCAGGTTTCAGAAACAGCCCACCTGTCTCTCATCGGACATGTCTGCTCTAAGGACCAGGTGTGAGAAGGGGTGGATCATTCCAGGCCATAGAGGGCCAGTCCCTTGGGGACCTCCCAGTCCCCGGTTTAAACCACAGGCCTTGGAACCACTGACTGGCAGCCCCAGACCGTGTTTCCCCCTGGCCAGTAGGGTCGTTTCTTCACATGGGGAGCAGTGCCCCCATCTCCGTGGGGCCCAAACCGTGGAGGGTGGAGGGTTTCCCTCACTCCTGCAAGACCCAGCGAGGGGTTGTTCCCAGCCAACATACATCTGACAACATGAAAAGTGTCGTGGGATGCAGCCCGACCCTGCCAGCGAGCGGCACACGCCCTCAGCAGTGGAGCCTTTGAAAGCGGGGCGAGTGTGCGTGGGTGTGCCGGGCTGGGCCCCTGCAGCTGCTGGCTGCGGCATTTGCTCTCTTTGTTCCTCACGACCTCTCTGCACTGAACCCCAGATGCGAGTGAAACGGTCACAAAAGAAGTATCTGGGTTAAATGCGTGGCAAACAGGTTTAAAATTACTGCTCATTGTCTGCACGCAGATGCAAGCCTCAAACAAATGCAAAACCTCAGGCAGACACGCAGGGAGGGCAGTCGGAGCTGGCGCTGAGTGCTGCCCAATGCTGAGCCGGGGGTTCAGCCATGTCCCGGCCACCTGCCCGCGGGGCTCAGGTCCAGTGGCCAGAGGATGGGGAGAGCCGTGGCCTGGGCGCAGGGAAGCCAGGAAGGCAGCCCTTGTTTCCGTGACAAGTTCAACCCCCTGAATCAGGGCCTTTGCATGCCTGGCATCCTGGGAAGACCTGTGACCACGAGCTCCAAGCTCACCGCTGCCCTTTGTGTTCTGGACGACTTCACGCGGCTGCCCAGCAGCGCTCCCCCGGCGCACATCCAGCCCCGTCCCTGCATGGAAGCATCCCGTCACGGTGGCTCAGCTCACCTCCGCCTTCCTTGCTTTTCCCGAGTGCACCCTCTGTGTTCTGCAGGCTGCCAGCAGCTCACGCTTACTTGGCACAGCCCTGAGCCCAGCCTCAGTGCAAACCTGTTGAATATGGTGCCTGGATCCTTTGACGGCAACTGGATCACAGAACCTGGATCTGTTGACACCAAGCCTTCATGCAAAGTCTTCCTTGTCGTTACAGCTCCATTAGAGATGGCTCTGACACAGCTCACCTGCGCTGGGCATTTCAAAGAGCATTGCGCCCTGCCCTCCATGATGGGGACTCACTCACTGGGCAGACTGGGGTCTGAGGCAGGCTGCATCTGCCCAGGTGGCCTCAGGATCGGAGCCCGGACAGAATCCTCTCTGACGTCTGTGTAGACGTCTCTGCCGACTTAAAGGAGCGGGGACAAGCACCCCCTCCTTTCATTCTCAATATTTTAGTGTCAAGACGATACTTGGGGGAAGAAAAGGTAATATTTTACCTTTTAAAATCTGACCTCTGATCATCGAGATGATTTGCTTGATTCTGCTCCTTAAGTGTTTCGCCAAAGTGGCTGAAAGTGAAATCTCAGACCAACTACTTGAAACTTGGTTCACCCTCATGGCGTCACATAGAGTCGGGCATGACTGACCGACTAACTTCTTCTTGCCACTTATGAACATTTAATATAAAGGGGAATTTAAAATACCTAAATGCTGCTGAAAAGTATAACCTTCCACCGCTCCTCAACTCTTCGCGTGTCGTCTGCTCATGTGGGGAGGGGTCCAGCTATCTCTCGCACATCAGGCTCCTGAGAAGTCAGAGGGGACTGATGCTGGCTCGGTCAGGACCTGCTCTGCCGGCGTCTGAGAGGACAGCGGCGGGGGTAGGGGAGTGGGCCTCAGTGGCCCAGCCCCTGGAGCAGGCACGGTGCGGCCAGGGCCATGGGCCGCAGTGTCCTCTTGGGGTCTTGAGCAGAAATGCCTCTGTGTCTGCTTCACGTCCAAGAACTGAGCGGTTCCCCAGAGAAAGCTTCTCTGCGCTGCGTGTGCGACCTCGATGTCTAAATCCCAGAAGGAGGACCACTGGACACATATTTTCTGCATTAATAACATTATTTTTTTTCCACCAACATGCTTTGAACCCTCAGGCCATGAGGACAGTGAGACATTTTAAGCCCCATTAAAGCCAGAAGGTATCTTTGAGACTCTCCCCGGGCCCTCACGAGGGACAAGAGTGGACTTAAATCCATGAGGCTGCTGTGTCCACAAGACAAAGCAGAAAATGGAAACAGGGTTAGCGGGGGTGAAGATGCAGCGTGCAGGGCCCAGAACCCGCATTCTCCTCCTCTGCTGAGTCCAGACGAGATAAGGAGCCCTGCTCCTCCTGGGTGTGCATGAGTGGCTGTCTAGAACCCTCACAGGCAACAATTATCTTTATAAAAAGCCCGGCGATGCTCGGCCCTCAAGTCCTTCCAGAGGGGCCAGTCGAGGGTCCCCTCCCCCAGCCGCACTTTACAAACCACAGACCCAGAGCCACAGGTCCGACTGGCTCATCACAGTCCAGGGGCGGGGAGAGGCAGAAACCCCCAGCGAGGTTCATTAATAGCAAGCCCCACCCGCCCTGGCATCTCCACGCCCCACTCTCCAGTTTCCATTAGCCGAGAGCAGATGGGGCCGGGACACGGCAGCCTGTTGAATCTGGGCCTGGAGGCAGTGGTGTGGGGGAGCCTTCTGGGGATTCACAGAGTGCTGGCCTCTCTGTTTACATGGGAGGTGCTCCCTACAGCGCCCAGACCCTCCTCTCTCATGGGATGCGGGGTCCCCATGTCCCCTCCTGATTCACCTCTAAGAGCCGCTGCACCGGAGTGATCTGTCCCTGGAGTGGGCTCGCTCTTCCCCGTGGGCGGGCTTGTGGACAGCACAGCCTCTCGGTGAAGAAGGGGTCTCCAGGGGGCTGGTGGCTGATATTTAGCGGAGGGATGTCTGCCTCCAACCAGGGATGTGATAAATGAGAGAGACAGAGAGGCTTCTGCAGACACACACACACACACACACACACACACACACACACACACACATGCTGTTGGCCGGCAGGCATCAGCGTAGAAACTGCACAACTGGGTGGGTCACCCCGACACCTGAGACTCTATCTGTAGTGAGGGTGAGAGTGTTAGCTGAGAGTCCTGACTCTCTTCTGACCCAAAGGGCTGTAGCCCGCCAGGCTCCTCTGTGGGATTCTCCAGGCAAGAATATGAGAGTGGGCTGCCATGCCCTTCTCCAGAGGATCTTCCCAACCCAGGGATGGAAGCTGGGTCTCCCACAGTGCAGGCGGGTTCTTCTCCATCTGAGCTGCCGGGGAAGCCCCTTTATCTGTGACACAAGAGTGAAAACACTCGCAGAGGGGCCCTGGCACCATGACTGTGAACTCTGCTGGGCTCTTGGGAGACGTCTGTGTGGAGCTGGCGTCTGGCGAGGTGGGCATGGGGGGGCACCATTCTGGTGAGGATGTGTGAACTGGAGGCACCCGGGGGTCTGCAGGCAGAGGCTCCCAGCATGGCCCCTCCAGGGGCACTGGGGCCTGGGGGGTCTAGGGGTTTCCCTGGCATGGGAGGAAGCTGGAAGCAAGGATGCTCACAGCCTGCCTTACGGATGAGAAAGGGCAGCTTGGGGAGGAAAGTGAAGATGCCCAGGTTGTTTCCAGGGGCAGCTTGCGGGAGAGACGGGTGAGGAGAGAGAACTCGGTTGAGGGAGGGGTGGGGACTCCCGTTTGCTGGGTGCCCTGCCCACGGCAGACCTTGGCACATATGCCCCAGCCTCTCTCCCATATTGTAGCTCAAGGAGGTGACCCTTACTACCCGCCAGTGATAGAGACTTGCGATTCCCACAAAATAAAAGTTCAAGTCAGAGCAGGAAGATGGAAGCTTCTGAGAGGAGCTGCAAACAACACTGAGGATAATAACACATCCCACTGAATACTTAGAGGCGATGTCAATTCAGTCTAAAAGAAAAGTGGTTCAAGTACCTAGATGCTGCAACAGGCACCTCCCACCTCCACACCTGAAAAGGAAATGGATTTTGTTATACCTGTGACTGTTCTTATTTGTGACATGAAAAGTGAAAGTGAGAGTCGCTCAGTTGTGTCCGACTCTTTGCGACCCCATGGACTATACAGTCCATGGAATTCCCCAGGCCAGAATACTGGAGTGGGTAGCCTGTCCTTTCTCCAGGGGATCTTCCCCACCCAGGGATCAAAGCCAGGTCTCCTGCATTGCAGGCAGATTCTTATTTGTGACATACACACAAACTTCTACTTAGGTACATAAGAATATGGGCAGGAAACCAGGTTTCCTGGGGACATCAAGAGTCGCTTTGGGATCTGGAGTTCCACTTCTGTGTAAATTAAGGACGTTTAATGTACGGTGTTTGGGGTAATTTGTTACACGGCAGCAGACAGCTGATACAAAGCCCAGTGGGAAACCCTTCCCGAGGGTTCTGAGCGTGTCCTTTGAGTGCCCGTGCAGCCAGGGGCCCCAGCTGTCCCTCCTCCTCAGTCACTGGCAGAAGAGCATCGCTCTCCGAGGAGACCTCCCTGGGCTGAGACCCAAATGCAGCCAACAGGCTTGAACCACAGGCTGAGGACTCAGCATGGTGTGTCCCCTTTTTCTTTGGAAGATCAAAAGACTGCGTGCAAACCGGGTCTTCTGGGTTATCTTGTCCTCACACGAGCACCTCCTCCCCCCCCAGCCAGGCCTTTCCCAACTTTATGAAAATACAGAATGAATATGAGCCAAATTGACCTCAAAAGCCAGCACTCTATTTTGGAGGGAAAAAAAAGGAATTACTATTCCTTGTTTCAGTGCATGAAAACCCAACTAAAATTATTGAGCATTATTTGAGAGAAAGGTTACCGAAAGCACAGCGCACTTGGGGCTAATTAAAGTGGACAGGACCAGAAGAGATGAGATGCACACGTGTTAAACAGGAGGGCTGGATAACATCCTCAATAAGCCTAAACACGGTGGAAGCACCCTATCAGCCTGTGTGAAGACGGGCAGGCCAGCTGGGCGCTGGCCGTGGTCCTGATGCTGGGCTCCACCTGGTCTCCCAGTCTCTCTCCAACGCTGCGACCCGCGCGGCAGGCCTCGCCTCCCTCGTGATGCACCTCCGGATGCTGAGAGCGATCTGCCCGAGAAAGTCTTCACTTCAAGCCCTAGTGGTGCCAGGTGAAGGTTCAGTGACTTATCGACCTTTTCCCCTGTGTCTGGCAGTGACTCCAGAGCAAGGGAGGCAGGTGCAGAAGCTAGCCCCTTCATGGAGCGAGCGTGACCTTGCCATCAGGCCTCTCCTAGGAGATGCTTGGTGCGCCTGAGATCCAGAGAAGCCCGATCCATCAAAGTAACATTCAGCTGGAAAGAAACGGAAGTTGGTGATAATGTAATAAACAGCCTGGGGTAAACCATTAGCCTTTGGGGAGGGAACTAATAATACATTCATTTTTTAAAGTACTTATGATTAGGACTTATCATTAGCACTTATGATTAGTAGCATTATGATTAGGTTGAGTACCAAGTAAGATACCTCAGAATAAATTTAAAATAATGAAAAAGAAAGAAAGAAAAGAAGCACAGAGCGGAACAGCCCAGACTGGCATAGTGAGTGTGAGGTCAGTGGGAGCCACATCCTTTCCAGATTCTGCCCTGCCATCCGCAGGGGGTGGGCCTCAACCCCAAAGGCGGAGTTGGCCTTGCCCCCAGACACTCCCCGCCCCTGACCGCATCTTGCTCTTCACTCTGCAGGCCCTGCTGTCCGCTCCGTCGCGGAGCCCGGCCCAGTGGGCCCCCGTGTCCGCCTGCCCCCCCGGCCACTCTGAGAAGCTGCACAGTCCTTGGAGCTGTGAGGGCCAGGTGCCCCCGGCAGGTCTGCATCTTCAAGGAATAGGAGCGTCTCCTCCTCACCCGTCTTGATGCCCCTGGTGCACCCACAATGCAGGGGCTATATGCCTGCATCCCCGGACCAGCGGCCACAGACACCCCCCCAACGGCAAGGAGGGCAAGACCCTGCTGGGGATGTTCTGACATTTCTGGGTCTGACTGTCCATGGAGAGTGATCAGGAGGCAACTGAATATTCGCCAGGACGGAACTAACTGCATGACAGAGATTGAGAGCCTGTCGGCACAAAATGGACAGACAGCTATTCAAAGAACTCTTGTCATCAAACACCCGGACCGCTCTCCAGTGTGTGACCCCCAGGGGGCCGCAGAGCATGGGGGTACATGGGGACTGAGAGGGTGTGATGGTGGAGAGAGCCCGTGTTCCCTCCTCCTGCCGTCCAGGCCGGCGCCTGAAGGCTGGGGCTTGGGGCCACACTGAGCTATGCCCCCTGAGGAGGGCCAGTCCTACCCTGGGCTCTGGAGGATGCCCGTCTCCCCTGCTGAAACCCAGAGGAACTGGAGACAACATCCTCCCTGCAGCTGAAACTTGGCTTCCTTATCAGCCTCTCAGCCCTGGAGCAGCTAGCCAGGATCGCCAGCTCGGCGTGGGTCGATTGGAGTTGGATTACAAATGGCACTTGTCTGAGAGAGGAAGTGGTGGACTCTGTATCTGAAGGCATGCCCCGCAGGCAAGGATGGACCCAGAAGCAAGCTTGCACGCCTGAGCACTCCGTCCTCAGGCAGGTAAGTCTGAACACCCTTCTCCTTCTGCTGAGTGATGATGGGGTTCTGTCAGGAGGAAGGTGG
This sequence comes from Odocoileus virginianus, assembly GCF_023699985.2. Lineage (NCBI taxonomy): Eukaryota > Metazoa > Chordata > Mammalia > Artiodactyla > Cervidae > Odocoileus > Odocoileus virginianus. Next base: position 24,992,189 of record NC_069681.1, on the reverse strand, counting down.
AGAAGGTTCTAGGGAACGCTTGCTCCATCAAGGTGGTTGTGTGTTCATGTGGACATGGGGGCAGGGGGATTCGTCTCTGGAATCCCTGGATTGCTACTGCCATTTCGCCATTTTCTATGTCCTGAAACCTCATAATTTTTCAGATGAGAACTAGATTCAGAATGGAGAGCTCAGATTTGTCACGTTTTTGTGTCATGAATTTAGAAAAGGAGAGGGAGGTGCTGAAAAATAAACAAAAGATTTGTTAAAACTAGAGAAATTTGGGTCATAAGAAAAGTTGTAGATTCAATTCACCTAATTTTACCAAGCATTTCAATGCAGGGTGAAAAGCGTGAATGGCTCTGGGTCTGGGCATTAGGGGAGGAATAAGGTTGTGGACGAGAGGGGCTGTGCCCGGGGCTGGGCGTCCCTGGGTGGCCGACACTGCCGTTGGCAATGTGCAAAAGAGACCTTCGGAAGGACAGGGGACAGAGTGGCAAGTCCAGCCAAACCTGTGCCTTTTACCTGAAAAAGGTGAAGGTTGCGGGTGCAGAGAGGGGTGGTCGCCAGGTGTGCCTCAGGGCTCCTTTAGTGCGGATGGGTGTGAAGAAGAAGGCCACACACGTGCACGCACACACAAGCACATGGGTGCAGATGTGCATGCACATACAGATGCACACACACATGCACACACGCATACACATAGGTACACGCGTGTGCACACAGATGCACACGCAGACAGATGTGCGCGTGTACACACGCTTGCACGCACACACATGTACAGACACATGTGCACAGAGACACATGCACACACACACATAGGTACACGCGTGCACACAGAGACACACGGCTGTGCCCAGGCTCTAGCCGGTGGTGAGAAGCCTCATGGCGCTGGCACAGCCCCCAGCGGGGTCCCCACGTGAGTGCATAGATGCAGGACGGGAGCGTGTCTGGGAGCTCACACAGGACCAACTTTTCCAAAAGGTGAGAGTAAAGTTTCCATGTCTTGAGGACTGTTTATTGTTTTTCTAGTTCTGTTAATAAAGTATTATCTTAAAGCATGAAGAATTGTTTTCTGATGAAAGTGACCGTGGATGGTCCACTCAGGCTTGCAGCAAAACTGGTGCCTTCTTCATGTCGTCGGCGGTGTGAATGTTTTCAGCAGGGACGTTTTGCTGTGTGCTTTAACAGTCACCAGAATGACTGTCACCACAGTGGCCTTTGACCCGCCAGTCCCACTGTCAGGACTCTATCCTAAGGAAAAAAGTTAAACAGAACACATGAAAATATGCATGACGGTCCATTCATAATAGACAAAAATCAGTAAAAAAGCAATAGGAAAATGATTTCTAAGTTGTGACACATAAATCTGTTGGAATTTCTTGCAACTATTTGACATGGGGAAATCAAACTTTTTATTTATTCCATATCCCATATTTAATAATTTTAATGCTATAATAGTTTGATTTAATCATTTTAATTTAAGCCTAAAGAAACGCTGAAGGGACTAAACCTCTGTTCTCATCTTTCGTTTAGATGTAACGGTATTCTATTCTGATTCCTGGTAGGTATGAGTCTCATCCGGGCCCCTTACATCATGCTTTATGTTTATTCCGTCTTGCCAGAGGCACTGCTCTAATGTCCCCAAGATTCCCACCCGTGGTGAACACAGCTGTGTGCCTGTGAGTGGCCTAGGCTACGTGTACAAGACGCTCAGCTGCCCCCAAGGAGGGAGCCTCCAAGGCTGGGGGCCACAGGAGCCCCAGCCCGAGCGCAGAAGGCCCTGGGACCGAGCTCTCTGAGGAGGGTCGTGGGTGTGGAGTCTTGAGGCCACAGGGCAGATGCACCTGTACGTCTGCATTTACCTCCGTGTTTCCCTCCGGGGCTGCCCTGGCGGCTCAGCTGGTAAAGAATCTGCCTGCACTGCGGGAGACCTGGGTTCCATCCCTGGGTTGGGAAGATCCCCTGGAGAAGGGAAAGGCTGCCCACTCCAGTGTTCTGGCCTGGAGAGTGCCATGGACAGTATAGTCCATGGGGTCGCAAAAGGTCGGACAGGACTGAGCGACTTTCACTCTCACTCTTCCTCTAGGAAATGGAGGGAGTTTACACTCAGAGCAGCTCTCCTCAACGCTGTTTCCACCCTTCTGATCTTTTCCTGCCTCAGAAGTAAACTCTAGTTTCCGTGTAGTTTCAACTTGTTCTTCTCTTATTAGACTGAAGTTGAGCTTCTGTTCATGTATTAAGCTAAGTGCACACGGGACTGTACACTTAATAGTGGTTAAGATAGTAAATTGTGTTTCTTACCACAATTAAAAAAGCTGTTTCCATTCTTTTTCATAAATGAAACATTCATATTTTACCACTTTGCAGTCCGTGTGTTTGCCTTCATTGTAGTAAGTTTCAGTGGATTCTTCCGGGTTTCTAAGTAGACACTCATATTTCCTGCAAATCAGGGTAGCGTCGCGTTGTGTTGCCTTCTCACACCAGAGCAGAGGCACCCTGCCCTCTGTCCACTCCACAGGACACGGTCACTCTGCTCTCCGTTGACTCCCTGGCCCGGTGTCATGGGCCATCGCTAGAAGAAACCTGCTTCTAGTTCTTTCCCAGGTGGCGCTAGTGGTAAAGAATCTGCCTGTCAGTGCAGGAGACAGAAGAGACGGGGGTTCGATCCCTGGGTCAGGAAGATGCCCTGGAGGAGGACATGGCAACCCACTCCAGTACTCTTGCCTGGAGAATCCCATGGACAGAGGAGCCTGGCGGGGCACAGTCCATAGGACCCCAAAGAGTCAGACATGCAGCGACTTAGCATGAATGCAGTGCTGGTTCTGGCTTCCTTAACATCGTTCAGTCTTCTGCTTCCAGCAGGACTGTCCTATGTTCTAGGAAGATGTCCTTGCATCGGAAAGAATAGAAACAGGAAAAGGGCCCCCCTCCAACACTTCTTATTCAACAGGGCCATCTGACTGGAGTATTTCAGATACTCCAGATTCATCGCAGAACACAGCTCTGAGTGAGAGCTCAGTGTCTCTGCCTCAAACTGTGAGATTTTCAGTGTAATTTAGCCCAGTTGCTCCTGATGATGTTCCTGGATCTTGCATCTTTTCCCTTTTTAAGGAAGTTACGTTTGTGTTCACTGGGGACGAACAGCGCTCTGACTAGTAAGAGGTCTGGTCTCAGGCTCCTGGTTCTTGTTACGACAAATCAGTGTGAAACAGACCAAGCTCCCTGTCAAGAGCAGCTAGGAGAACATGGTACAATTGTTTCAAGATACGCCTGAGGACGCAGAGAGCTGCCCGGCAGCCTAGATGCAAACCAGGCTCCCGGAGGCGGGACGCTGGCAGAGCTGAGCCCCTGTTTGCACAGACTCAGTTCCAAGGCCTTTCCTGCCTGATAAGCACCGTGGACCAAGAAACGGGAAATCTTGGCAGATTTTAGAAGCCAAGGAGGCTGGGGACCTGGGGAGAGCTTCTGCACGTCTCACTGGTTTAGAGGGTCTCAGGGTCACCTAGACAGGGCTGGCTGGAGGAGCCCGGAGCCCAGGGGATGGGAAGCATCAGACGTGTCGGTTGTCTTTCATCTTGAAGCGTTTGTTGACTCTTGGCCGCATCTGGTCCTTGGGTGGAGATGCTGCTTGCATGCTAAGTCACTTACATCCAGTCCAACGCTTTGTGACCCCGTGGACTGTAGCCCACCAGACTCCTCTGTCCATGGGATTCTCCAGGCAAGAGTACTGGAGTGGGGTGCCATGCCCTCCTCCGGGGGATCTTCCTGACCCAGGGATCGAATCTACATCTCTCACGTCTCCTGCACTGGCGGGCGGGCTCTTTATCACTAGCGCCACCTGGGCAGCCCCTGGTGCTGCATGGGTATTCAGTCTCCATCTGCTACAAAGACTGCTATTCTGGATGCTCAGAGGTTGGGAAGACGAGGTAAAATTCCTAAAATCTGATAGAAAATGAAGAAAAGAATCCAACAAATGTAGGACAGCTGCGCCATTCCTGGGCCTCTCATTGACATACGGTGGATCTGGGTTGATCTCACGATCTTGTGAGATCGCAGTGGATCCCGCAAGATTCTGCCTTTCTGACAAGCATCCAGGTGACGCCGAAGCCGCTGGCCCATGGACTTCACTCTGAGCATCAAGGCGCCAGAGAGAGCATTAGTGTGTGACATGCTCACCAGTCTGGAGACCAGTGTGGCTCAAGAGAGCCACAGACACACAGTTCCTCCAAAAGGCCTGATTCCAATAAGGCTGCAGCGAGAAGCAGAGGAAACAGACCCGGCGGGAAATGTCAAGTAAATGCTTTGAATGAGCGCCTGGGAGCTGCCACGGTGTGGGTAGGGTGTGGGTGGGGTTCCGATCACGGATCTGCCACCCAGTAGCTGCATTTCCCCATCTGGAGTGAGTGGGTAGGATTCGATGTCTAGCAAAGTTCAGCCCGAATCTGCGACCCTCCTGACTGCGGCGGGGGGTGGGGGGTCCCCCCGGCCGAGCTCATCACCATGTGTGCAGAGTGGGAGCTGCTAGGGTTGACATGAAGCCTGGGCCTGAGAGACGGCCAGATGCTGCAGACTGGAATTTGCATGTTTAACGGCTGTTTTCTCAGGAAATCTGAAGTGTCACAGTTGTCTTTATGCCGCTCGCGAGCCTGCAGTGTCAGAGTCCAGCATGTATTTGTCGTGTGGTGCGAGGACTCGCGCTGACCCAAATCATGGGCCTGGGGTTGTTGCTCTTGAGTCTCCAAAGCCCTACAAAGCTGCATCCGCTGCAAAGCAGTGGGGGGAGCTCTGCGTGCTTTGTGCAGTGACTGAAGCCGTCCGGTCCACCGGAGTGACCATGCGCTCTGGGAGCGCTCTTGTGTTCACACAGCTGTGCTGTCTGTCGCTCAGTCGCGTCCACCTTTGTGACCCCGTGGACTGTAGCCCGCCAGGCTCCTCTGTCCATGGGGTTCTCCAGGCAAGAGTGCTGGAGTGGGTCTGCCATGCCCTCCTCCAGGGGATCTTCCTGACCAGGGATCGAGCCCACGTCTCCTCTGTCTCCTGCATTGCAGGCAGATTCTTTACTGCCGACCCACCTGGGGAGCCGTCTCTGCACTCAGACAGAGGACACGTCCCTCCTGTCCAGGCCGGTGATCGAGGGGGGCGGCATGAGGAGCCTTAGAACCAGTTCCCACCTGAGCCGCATCCCTAGTTACCGGGGCTGTGACCTCCAGCGCCTGCCCTGCCACCTCCCAAGCCACAGTCTGAGGGCAGCCCGGCCGGGGGGCTTCCTGGAGATGCACAGAGACCCCCCCAAAGGAGAAGCAGGTCACGTGCACTTATGTGGAGCTCACTGCAGCAGGCGGTCTGCCGCCCTCACCCGTGTTTGGCAGAGACTCGGCGCGGCTGAACAGGAGAAATCGCGGTGGGAAGGGAGGGGCAGGGTGCCCTGGGGAGGCCGTCGGCCTGGGTGACCGGGGGCGGGTTGTTAGAGCCGGCGGCCTGCGTCCCGGGCAAGGGGAGCATGTGGCTCTGTGGTTGGTCCTGAGTTGGAAGCAGGGACGAACGTGGGGAAGCTGTCGGTCGCTGATCAAGCCCTCGCCATTTGGGTTGTTGTCTGGCTTCCTGGATCCTTACTGGGGACAGTGGTCAATATCCTGCTCAACTGACTAACCGGCAAGGGCTGGCTTCCTGCAAGCCTGACTTACAGCAGCTGCCTCCTGGGCAGCCTCTGCCCACAGGAGGCTGGCTTTTCGGGCAGGCCGCTGCAGAGTGTGGGGAGAGCTCCGTCTTTATGGACCGTCTGACCTGGACCATGTGTAGATTCAGTCTCTCCAGTTTCAAATGTCAGTGATGAGGTGACGTCTTGCCAAAGCTTTAAGAGAGTCAAAACAGTTCCCAGTTCAGAGCAGCCGCTAAAATGTCCTGAAAGTCTTTTTAGAGTGAGAGCACCCCTCAACCCAACCCAACAGAGAGGGGGCTCTGCCCGTTCTAGTGGGAGACTGCCAATCTCCCTGATAGAAAAAGACAGACATCTGCAGGAGACGCAGACGCTGGAAAACAAGAGCCAGGGGGCGGTGGCTCCGGGGGGCCTGGAGGCGACGGAGCCGGAGAAAAGGCGTAACTGGGAGACGGGGAGAGGCTGCCCCTCCCCTTGTGCGGACCCCAATTTCCAAGCAAATTGTGACGCCCAGCACACTCTTTCATGTAACTTAATTTTGGAGAGTGGGGAGGCGCATTTGAGTCACTGAAAATGAACACCACACACTCACAGCCGTGACTGGAGTGGCTCCATGTTGTCAGGGAGAGGCTGGGCTGCCTTGGGGTGGAGGGGTGAAGCCAGGCTTGCACAGACGGGGCCATCCCCATGAGGCTTCATCCAGCCCAGGCCCCGCGGAATCCCATCCCTGAGACGGCCGACCCGCCACTATTTCAGCAAAACCACAACTCTGTGCAGTCTCCAGGGAGGATTTCAGTCAATGCTGTGCCTAAGTACCCTTGAGAGAAAAGGCAAAATCAGTCTTACTGATCTTGTTTTTATTTGAATTTTATCATTTGGTTTCTCGTGGATTTTTACATTAGCTTATTTATATAAACGTTGCACTAAAGTATTCTTTACCGCCATGAAGGGCTGTTTTGATGCACCCCAGCATTTTGTGCCCAAGGTGAGTTAGTGGTCCCAGCGCCCACCTGCCTCCAGTATCCTGGAGTCCGATGTGGCCCTGGACCTCCTCCACTTCCACACGCCGTCTTTGTGTCCTTCACACTGTACAAGGCCTGGTCTTATACAAGGAAAACACGCAGCTAAAACTCACTGTAAGGATGTTACGGAATGCAAACTGAGCAAGGCAGGGCAGCTCCGCATTTTGGAAGCGGCGGTGATGGACCGGGTCAGCATTCTGCTACTGGGGACAGAACGCCTGCCTGCGTGCAGCTGGGCAACCCACGAGGCTACAGACAGAGCCCCAGATGCAGCAGACGCTGCTCGCAAACCTCAGGGGACGGGGGACGGCGCTGCTGCGTGACTCGGAGGAGAGTCCGTGAGCTCCGGGGTGGTCGCCTTATCCGCGTGCTAACTCGGCGCTGAACACGTGAAGACGCTCATCCAACTGAACCGGCCCCCCCCCGCCCCCCGTGGATGACAGCATCGTCATGTGTGTCTTGGACGTACGACACGGGACGGAAAACTGAGGACGCCGGTGGTGAACGTGGTCATGACTCCGTGGGCGTGAGCACCGCCCAAAGGGGTGACCACGGTGGGCACTGTCCTCCGAATGCCGTGACCTCATGATGAGCAGCTCTCATCACGTGAGGCTGCTCCAGGAGCTACGGCTCCCAGTGGGTGACCCACGTGGGCAGGGTTGGGGGTGCCTCCGGCCACCTCATGGGAACTCTCCCAAGTTCCAGCAAGCGTAAGGTCCCAGAGCTGCCAGACAAGCTACAGGACTCCCACGGAATTTGAGCTTCAGATAAACAATGAATGCTTTTTTAGTATAAACACATCTCAAACAGTGCTCAGGCATTCTGTTTCTGTTTCCTACCTCTGGGAACCCTAAATAGATGTCAAGGCTTTGGAAGTCGAAGAATGCAGATGGAATCACCATGTTACTGGTAAGGGGTTGCTGGGGGCCTGGGGCAGGGGCTTCCAAAGGCCCTCGTGGAAGCCCAGTCTTGGCAGCTTTGGCTCTAGGTTTTTGTAAATTCCTGAGAGGAGCGTCAGAGCCAGAAAGCTGCAGGGGAGGGGAGGAGCCGTGGAGAGAGGAAGGCGATGATAAGGGGGTTGGGGGCTGTGTGATTTATGGTTTATGAGTAGAGATTTAAAGACCCAGATAGGATTTCCCTTAATTGTACAAAGACTAATTATCCAAAGACTACCGACAGAGATGAATGCCTGAAAATATCTTTCTGGGCAAAAGCATCAAAGGTGATTAAACTCTGTTGGAATCAGGGACAATGGGACGGAGTCAAGAAAAGAAGGAAAAGTTCTTAAGACAGATGGGTTTTTCGTAAAACCACCACATTTACACTCATAAAACAGCCAGCCTGCTGCATTGCTCTCTTGGACATTTTGCCTCCTTTTAATCTTTGGATGCTTTTCCTCATCTGTGAGAACATCTGTGCCCATTGTTTGAGGTTCGCCGTGGACCAGGAGCTGGTGAAGGAAGGATGTTTCTGTTCCTGAGACATTAAGTAACTTGGGGTCTTAGACGACGTATAAAATAAGAGGAGAGAACAGACCATCTAGAGGGAGGGGGCAGGCTGCACCCCCAGCGCAGCTGAGATCCGCTCAGGGCTCACTGGGTTCTAGCGACTCCAGGGCCGAATCCAGCACCCCACATGGTGAGTCTGTGCTCTGAGGGGCCTTCCTGGAGGCGAGCAGGACGGTTCTGGGTGATGGTCCAGGCTGCAGACGTCCAGTTTTGCACATTATTCAGGCGTTGGTTTGAATCTCAGACGTCACAGGGCCTGAAAGTACGGGAGCGAGGCGGCCACCCCTGCCTCCAGCAGCAGGTGACCTGCCTGGCTGTGAGGAGCACCAACCCCGTGCCCCTCCGAGAGTGGCCCGCCTGCCGCCCACTGGGGGGCTGGCCCCCCAGGGAGGCGGGCCCTCGGCCAGATGACGGCTTCGGGATGGACCTCGGGCCCGCACCCCGCGGATGAGTGATGCAGCTGCTGCGGGCCCCGGGGGGTGGGCTGGGCGCGGGAGACCGGGCGCCCGTCACGGGAGTCCAGGTCTGCTGGCTGTCAGTCTTTCCCTGGAGGACAGACCCTGGAGAGGCAGGGAAGCCCATCACCGCGCTGTGCCATGCTCTCCTGTGGGTCTGGTGTGGCCCACAGCCAGGCTGGTGTGAGTCTGCCTGCTTCCCCACTGGGCCAGGAAGTCTTGCCTCCACAGAGTTCACAGATCCAACACCCACCGTGTCCGCTGAGCAGTCCCCAGGACATGGGGAAGACCTCTCACAGCTCATCTCATAGCATCACCCACGAGGTCATCTCAACCACCAGTCCCCGCATATGGATTTGCTGAAAGGTGAATCCACAACCCAACACACGTTACTGGACAACGTTTTGGAAGATACTGATTCAGAGTCTGTTTCACAGAAAACGCAGTTAATCATCCTCTGGGTATAAATTAGTTTGGGTGCATGTTGTAATATATAATATGCATGCACCAATAATTCCCCTCAGACCAGCTATGAATTCATCAGTATTTTTTTGTTTATTTACTGGGCTGTTTCTATGATTTGGCCTCTATTTAGTTCCGCAACTAGAATGAAAGCTTCAAGGCAAGGATATATATTAACAATCACAATTGGGTTTAGAAAATATTAAGGCCAAGTGAAAACAAATGGCTCCATTTCTAGAAGAAAATTTACTTCTTCATTGTCAAGTCTGTGCAGAGTCTTGAAGGATAATGGATCGTGTGCAGCCTGCACTCTTTCTGTGCAGAAAACACAAGCAGGAAAGAAAGAGCTGCCCCCTCGCCCCACCAGCCCGCACAACCTGCGAGGCAATGTGTGAACCTTGGTTTCTGTTTAGTGGTTAATGTCTGAAAATGTTAAGAAATGATATATTAAAGTTGATTCGTAAGGAGACAAAGTTGATACTTCTGAACTATGGTGTTGGAGAAGACTCTTGAGAGTCCTTTAGACTGCAAGGAGATGAATCTAGTCAATCCTAAAGGAAATCCATCCTGAGTGTTCATTGGAAGGACTGGTGCTAAAGCTGAAGCTCCAATACTTTGGCCACCTGATGCAAAGAGCCAACTCATTGGAAAAGACCCTGAAGCTGGGAAAGATTGAAGCGGGGAGGAGAAGGGGAGAGGATGAGATGGTTGGATGGCATCACCGACTTGATGGACATGAGTTTGAGCAAGCTCCAGGAGGTACTGAAGGACAGGGAAGCCTGGCGTGCTGCAGTCCACGGGGTCACAAAGAGTCGGACATGACTGAGCGACTGAACAGCAATAACAAAGTTGATGCATCTTAATTTTGTGAGTTTCTTCAAGGTCATCCCGCCAACACCACCAGTCTGGAGACCTCGCTGGATGCCATCAGGGGCTAACAAGATGGCCCGTTTTACCCACGGTAAGAGGGCCTGGAAGCAGCCAGCTGGATGTCCTTATGAAGACTGCTCTCTGGGACCCTGCACTCACCTGTCTCCTGGAAGAAAGCGCAGTCAGCCTGCAGGGGCCTCCGCCATCTGGCAGGCGCGCAGAGGATCCTGTGAGCTCGGGGGGACCCTGCCACTTCTGTGCCCAGTAAGTCGTTCCAGTCACTTGCCAATAAGAAGCTTAAAAAAAAAAATGTAAGTAGCAATACAAGAAGTGCTCAGCACCATGAGCACCCAAAAGCTCTCAGGAGAGGCGCGTTATCTTCGAGAACGTCTAGAAGCCATCAGCGCTCGTCCGGAGGGGCCCGCAGAGCGTCTCCTCCACGTGGGCACCTGGAGACAGTGCCTCTGGTGGGGACGCCAGACAGGGACTCAGCAGACGCGGTTTTCATTCTGCTCCTGCCTTTGAAGGCTGTGTGACCCTGGGCAGGTCACTTGCCTTCTCTGAGATTCAGTGTCTTTATAAATCAGGAGTTTTGGATGTGATCTTTTCTAACTCTCGCAGCTTACGATCCCTTTTCACTGGTATAAAGATCGACTCTCATCTCAGCACTCTTCTTTGCTAACTGTGATCATTTACTTGTTGGTGGCCCTGGGTCTTCCCTGCGGCGTGCAGGCCCTTCTTTGCTGCATGCGGGCATCTCTAGTTCCGGCACACAGGCTTGGCTGTGGTACGTGGGGTCTCATTCCCTGACCAGGGATCCAACCTGGGCCCCTGTAGTGGGAGGTGGAGTCTTAGTCACTGGACCACCAGGGAAACCCCCCAGTACTGATCTGACAGACAGTTTGGGCTGGTTTTGCCTGGCCACTCTCCAGCACCAGACTCTGAACACCGGGGCAGAGGAGCTGCGTGGCCCGTGTCCCTCTGACCAGACCCGAGAGCCACGCATTAAGCAGGAAGCAGGCCTGTGCCATATGTCTCAGGCTGGAAATTTGCAGACATGCATATGGTCTCTTAGAAAACAAGGGGCTCATCCCTATTAAGCTGGTCTCATTACAGAGTAATAAATTGGAAATTGCAATGAAATTAGGTTGATTTCTGACTTACAAATTTTGGTTGCAGGGCGGAGAAGAAATAATCATTTTTAAAGCTGCAACAGCTGTTACATCGTATTATATTTTAAAATCCTTTAGAGGAATTAGTTAATTAGTTTTAACATTGTTACACTCTCCTTAATAGTGTTCCAAAATACCTGGCAGTGATTAATCATGATCGGAATTTTTATCAGTCATGATCTAATACATTTTTCCAAAAAGAAGATTTTATTGCATATTAAAATTACTTCGTTTGAATTCTTTAATTGTAGATCTTAATCTGTTTGAAAATATAATCTTTATCCATTCAGTGTCACGCAAAGTTAGTGCTTCTCCTCAAAAACATTTTCAAACTTTCTTGGATTCTTTTCTTTCTCTTTTCTAAGCTGTATCATTTAATTTCATGTGGCTTTAATGAGTAATTGTTTTCAACAGTTTCTAAGAGTTTCCATCAGCAATATTTCATTCCAGAATAAAAGGTAATGATCCATAAATTCTTAATGCCATATTTTTATAGCTAGTAAATTAGTCTTTAATGGGTTCAATAAGTTCTATGATGTATGTCATTAATTGTTAATGGTGTTTTAACTAGATAATTGTTATGAAGGGCTGTTTGTCATCACCTCTGTGAATGACTGATCCTTCTATCCATTCTGCTTCATGGTGTGGCACTTATTTTATCTGGTCTGCGTGCCGAGAACAGACCAGGGACCCAAAATGCACCAGCCGAACATCGAATTCCTACAGTCGTGCATCAGGCGATGATGACAACTCCACAGCCTTCAGCTCCGATGTGTTTCTATCTTGTGTATCGGTCAGCTGTTGGTCCTACAGTGCTGAGTAACGAACCACCCCAAACCCCAGTGGCTTCAAGCAGCAATCATTTACACTCACTGTGATGGTTTGTCTTACAATGGTTGGCTAGGCCCTGGTACCCAGTTATTCAATCAAGCATAAATCTGGGTGTTACTGTGAAGGCGTTTTGTAGACGCAGCTAACATCTTCAGTCAGCTGACTTTAAATAAAGGAGATTACACTCGTCAACCTGGTGGGCCTTGCCCCATCAGTTGACGGCTGTCAGGGCAAAGACTGAGCCCTAGCTTCTGCCCCAGAGGAGGAATTCTGCCTCCAGACGGCAGCATTGAGTCCTGCCTGCCTTTGCAGCCTCACCAGCCCCGCTGTGAGTGTGCAGGCTGGGTGGGGATGGGCAGGTCCGGTCTGGGCTCAGCGGGGCTGACTCTTCATTGCAGGGGCGCTCTGCCTGTCCTCGGGTCTCTTGGCTGCCCAGGCACGCTCTCCTTGGCAGGGGCAGAGAAGCAGGAGCTTGCGTGTCAAGTCCCGCTTGCCTCCCATCTGCCCTCTGCCTCTGGACACAGCAAACTGGGGCTGGACCCCTCAGCGCGGGGCAGGGACGTTCACGCACTTCCAGGGAAGGCAGTCAGAGCCCTGAGCCGATGGAGATGACAGGGAGACAGAGTGGGACCAGCGACCCTGCCTCCTGCCTTCTGCTGAGCCCAGTGAGGCTGGAGCCGCGGGCCGTTTGCTTCTGACACGTCCACCCCATCACTCGCTCGGGGCCGGACAGACTGGGAACCATGGGTTGAACACAAGCCAAAGCTCCTGAGAAGGCAACACCACCTCTGAGACCCTCAGTGGCACCGGCGGAAAGTGACACAGAGTTGTCACCTTAAAACCTCCATTTTCATCACACACCGGCCTGCTTTCTCTTCGGTTCAGTATGCGTTTTCTCTTTTTTGGGCAACTTTACATGGATAGTCATTGATTTTCCAGCCTGATCAACAGGCTTACTTTGGGTTTTTTTTTTTTTTAAGCTGTAGAAATGCTACACTACAACTTCCGTCTTCTCTGTGCGTTTTGACCTTTCTAGACAGACAGTGTCTGGTGCTTGCACCCTGAGAAGGTGACAGACACGTCTGCGAGGGGGCAGGGGGCCCAGAGAACACACGACGGCACCCCGAGGGAAGAGCCAGCGAAGATGGATGAGCATTGAAAGGGATTTCCAGCCAAGGGAAAGCGTCCACAGAATCAGAGAAAATGATAATTGGTGATAAATGATAATTGCTCTGTGTAAGCAAGACTGACTCAGTGATACATGGTCCAAAAGTCACAGCACAGTTATGAGTCCTTCAACAATCTGTCTAATCTACCAACAACTCCCCTAAAATGTCCTCTCGTTAAAAAGAAATTTGTGCTCACATGCACACACAAACGCACAACCACATGCTTGCAAAAACCTACAGCATAGTATACAGTTAGAGGACCTATAATTTCAAGGAGTTTGTGGGCCCATCTCTGCATTCAAGAGCTATTGAGGATTCACATTCATAGTGTAGTTGGTCAGCTTCATGGCGGATGAAGGAGAGGGAAGGGCCGGGGCGCTGTTCTCTGATTTGGTTTGTTGGGTGAAGGATATGGGCCTCCTCTGTCCTGGGGCCAGGAGAGCAGCCTCAGGGGCTGGAGGAGAAGGCAGCTGGGCAGGGGGGGTCACCCGTCCGGAGCAGCCAGAGGAGAAGGCAGCTGCTCGTCTAGATGGAAGCACAGCAGAGCGCCAGGGTTTGATGTCAGGCGGAGGAGCCGCGGCAACAGACAGAGTTGGAAGCGTTAGGGCCACGGCTCTGGGGCCTGGAATGGAGGGGAGGGGGCCAGGGCCGCAGGAGGCAGACTCGGGCCGCAGAAGCAGTGGCCAAGAGCTGTGTCTCGGAATCTAAAGGGAGGGTCATCTCCACGGTGAGATAAGACAGGGAGCCGCGACCCAGCCGGGCAGGAAGACCAGGAGACAAGCGGCCTTGGAAGAGCGCTGAGACCATCAGGTTTCAAATGGAGCCGCTAAAGCCCTCGGGGCTTGCCGGCCACGTCTGGTCCCTCGGGACTCGTCAGAGCTGACCTGAGTGGCGGCAACCTGGGGTTGAGGATGCAGATCCGTGACGCTGGCCGGGGTGGGCTCTGTCGTTTGCAGAGGACCCACATCTCCATGCCCTGTTTGGCATCCTCAATCTTTTGGATGGTGAGATTTCCACAACTTAACATTCTGGGCACACTAACAGGTCCAAGAAAGGTTCTTTCCTTGAAGTGCGTGAGAGTCAGACAAGGCTGCCCCTTCCTGAGAGCTGGCTCTCCTTTGCCACCTTTCCAGACGGTCCTGTGCAGGCCAGGCAATGCCTTCTGGAGACTGCAGGCAGCCTCCGCCTGGAGCTGGGCCCCTAGGGGGACCGCAGAGCTGGAGGGTGACCAGGCCCCAGACAGCCACAGCCTGGGTCTTATTACCTCTAAGACACGTCTGTTTTTACATCTGAGTCCATACAAAAACCAGACATACCTCACAACCCACAGAGTGTCATAATCTATTTTTTGTTCAGAAGGGGACATAAATTATTGTGTCTGCTACAGTGAAAGGCGTCTTAGACTGAGATACGGTTGGTGTGAAGGAGGCCCAGCTCACGGTCATAGGGAATGGTGGGAATTGTGACGGGTTCAAATTCAGAAAAACATGTGTTGTAACATTTCAAAGGCCCGACAAGACTCCTCTGGCTCAAGGTCTGGCCCGTCCCCCTGGCCGGTCCAGATCATTCTGTGTCTGATGTACGTAGGACGTGGGGTGACCCCCGGGCGGGCTCCTCACTCCCGGGCTGGGACCCCCAGGGCGGCGCAGCAAGGCAAAGGGGACTGCAGACCAACCTGGGGGGATGCTGGGATTCACCCGCGAGGTTTCTGGGTTCCCCTGTAGCCAGAAGCCGAGCATCCAGGGCAGCGTACAGCCGCCGAAGCCACCTGCCCACCCGCCCTCTCGGGGTGGCCGGCTCTGGGCCACACCTGTGCTCAGCTCTGCGCTGTCGCCGGAGCCTCACAGGTGCTGGGGACACCCCCCGCCCTCTGCCCCAGCGCCCACGGGGACACTCCACACCCCGCGCTGCAGCCCAGGTCCCCTTGCCTGCAGAAACGCGGCTCCAGACAGAGGAGCAAACCCGGCTCCCACCTCCCTGCACACACTTTGCGCGCCGTTCACCTGGTCTGTTCGGGCTGATGAAACACACAGCATAGGCCACGCGCTAAACAACCTTTCCCCCAGCGCTGGGGGCTGGGAGTCCAAGGTCGGTTCCGAGTGAGAACCTCGCCTATGCTGGTAGATACCACCATCTCGCTGCATCTGTCACAGCCTCTTCCCAGGGGGGAGAGAGAGGGAGAGAGAAGGAGGTTTCGTCCCCTTGTGAACACGAGTCCCATCACGGGGCCCCACTCTCGTCTAAGCCTCACCACTTCTAGAGCCTCCAGACACCCTCCCTGGAGGTTAGAGCTGCAACTCACAGGCTTCAGGGGGACTCAAAGGTTCGGCCGTAACAGAGCGGACACAGCAACACCATCATGACGCCCTCACTGCGGCCTGGAGGGGGTGAGGGGGCCCCCGGGGCTCTAGGGCAGCCCCTGCGGAAGTTCTTCTACCAGGGAGTGGAAGGCTGGGGAGCAAAGCGCTTCTGCCAACTGGAAACAGCAGAGGTGTTGTGATCGCCGACGTCAGTGAAGATACAGGACTGAGACCTATGCCAAGCTCTGCCGTTCACGCTCTTATTTATAAAATTTCTCCAAGCACAGCAGTGCGTACCTTTGTGAAATGCAGCTTACTGCGCTAGGAATATGAAAATGGTTATTATGCAGTGTCTAATTAGTGCTGGCAAAACAGAAGTCACATGAGAGCTTACAGACACCTTGTAACTCAGACAATAATTAAAAGCACTGTAGTTCACATCCGAACAGATTCAGTAAAGATAGTATCACGCCTAGAAAAATAACCTCATGATACTGTGTGTCATAATAACAGCAATAACATGAACCAATGGCAAGAGACGTGCGACAGAGCAGGAGGAATACAAGCCAGGTTGACACCATTGTCTCCAGTTAAAAAGGTGCACAAACTTTCCTTCATGCATAGGTTCACCGTGAGATCAAACGTAATCACGGTAACCATCGAGAACCTGTGGGGGTCAAAACCAATCAAGAAGAACATAAAACTGACTCAGCTCAGGGCGTCTGCTCTGGGTCAGCCAACAGTTAGGTCCAGGCCCCTGGAGATAAATAACATCGATTACTGCCCTTGTCGAGGTAACACCCTAATGACTGAGAGCGCCTGAGAAAACCAATTAAATGTTTGAACAGTTTGTTGATCGCTAGGTCACTGCTCATCTCTGAATATTTTCTCTCTCTTAGTTTTCAAAAATTTTATTTTTAATGTACATTTAGTAAAAACTCGCTCTTCGGGGCATAAGGATATGTGAGTGTTGATCGACACATGGAGCCCTGTGGCCACCGCCGCTGTCGAGACACAGAAAAGCTCCATCAGCCTGGACACTGCCTCGAGGGACGGCTCTGAGGTCACAACCTCTCCCCGCCTTGCCCCTGGCCTCCGGCTTTCCTCTTGCAGTGTAGCGGGAGTAACGCCGCACGCCACCGTCCGAGACCACGCCCATCACCACGACGCGCTTGAGGCCCAAGCCCGTGGTCTGGTCCTCCTGCCGTGCTTTGGGCTCCGTTTATGTTAAGTCACACTTTGCTGTCCGTCCCCCAGATGAAGACCATCTGGGGGGTTTCTGCTCTTCAGCAGTTACGATAGAGCCACTGTAAACATCACCTACAGCTCCTTATGAAAACCTGTCTTCATTTCACTTGGACGACTGCCTCGGAGTGGGCCTGCTGGATCACACGGTGAGTGTGTGTCTAACAAATGCAGAGGCCACCGAGCCATTTTCCAACCGGGCTGAACCACCTTACATCCGCAGTGTGTGACAGTTCTGACCACTCTGTGTCCCCACCAACGCTCAGTATTATTAACTTGTTTCTAATGAACAAACTTTTGTGGTCCAAAGGACACTGCCAAGAAAGTGAAAAGATAACCTACAGAATAGGAAGAAAGATTTTCAAGCTTTATATCTGATACGGGTCTGCAACCAAATATGTAAAACAGTCTTACAACTCAACAATAAAAAAACAAATAGTCTACTTAAAGAATGAACAAAGGAACTGAACAGAATTTCTCCAAAGATACACAAATGGCCGATAAACACCTGAAGACTTGTTCAACATCAGTGCTGGTCAGAGAGCTGCAAATCAAATCCGTGGTGAAATACCTCTTCCGTCCTCTAAGTGACTATGATAAAAAAAAAAAAAAAAAGACAGATAATAAGGGTTGACAAAGATGTGGAGAAATTGAAACCCTAATACTTCACTGGTGAGAATGGAAAATGATGCAGCTACTCTGGAAAACAGTTCCTCAGTAGTATCGCGTAAGTGATAGTATGCAGTATTTTGTTTTCATTCTTCTCAAAGTGTTTCCTAATTTCCCTTATGATGTCTTTTTTGACTGACTGATTATTTCTGTGTGTGTGTAGATTAGTTTCTACATATTTGTGAATCCCCAAGTTTCCTTCTGATTCTGATTTCTAGCTTCATTCCATTGTGATCAGAGAATACATTCCTTATTTTTTTAATGTATTGAGACTTTATTGAAATCTGTGGCCCAATATGCTTCCTATACTGGAGAATGTTCCATGTTCACTCAAGGAGAATGTCTGTCCTGCCATAGCTGGGTGTAGAGTTCCACAGAGGCCAGGAAACCCCAAGTGGTTAATAATGCCGTTCGGATCTATTATTCCTTTATCAATTTTTGTCTAGTTGTTCTATCCATTATTGAAAGTAGGATGTTGAAATCTTTGACTGTTACTGTTAAATTAATTTTTTTTCTCTTCTATTCCATGAGTCTTTCCTTCTTTTATTTTATTGTGTTTTTTGTGTATATTATTTATAATTTTTATATTTTCTTGATAGTTTAACACTTCTATCATTATAAAATGTCTTACTTTGTGTCTGGGAGCAACTGGTATCTTGAAGCCTATTTTGTCTGATATTAGAGTAGCTAACCCACTTCTTTTTTGGTTAGTGTTTCTGTGGTGTATCTTTTTCTATCTTCTTACTTCCAGCTTATAAATGTCTTTGGATATAAAGTTTACCTGCCAAGACAGCACATATTTGGATCATGTTATTGTTGTCTATTCTGCCAATTTCTGCCTTTAAACACTAAAGCATTAAACTGATACATATTTTATGTAATTATTGATCAGATAGTATTTATCCCTGCTGTCACCACAGATTTGTAATTATTTATGCTATGTTCCTTTAAATCATTTAGAGAAAAAGAGTTAAAATGCGATTTTATGGCCTCTCACTAACATATTTATGTCTGTAGTTCCCTTTGCTGGTGCTTTTATGCCGTTGCGCGGATTGGAATTGCTGTCTAGTATCCTTGCAGTTTAACCTAGGGTCTCCAGCAGTCCCTGCAGGGCAGGTCTGCAAGCCACACAGGCTCTCAGCGTTTGTCTCCCTCGCCCTCACCTTTGAAGGGCGGTTTTGCCGGGTGCAGGACCCCGGGTTGATGCTTTCCCTTCTGTGGGCAGTGAGTGTCTCACTGCCCCTGCTCCGTGGTTTCTGATGAGGAGCTGGCGGTCGCCTTAGGATGATCCTTCCGTGCGATGTGTCACAGCTCTGTCCTTCTACGGGGTGTGTGTTGGGGGCTGAGTCTCTTTGAGTTTACCTCACTTGGAGTTTGATGAGCTCCTTGGATGTAGGGATTAATGTTTCCAGTCTGACTGGGAAGGTTTTGACACTATTTCTTCAAACGTTCTTCCTGCCCGCTTCCATTTCTTCCCTCTTTCTGAGACTTGCCTCGGAGGCCACGTGGTGTTAGTGGCCTCTGGGAGCTTTCTGAGGCTCTCCCAGTTTTCTTCATTCTTTCTGCTCTGTTCTTCAGAATGGGTAATTTCAGCAGATACACCTCTGAGTTCACAGAGGTGAACTAATCTACCGTTAAGCTCTTCTAATGAAATTCTTATTTCAATTATTGTACTTTTCAACTCTGTAATTTCTATTTGATTCCTTTTAAAATAATTTCTCTCCCTTTCTGATATTTTCTATTTGGTAAGACATTGTTCTTATATTTTACTTTATTTCACTGAACATATTTAAATAGCTGGTTTAAAGCCTTTGTCTGGAAAGCCCAGTGTCTGTGCTTCTGCTCAGGGACAGCTTCTACTGACTGCTTTTTTCCCCTGAGTTTTAGCCATACTTTTTATTTTCTCTGCATGTCTCACAATTTTCTGCTGAAAATTGGACATGTGATGTAACACAACACGTCGGCCCCAGAAATCAGATTCTCTCCCCTCAGGGTCTGCTGATGCTGCTTTGGTTTGGTGCATCCCCCGAGCTGATTCTATCAGGCCTGTGTTTCACGTCACGCGTGGCCACTGAGGTCTTTTCTCGGTTAGCTCAGTGGCAGCCCATCATTAGACAAAGTGAAGTGAAGCCGCTCAGTCGTGTCCGACTCTTTGCCACCCCGTGGACTGCAGCCTACCAGGCTCCTCCGTCCGTGGGATTTTCCAGGCAAGAGCACTGGAGTGGCTGCCATTTCCTTCTCCAGTCATTAGACAAAAGTTCCCTTAAAACCCTGGAACCACTGCGTCTCCCTGTCTTTGCTGAGGGGCCAGCGGACTGTCCCCACTGTTCTGTTGGGGATTCAGCCACTAACCTTTGTTTAAATAGTTGCGCTTCTGATTTTCAGGTTTATTTTTCCACCATGGGTTTGCTGTTCATCCCTCCAGTCAAGGAGTTGTTTTGGAAGTCTTTATTTCTTTTAAAAGTTTTGGCCAAACAACCTTATATAGCTTAGATCTTACAGGAAATGTATATAATGTCATAATCTTAAATAAGAATTACTTTTTAAAACGTGATAAGGACTTGAAAGTAAAGCGGGAGGTCAGGTGGAGCAAGGCAGACAGGCAGCCACTGGTGCTCCCTGGTCTGGGACACGGCCTCCTTCTCCGTCATCCCGAGTGCAGGAGGTGCAGGACTTCAGTGTGGACACAGGCATCCTGACGTTCGAGGAACAGGCGTGGGCACATGTGCCATCTCTGGGGGCTCAGCGCCACTGTCGTTTCTGTCCCCAGGTGCCCACACAGCACTGGGCTTGCAGGAAGCGCCCAGTGGATGCTTGAACAGTGTTGGCGGAGGTTGGATCTGTGTGCCCACACCGTCCCACAGTTTGTTCACAGCCTGAGAAGCCCATTTAGACTCAACCCTCCACACGGACTAATTTGTTCTGGGGAAACATGCAACGACTGAGAGGGTTTTCTCCGGCATGTAGTCGACGCCGTAATTCACTTTGTAGAAACCACTTTGTCAATCAGCCAGATTACCCGGCTCATTTTATTTTTGAAAATTTTGATATGAAAGAATTTGCTGCCAAATCTGAGACACACCCTTATTCAAATGCACACAGGGGAGCAGAACCTCCAAACAAAATGCACCCACAGCCCCCTCCGGTCTTTGCTGCAGGGATTCCTCAGACCCGGGCACCCGCGGGGTACAGAGGAGCCAGCGCCTGCAGGCTGCCAGCTCAGTCCGCGAGGGCGAGGGGCCAGCCCCAGCCTGCAGTGTGCACGGGGCACGGAACACAAGGATGCCAGCAGTTTACAGGCGGGACGAAGCAAACACATCAGTGCACAAACCCTCCCCGGGGCCCCGAGCAGGCCCAAGGCCCGAGCAGGCCCAAGCCACAGTGAAGCTTCAGGCCCAGCCTCATCCCAGAGGCTGGAGCTCCGAGGTCAAAGTTCAAAGACCTGAGACCTAATTACCAGCGTAATTAGAGTAAGAACACCTTCTCCCTGTGTAGGGCGGCCCTCGCCTTGGGGAGAAAGCTGGTCTTCATCTCCCGGGAGCCACGGGGCAGCAAGGCCACCCCAGGCCCCACCACCTGCCGGGCCTTCAGCTGGTCCTGGGTAGTGGAGCTGCTGCTATGAATGTGCTAACGAGGGTCGTTATTTTAGGTGCGTAGGCCAGGGACCAGGCTCTGCGAGCTGAGCTGCCTGGGGAAGGAGCTTGTTTACAGCCCCCTCTTGCAGGGCAGGACTCTCCCGACTTGCATTTCTGCTCCTACAAACCCACGCCTTTCAGCCTCTGGAATCTGCAGGAGACGAAGGGGAGTGTAGTCGGTGTACAGTCAGCTGGGCGGAAGCAGGCCCCCTCTGGGGCGGGGGCCCAGGTGGGCTTAGTCAGTGAGAGCCTGGTGCCCAGGCCTGGAGCCCACCTGGGCCTGAGACCAGCGCCTGGCGACACCCGCACCCTGTGTCGGGCGCTCCGGGGTCCGGAGCGGGCTCTGGGGTCCGAGGGGCATGCCCTGCTGCTCTGGGCCTGGCTCCTCGGTGGGAAGCAGCAGCAATGAGTGTGCCCGCCTGGGAGTGTTGCCCACCGCCCCCCCCCGGCAGCCCCGCCCCTCCCCCGCAGGCAGAAAGCGGGTCGCTGTCTGAGCCGCCGTGTTCACGCCGTGGTGCACACGCACGGCCTCTCCTGGGACACCCGCGACCAAGCCTGTGGTCAGGGCTGGCCGGGGCCCCGGGAGGTGCCAGTAGGAGAGACAGGGAGCTCCCCCGTCTACAGGAGCAAGGAGGCCAAGAAGCTGCCTGCAAGGGGAACTCGGGGGCGAGGGGAGCACGCAGGGACTGTTGGGGGTAAGACGTTAGAGGAGGGGCGCGGGGAAGCTCCAGGGTCCAGTTGGGTCAGAGCCAGCTCTTGGGACCGGTGGCTGGCAGCTCTGCAGGGTCCACACGGGGCGTCCCCAGGGCAGGCGGCCTTCCCAGGGGCCCGCAGGGGACCAGCAAGCCCCGGCGGGGTGCAGAGGAGCGGCCTGTGGACGCAGAGGGGAGCGTGGATGTGAGCACGGACTGGGGGGAGAACAGAGCCACAGGGCTGGCGGGCCACCCCGGGCAGCGCGGAGGCAGGGGGACGGAGGCAGAGGCGGCCTGGGCCCGGGGAGGGGGGTGGTGCGGGTGTGGGGAGGAGCCACGAGACGCCACGAGACAGAGGACCGGTCCGTGTTGGGTAGCAACAGCCTAGGAGGCTTCTCCCACACATCCTGGCAGAACAAGAGATGATCCGACTTGAGAGCCATGGGACTCTGAGTCCCGGCTCCGGGGCTGGCTCCTTCCAGGGAGGGCAGCAGTGAGTTGGGGGTGCTGAAATCTGCCAGCGGGGTGCCTTGGGGCAAAGCCCTCACTTCTCGGAGCCTCTAGGAACCTCAGCAGGAGGACTAGGTGGGTGCGGGAGTCTGGGACACCAGGGCCTTGGAGGCAGAAATTAATTCTGAAATGTCGAGATGCATCTTCCTTAAGCCAAGTGTTGCGGCTTCCCTGGTGTCTCAGTTGCTAAAGAGGCAGCCTGTTAATCAGGAGACCCGCGTTCGATCCCTGGGTTGGCAAATTCCCCTGGAGGGAATGGCAGCCCACTCCAGTATTCTTGCCTGGAGAATCCCGTGGACAGAGGAGCCTGGCGGGCTGTAGCTCATGTGGTTGCAGAAGTCAAACACTTACTGACTAAACCACCCCCCACGACCACAAGCCTACATTTTAAATGACATATAAAATGCATCGCAAAAGCCAAAGAGGCATATAAAAAGGCAATTCCCATAGATACGTTAGCTGGATTTAAAACTGAAAGCTGGACAGTTTCTGACAGGAGAGAGCTGGCTTTCCTGTGGCAAGCTCTGGACAAATCCCCGCTAAACACGAGGTCCAGGGCTGGCACCAGGTTGCTGATCTGCGTCTGACCAGAGCCTGCCTCCCATCTGCTGGATCATTCGAGAACTCTGGACCCACCGCTGCTCAGGAGGGTAACCGAAAACTCTGGGGGAGCCTTGGGACGCAGGCCTGAGCCACACTGACCGGCGGGCTTTAGCTGCCCCTCCGGAAGCCCCGCTGCACACCCAGGAAGTTAGCATCCGGGTGGAGGCGTCGGCTTAGATGGCCGCTGACAGGGGCAGGCGGGGACGTTCAAACGTTTGTGCCCCATTCTGCGTAGAAGAGGCTGATCAAGCAGAGAAGATGGCATACGCAAGATTCATTTGGGGTCGAGGGCAATTGCTACGTGAGCAGACACTGCAAGCATAATAAAGCCCGTGAACACCCCACCGCGGTGACTCATGCCCGCCGGCCCTGCACCCTCCGTCCCGCCAGTCACCGGGAGGGGTGCGCGTGTCACGCTGATTGATCCGTCCGAGTGCCGCCGTCGCTATCACGGGGCTTTCCTTCTTAATCCTGGTTAAATCCAGGGCTACCATTAAGGCTTGCTCTTTAATTCCACCCCTCTTGGATACGTTATTTGAAAATGCACCTTTTCCAACCCCCACATCAGCCTGGCCCTCAGAAATCTTCAGCTTTCCTGGTTGGTGGCCTGTGGGATGGCGTCCGGCTGACAGTCATCTAGAGAGATCCCTCCTCCGAGCAGGAGCTGCCGAGTCAGCGGCGTCTGCAGCGTCGGAAAGAGTCAAGTCCTGGCAGGGCTGCGCCCTGTGCCTCCGGGGGTGGCCAAGTCCAGCCCGCAGGTGCCTGCCCCAGGCCAAGTCCCATCGCAGACTCAGGGGCCCCCGGGCCTGGGTTTTCTCATGAAGACAACAGAAGCAAAGCCACCCTCTGCCCAGTCCACCTCTGCTATCCGGGGGGCACCTCGCCCTCCACGACTGAAGCTTCCCGGGCCTTCCCACAGTTTCCAGAGGGCAGCCTGGGGCTGCAGCCCCGAGGGAAGGACCAGGCCCTGGGGGCCCGGACTCGGGAGTCCAGATCTCAAGGGAGGCGGGGGTCAGGGGCCCCTTCTTGTAGGCACCCGCCTGGGAAGGGCCGCAAGCAGCGACAGTGTCCCCAGAGATGCTGACTTTTCCCACCAACCCTGAGCAGGGGCCCCTCCTGGGGGCCAGCATCCCGTCCCCCACGGGAATGGCTGGCCACGGGTCTCTCTGCCGTGGCCGTGCTCCAAAGGCCAGGATGGGGTCCCCTCGGTCCTTCCGGCGAGCTGCCTGCGGCCAAAGGCGTGGACTGCAGGCCTGGCTGCCCGACGCTTGGGAATGGCTGTGATTACACCCTGTGCAGCCTCGCCCCATGCTAGCCTCTCAGCCGAGCCGTGCATTACGCCTGGATGAGACTCAAAGAGCGGCTTAATATCAGGTTCTCGGGGCTTAATAGACGGTTCAAGAGCCGGCAGATCCTGCCGAGGCAGCATTTCAGCTCCGTCCCCGGGTTAAAACACGCCGATCGCATCCGGGGGCACACTCTGAGTTAAAGCTGAACCCACGGGGCGTGAAGGAAAATAAACAAAGGCCGACACTCGGCCCAGCGTGAGGACACCACACACGGCCGCAGGGAGCTCGGACACACTCGCGGGCACAGGAAGGGGGAAAAATCAAAACCCTCCTCACAGCAGACAGGCCGCCTCTGCCCGCTGGCCACGTGTGTCCTTTTCTTGACATTCCTGTGACCCTGAGACCCCCGTCTTTATCACTCGGACCGAGGTGGGGGACGGCATCCACTGTGGCCCGTGACCCCTGCACAGTACGCTGAGGAGACCC